>NW_024423344.1:11255941-11442907 GCF_017311325.1 Ursus maritimus | reverse complement strand
GGGTTGTGGGCTTCTTGATTTTTCAGCCTGCCTTCTGTGTTCTGGGGGAGGGGCCTGCCGCGCTGATACTCAGGCAACCCTGTTTGGGTAGAGTCTCTGTGTCCCCTGCGAGGGGGGATGGGGATGGGCACTCTCTGAGCCAGTATTTCTAGGCTTTTGTTCTCTGGTGGCTTTCCCTGGCGGTCGGCTATGCCTCTTCTGAGAGTCAGAGCAGCAGCGGCCGAATTTCAGCCTCTGTCACAGAACAGAGGGATCGCGGCCCGTTCTCTACTAATGTTCTGGCCACTTTAACTCTGTTTCTGTTGGTGCTGCTCAACCCTGCAGCGTCCCGGGATGTGCGCCCCACACCCAGCGTCCCTGCCCTCACTTCCAGGGCCAGCGCATCTCTGTCCTTTGTGTTTCTAATGCTGCCAGCCGCCTGGCGCACTCCCAGATCTCCAGGTCTCAGTCTGGATCCGGTGAGCACACCGGGATTCCTGAGTTCCGCGAGATGCCTGGTGGCGCGCGCTCCCGGCTCACCGGTCTCAGTCTGCTCTCTCGCGGGGGCCCTCCGTGAGTCCACCCGCTCCCCTGTGCAGGTGGCCACCGCTTCCCGGCGCCCGAACGCGGCGGCTCCCTCCCCCTTCCGTTTATCTTCCAATATCTGTGCGCGGTTTCACAGCTCCCTGCTTCGTACCTCAATACTCAGCGCTGGAGATGTTCATTTGTAGAGATCCAGATGCATCATCCTGCGTCTCAGGCTGATTCCGTGGTTATTTACGCTGGTCTGGTACCTATCCAGCTCGACTCAGGGGACCGGCTGAAAAAGGGGTCCCCTACTCCTCCGCCATCTTAACTCCCACCCCAGCTTTCAATATTTTTAATATTGAATTTCTGCAGTTTGATTAAGATGTGTCTGGGCATGGTTTCCTTTGAGTTGATCCAGTGAGGGATTAAGTTTCTTGAATCTGTAAATTTATGTCTTTTACCAAATTTTGGAAATTTTCAGCCATTATTTCTTCAAATATTTATCTGCATCACCTTCTCCCCTCCTAGGTTTCAACTGGCATGAATGTTATATCTTCTTATACTATTCCACAGGTATATGAGACTGTTAACTTTTTTTTTCCAATATATTTTTCTCTGCTGTTCTAACCGGATAATTTCTATTGCTCTATTAAAGTTTATAGATTCTTTTTGTGTCATCATACTTTGCTTTTTAGTTCTAAAATGTCCATTTTATTCTTTTTTTACAGCTACCCTTTCCCTGCTGAGAACTACTATCTTTCCATTTGTTCCAAGAGTGTTCAGCCTTCGTGGAACAGTTATTGTAGCTGCTTTAAAGTTAGTTGGATTTATATCTTCAGGATTCACATCACCACAAGGTAGGCAACCGTTGAACGCTTTTTCTTTATGAGTTATTGAGATTTTCTCTCTTCTTTGTATATCAAGTATGTTTAAATTGTATCCTAGACATTTTGAATATAATGTTTAAGACTCTGGGTCACTGGATATCCTCTGGGATGTAGGACTTCTAGTTCCAGCCAAGTTGAAGTAATAGAAAATAGTTTCACCATCTCTTTGAAACACCTTCCCCCTTCAAAAAAAAGGGCAAAATATATGCAACAGTGGTTTTTAAGATACTGGATATCAGGCAGTTAAGGACAGCAGTCTATAAGGGATAGGGAACAAGTAAGGGGAGCCCTAAAATTGCCCGCTTTTAATTCTGTAAGAGAGTTATCAAGCCATGATTCAGGGAGTGGAGGCCAAAACAAAACCCAGTGGATTCTCTGAGTTGAGTAGATTAAATTCAGCATCCATAGAGACCAAAGTGGATAAAGTTTACAGTACAAATAACAGAGATGGGAGATGCCCAAAGAGGGGACTCTGGAGATCTGTAGGGGTACTGCATGCATATGTATGAGGAAACTACTTGATACAAGCAAATAACCACCCCAGAAGGATCAGAGGAAACATTCTTTGGAGTTCACACAGGACCAGAATATGACCTGTTTCCACCAGCCAGAATGGAAAACCTCATACCCCATGAAACATCTAGTAGGGTACTCAGAAGTATCTTATTTCAGTAGTGAGAAGTAATTAGCCTCAGGTTAAATGCTGCTTTGGTTCTGACTAAACAAATCTTAAAATAAGACACAAAAAGATCAAACTGTTTCTTACTTGCACCTTGCATCCCAGGAAAAAAATATTAAGAATACTTATAAGATGGGGCGCCTGTGTGGCTCAGTTGTTAAGTGTCTGCCTTTGGCTCAGGTCATGACCCCAGGGTCCTGGGATTGAGTCCTGCATCAGGCTCCCTGCTGGGAGCCTGCTTCTTCCTCTCCCACTCCCCCTGCTTGTGTTCCCTCTCTCGCTGGCTGTTTCTCTCTCTGTCAAATAAATAAATAAAATCTTTAAAAAAAAAGAATACTTATAAGAAAACAAAAATGTCCAGCACCTAAAAGGTAAAATTCACAATGCCTGGAATCCAATTTAAAAATCACCAACCATACAAAGAAGCAGAAAAATATGACCAACAATGAGAGTAAAAAGCAATCAACCCAGAATTGACATAGGTGTTAGAATTAGCAGAGAAGGGCATTAAAAGTTATTATAACTACATTATGTATGTTCAAAAATTTAAGTAGAGGCATCCAAATCAAATTTCTAGAGGTGAAAACTACAATGTCTAAGATGAAAATTACATTCAATGAAATTAACAGATTAGACATTATTAGATGTAAAGATTTTTGAACTTGAAGACAGATCAATAGTAACTATCCAAACTGAAATATGGAGAAAAAAGAATCCAGAAGAGAGGACCAGTTAACTGTGGGCTAACTTCCAGAAGCACAATATTAATGTAAGTGGAATCTCTAAACTAGAGGAAGTAGGAAGAAAATGAAAATATTTTTAAAAGTAGGGGGACAAAACTCCCAAATTTGATAAATGCTACAAACCCCCACAACCAACAGGTTCAATGAACACAAACTTGCTCAAAAACAATGATAAAAAATCTTAAAATCAATCACAAAATCTTAAATCAGAAAAATCAAAAAATCTTAAAATCAATCAGAAAAAAAGATTTGTCAGGCATAGAGAAACTAAAGGAAGGGTGACATCAGATTTCTTATTGGAAGTAAGGCAAACAAGAAGACTATAGACAGCATACAAAGTACTAAAATAAAAATTATTATATAGAAATATGTCCCTAGTGAAAATATCTTTCAAAATTATGGTAAAATAAACCATTTTCAGACATACAAAAGCTGAAATAATTCATTGTTAGCCTGAAATAAATGATAAAGTCCTCCAGGCACAAGGTAACTGATTATAAGATTAAAAAAATTTTTTTAGAGAAATAGAGAATATCAGATATATAAGATTTATTTTATTTAAATGTCTTTTTTATAATAATTTTTGATTATGTTATGTTAGTCACCATACAGTACATCCCTAGTTTTTGATGTAATGTTCCATGATTCATTACTTGCATATAACACCCAGTGAACCATGCAATACGTGCCCTCCTTAATGCCCATCACTGGCCTATCCCAATCCCCCACCCCCTCCCCTCTGAAGCCCTCAGTTTGTTTCCCAGAGTCCATGAGTCTTAAATGTCTTTAAAAATTAATTTATATACATATTGGATAAGAAAGCAGGACTCAACCCTCTGCTGCCATTCAAGGTTATATATGTGTATCTGCATATGTGTGTGTGTGTGCATGTGTACATATATATACAGGATCTTTTCTTTTATTTATACCAATATATATAATAGAAGTTCTACCATCCTAATATTAGTTATAAAAAGTCTGTTGTAATTGTATTAATATCATAAAAAGTATAATTCAGAGCAAAGAATATTACCAGAGATAAAGAAATTTAATAATGATAAAAGAAACAACTCATAAAGAAGACATAAAATCTTAGTTATTTATGTACTTATTAATAGAACTTCAAAATATTTAAGAAAAAATTAATAGAACTGTAAGGAGAAATAGAAATATCCAAACTTATTTTCAGAGATAGCTATACTCCTTTATCAAGAATCTATAGAACATGTAGATACATGTAGATAAAAATTCTAAAAAAAAAAAGAAAATATTTTAGCAAACAGAATCCAACATTATGTTGGGGCGCCTGGGTGGCACAGCGGTTGGGCGTCTGCCTTCGGCTCAGGGCGTGATCCCGGCATTATGGGATCGAGCCCCACATCAGGCTCCTCCGCTATGAGCCTGCCTCTTCCTCTCCCACTCCCCCTGCTTGTGTTCCCTCTCTTGCTGGCTGTCTCTATCTCTGTCAAATAAATAAATAAATAAATAATCTTTAAAAAAAATAAATAAAATCTTAAAAAAAAAGATGTCAGTTCTTTCCAAATTGACCTATATATTCAATGCAATCCCAATTAAAATTCCATTTGGGTTTTTTTTTTTGGTAGAAATTGGCAAGCTAATTCTAAAATTTATATTGAAATAAAAAAATCTAAGTTAGCTAAGACAAGTTTTGAAAGAAAAACAAAGTTAGAGAATTAACTTTTTCCTGATTTCAAGGCTATTATAAAACAGAAGTAATCAAGACAGTGATTGTCTTGATTGGCATAAAGATAAGTAGATCAATAGAAAGAAGAAAGTTTCCAAAAATATATGAACATATCAACAAATATTGACAACAGATTTTTGACCAAAGTACAAAGGCACTAAAGACAGTTCAGTGGAAAAATTGGATATCCTATGCAGAAAAGAGAGATGACTTCAATCTATACTTCAAACCATATATAAAAATTAACTCAAAATAAATCATAGATTTATTTTTTAAAATTTTTTATTATGTTATGTTAGTCACCATACAGTATATCCTTAGTTTTTGATGTAGTGTTCCATGATTCATTGTTTGTGTATAACGCCCAGTGCTCCATGCAATATTAAGTATAAAATCTAAAACTATTAAACTTCTGGAAGCAAAAAAGAAAATGAAAAGACAAGCTACAGACTACGAAAAAATACTTTGCCCATTTTTAATATTGAATTGATTATTTCCTTATTGTTGAGGTTCAAGAATATGATAGATAAAAGTCCTGTACAGATTTATGTTTTGGAAATATTTTCATTCACTTTGTTGTCTTTTTACTCTTTAAACAGAGTCTTTTTTTTCCTCCAAGTTTTTATTTAAAGTCCATTTAATTAACATACAGTTTAATATTAGTTACAGGTGTAGAATTTAGTGATTCATCATTTGCATACATCACCCAATGCTCATCACAAGTGCCCTCCTTAATCCCCATCACCTGTTTAACCCATCCCCACCACCTCCACCCACCTCCCCTCCAGTAACCATCAGTTTAAACAGTCTTTTAGAGAGCAGACAGTTTCAATTTTGATAAGGTCTGTTTTACCAATTTGTTCATTTATGGATCATGCTTTTGGTGTCATATTGAAGAAATCTTGCCTAACCCAAGGTCACAAATGTACCCTCCTTGCTTTCTTCTAGAAGTTTTATAATTTTAGGTTTTATATTCAGGACTATAATCCACTTTGAGTTATCATATGGTACAAAGTATAAAATGAAGTCAAAACAATTTTTTAAAGTTTGAAAATATTTATAAATCAATAAAGGATTTATATCCAGAACATATAAAAAGTATTCAAAACTCAATAAGAAAATGCACAACCAGTAAAATAAGCAAAAACAATGAATAGATGCTTCACCAAAGAAGATAATATGGGCGGTAAATGAGCATATGACAAGATGCTCAATATTATTAGTTATTAGTAAAATGCAAATTAAAAACAATGAAATACCACTACTCACCTATTAGCATGTCTAAAATCAAGAAGACTGGTCAAACCAAGTATTGGCAAGGATGTGGAGGAAATAGAACTCTCATGGCCTGCCTCTCATAGGTCAATTTTTAAATCATACAATGATTTTGGAAATGAGTTTGTTAGTTTCTTGGAAAAGTTAAGCATGTACTTACTGGATGACCCACTCTTCCTTTCCTAGATACTTACCCAAAAGAAGTGAAAACATATGTCTACACAAAGCTGCCATTAATGTTCATAGCAGCTTTTATTAATAGCTCAAAACTGGAAACAACCCAACCGTCTATCAGTAGAGCTCAATGGACAAAAACATTTTGTTTATTCACATGTATTAGTTTCACAGGGCTGCCATAACAAAATGGGTGGCTTAAACAACAGATATTTATTGTTTCACAATGCTGGAGGCTAGAAATCCAAAATGTTGGTTGCTTCTGAGAGCTGTGAAAGAGATCTGTTCTGGGCCTCTCTCCTAGCCTCTGGCAGCCTCTTGACTTGTAGTTGGTGTTCTCCCTCTGTCTTTATATCATCTTTCCTCCGTGCATTTCTCTGTGTCCAAATTTTCCCATTTTATAAGGATACCAGTCATATTGGATTAGGGTCCACCCTAATAAACTCATTTTAACTAGCTTACCTCTGTGCAGACCCTATTTCCATATAAGGTCACATTCTAAAGTACTGGAGGTCAGAACTTCAACATATCTTTTTTTGGGGGGGGGGTACACAATTCAACCTATAACACTATACAGTGGGTTACTATTCTGCAATAAAAAGCAAAAGCATAAATAATTTTGAAAACATCTATGAATGAAAGAAACCAGACCAAAAAAAAAAATAGTACATACTGTATGATTCCATTATATAAAATTCTAGAAAATGTAAACTAATCTATAAACTACTTTCTTTATAAAAGGCAGATCAGTGATTGTCTAAAGCAAGGGAAATATGGAAACTTGGTGATGAATGTTTGCTATATTTATTGCAATAATTATGGTCACGCAGAAAAAATAATTTAAAGACAAAACAATCAAATTCAGTGAAACCACACAGAAAAATAATCCAATTATTGGCAATGTTGGGTATCATTATCCAGGACAAAGGAACCAGTAGTTCTCCCCTCTGGCTTCACCATCATGTCAATCATACTCTTTGTACAGGCATACCTCAGAGACACTGTGAATTTGGCTCCAGACCACTGCAGTAAAGTGATTATGGCAAGTCAAAAGATCTTCTGTTTCCCAGTTCATGTGAAAATTATGTTTATACTGTACTATAGTCTATTAAGTGCACAATAGCATTATGTCTAAAAAATGTACATAGCTTAATTAAAAAATAATTTATTGCTGAAAAATGCTAATCATTATCTGAGCTTTCAACGAATTGTAATCTTTTTGCTCGTGGGGGCCTTGTCTTGATGTTGGTGGCGGCTGCATATGCCTCTGAGGGTGTATAAATGGACATAACTAAAAGTTTTGCTAATTATTGGATCCTTAGCCAAGATGTTTTTATTTTTCTGGGCCTTAGCTTATTTAACTAAAAGACAGAGATAATCGTATCTATTGCAATTCAACTAGATTTGATGTCAGCACACTTTAAGAAGAGATTTTTTATTTAATAAACTCTTGCATAGTATTATTTGCCAGCCATTGTTCTAAGCATTGTTCAAATATGAATTCATTTAATTCTAATAATAATCATATGATGTAGGTATTATTTTCCTCATTTTTAAAACTTGAATAACTTACCCAGTGTCACAAAGCCATACTATGACACAGTTGGGACTTGAGTCAAAGAGCACAGTTTGGCTACAGTCTGTGTTCTTAACTACCATGCACTACTGCCTTACATTTGGGATGAAATGTAACTTTTAACAGGAAAAAAATCCATGTCATTTACTAAAAATTACAGTCTTTGTGTTGAAACAACAGTTTTCATTATCCAACATTAAATAATACTTCTGTTTAGTTATTTGTTACTGTCTGCCTAAGTTTCTAGCACTCAGTAGGCACACACAAATATTGATTAGCTGACTTGTCATGTTGTCAGTTCTCATTTAGCCAAACTGACAAAACACAGAGATCAAACGAGTAATAGCAAATCATTTATATTTGGCCTGTGCATATCTAATACGTTAGAGCAAGATGAAGAGGGCTCTTGTCTGCAGTTCCCCATCCTAAATGTACTTCCCTAGCACATTTCTAAATTGTCTCTCAGACATTCTGCAAGATGTCAGTAAATTTTCTAACTTTCTCTTATAAAATATCATTTTCTATATTTCTGAAATCATTTTAATCTCTTAGCCTCTATAAGTCTGTAACTCATCCCTTTGTTAGCTCAGGGATGGCAAGTGGGTTTCATCTGGACTGTGAACTCTGGATAGTTGTGTCTGCCTTGGAACAATGGATGGAAGAGTCCTGAGGCTGGCTCCTGGCGTAATCATATGGAGCTGCATCTACAGGGGACTAAGGGAGGCATGCACACAGGGTCACACTTACTTCCATCCCTGTGGCCCATCTCTTTACTCAGTACTATGTGTCCAACCATCAGAGTACAGTAATGTATGTAACTGGAATTTAAATAAGAACTTAAAAAAATAATAATGGTGATGGATTCAAACACCACTGTTAGAGAATCCTCAAATAGTAAGAAAGATATCCTCACTTTATTAAATTCAAGTCCAGTAAAGATACTGGAAGATAGAAAAATTGGGCTAACTCTTTGCTGTATACAGAAGAGGCTCTCGGCCAAAGGGGCAGTGATTACCTCAGAATACGGCACTGTCCTTAGACCATATTAACTCTTCCCCTTACTACTTTCCTACTGTACAGAGACACAGGAAAGCATGTTCAGTTTTTCTTCCTCAGAGACCCCTGGCAGCCTGGAATACTCTAGTGGTGCTCGGATTTCTTCTCCTATCATTGTGGCAAATCTCTTCAGAGCAAAGATTTCAGGCACATGTATCTGGTGGGCCAGCCTGAGACACACATGAAACTTTATGGCAGAAAAAGAAATTACCACGTTGTGGAAAAATACTTCTGCCATTTTAATTTTAGAACATTAGAAATAGACTTTCAAAATGGAAAGTAGCCCAGTGGTTTTAAGACTCTAGCTATTAGTTTTTCTAAAACCTGTATAAATGAAACTGAATCCTTTATCCCTCAAAAAAAAAATAGAGTAGATAGAACTGTGTCATTTAACAAGGTGACTTTTTTCCAAAGCCTTTTTGACTCTCAACTTTAAAAAGGATGACATTCAATAAGAGCTAAAAGCCTCACATTATTCATTCCTCTTTGAACTTCTCTTGACTGTGGTCTCTGATCATGGTGTTTTTGGATAGACTCCCTTTATAGCAGCTGCCCAGTGATCCATTAAAATGACAAGCAAAGGGCCACATGGTGGGCAGAGTGCACTTAGTGCAACTCTGACAGGAGAGATGACAAAATGGTTTCTTCTGGTAAGTTGCAGAGATGCCTCCACACCTGGGCGCAGAGGGGGAACTTTCAAGTTAAAGCATAGAATGATCTTTGAAATTCCAGAGACTGGAAATGGAATTGAGGAACTATGGTGCCAAATGAATCAAAGTGATTTTAAATTGGTATTAGAAACCAAAGGATGCGAAGCTAGTTAGAGGATTTGCTACAATCATGTTCCAATTATTACCTCTTGTCAGTGGGTTAAACTATCATCTTTATGAAGTTTTACAGACATCATTGAGTAGATGACACCATCCGTGGTTATCTCTTTAATTACAACTAAACCCAGATTATTTATACTAATGTAGAATCTGGATGGATGACAGAGAACTGTAGATGACAGATGACCTCCCTGGGATTTTTTTTAGCCAACAACCATTAATACCCATGAGCTTACTACTGCAGAGATCAAATTCTATAGTGCAAGCTTGGAGAAACACAAATGTGAAAACTTTGCTTTTTTGACACAGGACTTTTAAGGGACTCCATTTCTAGTTAATGTGAGCAACGAGCTGATCTAAGAAATAAGTGCTACATGATTTCTATCTGTTTGATTAAAAAAAATTTTAATGAAAGTCATAAGAGGCCCGCGTATTTTCTTTTTAATTTTCTATTTTGAAATAACTTTAGATTTACAAAAAGTTGCAAAAGAGAATACACTAGAACCCCATGAACTCTTTTCCCATCTTTCCCCAATGGTTACACTTTTTACAATATCAAGATCAGTAAATTGGCATTGGCATGTTACTATTAACTAGATTACAGACATTATTCAATTTTCACCAGTTTTTACACAAACTCATTGTTCCACCAAACTTTGAAGAAACAGATTATTCCAAATATTTATTAGAGGAGTACCCATGAAATGTCAATATTTGGTCAGTTGAAAATTGAGTTGTAAACTTGATATATGATTCCATTTATGCTATTGAAAATTTGCAACAGTATTTTCTCTTTAATTTTGTTTTCTTACTGAGTTTATTTTTATTGTTTTTATTTTTTCACAGAAGTAAACAATATGATGTCTTTGAAAGAAATGTAAGTATTGTTTCTTTATGAATTTAAATGAATATTTTATAGCTAAGGCAGATAAGATTGTTTGAGGTTTTCTATGTAAACAATCTGATGTGAATAATGACAATATTATTTCCTCTTTTCTAATCCTTATATTATCATTTTCCTTGATGTACTGTTTTACCAGAACCACCAGAATAATGTAGAAAGTACATGGTAGGGGCGCCTGGGTGGCGCAGTCATTAAGCGTCTGCCTTCGGCTCAGGGCATGATCCCGGCGTTATGGGATCGAGCCCCACATCAGGCTCCTCCGCTGGGAGCCTGCTTCTTCCTCTCCCACTCCCCCTGCTTGTGTTCCCTCTCTCGCTGGCTGTCTCTCTGTCAAATAAATAAATAAAGTCTTTAAAAAAAAAAAGAAAAGAAAGGACATGGTAGTAATGGGTTCTTGATTTTCTAATGGGATGATTCTAATGTTTCACCCTTATGTTGTTTGGTGTAGGTTTTCAGTACATAACCTTAGTCATATTAAAGGAATTTTCTTCTATGTCTTACCATGTCTTTACCAAGAGCTTTTTTAAAAAAAATCATGAATGAGTACAGAATTTTCCCAAATTCTCTTTGTGCCCCTATTGAGGTGTTTGTACTTTTTTCTTTGATATTAATATGATTAACTACATTTAGAGATTTTCTGATGGTAATCACTCCTTCATCTCTAGGATAAGCCCAGCTTGGTCAGAGTATAGTTTCTGTTCTTTATATTACTGAATTTAGTATGATTTTATCATGCCTAGGATTTTTTAGATAAATGAGTGATATTGTGTTATAATTTTCTTTTATTATACAGTCCTTGTCTGATTTTGGTATTACGGATGTAATGACCTCAAAAATGAGTTGGGAAATATCCTCTTTTTCTATTCTCTAGGAAAGTTTAGGCCATATGAAATTGTTGTACTTATCGATAATAGAATTCTGGAGTTTGGAGGAAAATAAGTTTTAATCAACACATATTTACCATTAACATTAATAATTCTTTACACTGGCATATTATTCAATTTTATAAATTTGGCGGTTTTGTATGACATAAATTGTTCCAGTCTTCTAATATACTAGTTCTTGATTGGGGAAAGTTTTGTTATTTAAAGCTCCAATTGATGAATGTAGTGCTGGTCCACTGGAGGAAATTTCATTGAATATGGCAAATACAATATGATGATATCAGTAGTTGTTTTACCTGGGTTTAATAAACCACAACAGAGTCACCAGATTTACAAGCTTATCTTGCTAGTGTTTGATGGAACATGGATTCTAATTTTGACAAACTGACATCAGAAAACTTAAAATCTTGAATTCCACACTGAAAAAGAGATAAATCTGTTCAATGCCTGATTTTCTGGGAGGTATTCAGTAAGTATAAACTCAGGTATGGAAGCTGGCTGTCCATCAGTAGTTGCTGTCAAATTCTGGTCTCTCCTAATCAAATGTATTAATCATAGTTTATGTGTCTTGGGAAGCAGTCCTTATTTTTCTGGAGGAATACCAGAGAAATAAGTACTTTTTGAAACTCACATTTTGAAAAATATGCTTGACTCCCTCTACACTGAAAAAAATTAATAATAAATAAAATGCACACATACACAAAGACATAAGCCATAACAGGCACCATCATAGCCCTTGCATACACTCTCAACCCCTCAACTCCTGCCTGGCTTCACAATACTCATTTGGCAAAATCACAATCCTACTTAAAACCAGCTGTCTGCATGTTTCATACCTGTATCTGCACAGCTAATATGGCTGGAGGAAAACATGCAATCACACTGATTGGTCCTACTTCAAATTTCTAGTTTTAAGTCAAGTGGACCCTTATTTTATGATGCCTAACACTCACTTACAGTTCCCTATTTTATATACTCTCCTATTCTTCTAGAAAAGTACAGTAAATTCTTGTTGTTTGTTGCAGTTACAACCTTTGAAGTCACCAGCAACAGTGAACTAATACATACTGAACCAGTGTTCCTAGGAGAAATACAGAGTTAGGTTCCTAAAACTTCTGGCCCCATTTTCATCAACTGATCATATAGAACCTTGTTTTTTGTGTGTGTTCATTTAAAAATGTCTTATTTAATATATATTATTGATTCATTAACGTTGAACTTACAAGACAATAGCATTCTAACTCATGCCTAAATAACGTTTATCTAATACATATATTTTCTCCATAAGGCATGCCACAGCCTCCTTGCTCTTAGGAACACTAGCCAGCACTTCAACACTATGCCTGGAAGGGGGCATTGTAAACAACAAAATCACCAATAAAAACCACAAAATGTTAAAAATCTGGTTCTGAGTAGACCATGAAGAAGACAGTTTCTTATAGTATGAGAGCTAAAACAAAAAGGCAGAGTGTCACCCTGTTCGGTCTCAGCTGGGAACGTACACGTTGGGTGACTACAATTTTTCACAGCTCAGTGTGTGTGTGTATCTGCAAATGAAAACACTGAGAGTGCAGATCTGGGGGTGACAAGCTAATTTTAGCAAATGTGTGAATTTGCAAATATGAAATCCACAAATAATTAGAATCAACTATATTTTACCATCTTCTCCTCTCAAACCTTCATTTCTCTCCTCCACCCTCACTCTAACTCATGACCTTGTTTTTTACTTCTCCAAGAAATTTGAAGCAACCAGAACTTCTGCTCCCACCACCACACTGTCAACCTTCTAGCATCTTCTCCCACATACTACACCTTCCTGCTTTCTACCAAAGATAAGTTCTCCTTGTTCCTATTTAAAATCACCCCCCACCCCATCTGCACACTAAGATCCCATACCCTCTCACCTCCTTAAGGACATTGCTCTGGCTATTCTGCTCTTACTACCAAGCATCAGTTTTTCTCTCTCTTAGGTCATTTCTATCAGTACAAAAATTTTGTTCTCTCTTCTTTCTTGATAACTGTTCTGGAAGTTATTTTGCAGTATTATGAAAAGCTTTTAAAATAGTCGTACAGTTTGGAAAAGATTTCTGTCTGTCCTTAATACTCATGAAATAATCAGAAATAAGTAGTTTCTATGAGGTTATTAATTACAGCAGTATTCATAAAAGCAAATAATTAATTTGGGACAATATGGGTGGATCTACAGGGTATTATGCTAAGTGAAATAAGTCAGACACACAAAAACAAATACCATATTATTTCACTTATATGTAAAATCTAAAAAAAAAAAAAAACCAAATGAACAAACACAAAAAGCAGATAGACCCATAAATATGGAGAAGAAACTGGTGGTTGCCTGAGGGGAGGAGTGGGAGGATAGAAAAAATGAGTGAAGGGGAGTGGGAAACACAGGCTTGCCATTATGGAACAAATAAGTCACACGAACGAAGTGTACAGTGTGAGGATTTTAGTCAACGGTATTATAATAGTGTTGTGTGGTGACAGATGGTAGCTCACTTCTGGTGAGCACAGCATGACATACGAACTTTTAGAACCACTATGTTGTACCTGAAACTAATATAACTTGTGTGTCAACTGTACTTAGAAAAAAAACAAAGAATTGAAAACAGTCTAAGTAAATAGTAGAGGGCTGGTTAAGTACATACAGTAAAATACTATCCAGACATTATAAGCTACAGATTGATATTAAGTAGGGTAGAGTATTCATTTCTACAAATTAAGTTAAAAACACAAATTACTAAACAAATTATAAAATATTGTCCTAGTTTTATAAAAGGAAAAAATAAATTCATTTTGCCTATGTTGGTTTGTACTCTGAAAAATAATCAGAAGGATATATGCCAACATTTTACTCCTGTTTTGCTTGACATCCAAACCCAGGGTCTTAACCACTCCACTAAACTGTCAGGTGTGCCTGTTCTCAGCTAGACTGGACTGGAATACCATGGAAGTTACTCTAAATCTTGGCCCAGAAAGCCACACTAAAACTATGTATGTTTGACTAACTTATTCCTAGAATGTAAAAACAAGCAAACAAACAAAAACCAACCAACTAGTTGGAGTTGCAGTGTCTTCTTTTTCTTATATAATGGTACACCATATTTAATTGTAAAACTGGCACTGTAACTAAGGGGCTTCTTAACTCTAACAAAGTGTCTGCTGAAGTGGTGAGCTGGGATCACCCTCCCTTAGTCAAAGGCACAGACCACAAAATCTAATACCCCTGGTAGAATAAGAACAAACAGCTCTTACAATAGCAAAACCAACCAACAAGTGTCTCAAAATGGTGTTTAAAGAAAAAAAAAACAAAAATAAAAAACTCCAATGTCAAAGAGCAAGCAGAGCCTTTTGTAAGGTAGGTAGGAGGTGTATTTGTAGTGGGCTGACTAGTTCAAAGCCAGACTTCCATCTTGACAGCTGTTTGGATTCTCACAAATTGTCACCATGGCTACTCCTCAGCTAAGTTTCACCAGATGTTTTGAGAGATTGAGAACATTTCCCAAAACCTAGCCCAGTTCCCCAAAACAATTAAGACCTAAAATCAGATTCTAAAACTTACCTTCATACACTGTCAAACAACAGTACATTACATAATTAGAAAATAAGAATAAGCAATAGAATTTAAACTTAATACTATTACAGTTGTCAAAGGACTTAAGTAAATTTTTGTTTTGTTTTGTTTTCACAATAATCCTATGGAATGGATGGTACAGTTACTCTGTTCAATAGGTGGAGAAAGCAGGGCTCAGTGGGGTTAAGTGCTTTGCTCAGTCACGTGTCCGCTAAGACACAGGGAAAAGAGCCCAGATCTGCTACTCCGAGTTTACTGCTATTGGCTTCATGCCTTGCTGCTCAATGTCTTCTCAGGCCTTGGTGTATATGTACCCCAAAGCAATCACACACCTTCATCCTCACCTCCTTTCTGTGTACCTCAAACCCTGAACACTATGCTTTTACAATGTTCTACCAACCCTTTTCCATTATTTGCCCTACAAGATCCCACATCAGTCAAGCTTGAGGACTAGATTTTGCCTTTTATAGAAAACACATATTTAGGTTACATAGGTGTTTGCTTAGTAATTGTTCTTTAAATGATAATTTTATGTATCCTTCTGCTTTATATCTCAAAAAAAGTAAAAATAATCAGTTCTATGATGAAGAAAATAGTTAACTTTTAGGGTTTTTAAAAATTATTCTTGCCCGTATCTCTCTGTTAGCAGGTCGTGACAGAACTTTGACCCTTTCATGACCCTAGTTTTTGTCTAGGTTCCTCATGCCTGTTCAGTCAACTTCCCTCTTTTTTCCCCACCCTGTCCTATGTCAGTACTCCACCCCCTGCAGAAATCATCCTCATGAGCACAAGAGTGCTGCCCAATGGGCCCCTAAACTCTGGGGGCCTAGTCTTCAGGTCTACCCAATCCAGTATGGGCATATAGAAATACCTAGAACTCTTTAAGTTAAGATTTTATATGAAAATAGCAAAACAATGGACTGAATATGACTGGAATACATACTTCAAAATGAAAACTATCTAGTTTTTTTATATGCATGTAAAAGGGCATTTTTATCCAGGCCAAACCTGAGGAACTTTAGAACTCGTGACCTCTGACCCAGAGGTCAGCTGTGATGCTCCAGGCAGACCACTTCTTAACTGTCATAGAACATCAGGAAAGTTCTTAACTGTCACTGACAGCAATGTCCAGACATACCTCTTGATGCACCTGATGGAGCAGGAACCCTGTAGGGACATTTGAAACCAATGTATATTTAGGTATTTCTGCTGGACTGAGTATTCCCAGAGGGAACCAGACAGAAGCAAAGAAGTAGAGTCCTCAGAGAAAAATCCCTGTGAATAAAAATGATTAGCCAGTTGGATCTGACAGGGCATGGTGAAGCAGATGTGCCAGACAGGAGGAACATTTTATGTGTCCCTGAGCCAGCTTTTCTCCCCACTACCCACAACTTGCTCCCCTTCCACAAGGGAGGAGTATGCTACAGAAAGGAGGGGGCTGTGGTCCAAAGGAACAAAACCGTATCCCTTGCACTCTAATACTGATGGAGTGGTGATCCAGAGGAGATGGGCAGCCGTGTGGGCAGTTGCCTGTGCTGGAGGAGACCAGAGCATTGAGATGAGGCCAGAGAGATTATAAAGCATGTGGGCTTTGTTTTTAGGACGTAAGTTGCTATGCCTCCTTCGAGGGGCTTCAGGAAGAAAAGTGAATTTACCTTCCTAGAAGTAGGAATATTCAGATTACCAATGAAGACACACTTAGAAATCCTGAGGAATGTTTTGGAAGAGGGATCTTGAAGGGGGGAAAAATAGCATTTTTGCTGGGAAGAGATGTGGGCATCCAGAGCAGGGAGAATGGCAGGAGCGCCACAAATGGGAAGTGTATGTACTCAGTGGCAGATGAAGCTGGCAGAAAACTCAATGTGTATACAATGGGGGATATGAATCTGGCATTCTTCCCCGCTAAAGGGATCAATGATAAGCCTTAACCAGGATGGATTAGGGAATCATCCTGGTCCAGTCTGGGTCCTCTTCCTCATGTCCCAGCTGTCCCATGTTCCCCAGAACGTATCTTCATTGTGTATCCCCTTCTTGCTTTGCTGCCCTTATTCCTGAGACTGGGAGTTTTTGCTTTGGAAGTTGCTCACAGAACAGCCTCCAATTACACTGTCTTTGTTATTTATTTTATGGCAGGTTCTGCTTCCCTGAACTATGCTCTGTGAGGTTTGCTGTGGCCTTCTCTAGCCCAAGCCTGCTGTGCCTGTTTCTGTGTTCTCTTTGGCAATTGCATTCTCTCTTTGGGACCAGCTTCTTCCTACATGCTATGGTAATCAGACAGGTGTTTTAAATCTAGCTCAGCAATGAATATTAGCTCAAAAGTGTCTCCATTAGACAAAAAAAAATGTGGATGGGTTATAATTTTAACATAAAAGGTCAGTTCCTGCTCGAAATTAGAGGTGAAAAGTATTCCCCACTAGTCCAAAACATGGACACAAATCTATTGCTTGTGCAGTAGGCAGTAAGCTTCTCTCTCTAGCTTCCCACCCCATCCTCTTGCCACAGTAGCTGATGGCAAGTATATTTTGCCAGTTTTGTGCCAGTAATTAATGTAAGCCTCCATAGAGCAGGTTCTCAGATTTGCTGCCCACCTCTGGTCATTTTGCTTCTTTGTTTCTTAACTTGCCAACAAGTACTCTGACACCTAACCTATAGGTAACCGGGTTACCTGCCTGATCTATAATCTTGCTGCCCCTCACTGTTGTCTCCTTCAGAGGGCCAGAAGGACCCAGGTATCAAGAGTCTGGCTTCACAGGAAGAAGGGTCTGGAAGGTGTAGTCCAGATGTTGAACTCTAGAAGTTGGTTGAACTTAAGGGAAAAGTAGACACCATAAGTCTATATAGACATGTCTGGAGTTTGGAAATCCAGGTTTCTGGAACTATCGAGCCCCCTGAAGTGGAAGCTGACACCTTTGGCAAAGGTCCCATGATAAAAGCACGCAGGTTCCGGTTCTTATTCTGCCAGGTTGGTTGAGTGAATTTGGGCAAGTCACTGACTTTGAAACTTTGGTTCTTTATCCAGATTTCGGGGAGGATGGGGAAAAGCCGGGAGGGCAATTACCAAGAACCTTGTGGATTTGCAGATACAGCAGTGAAGGCAGGAGAGATTGAGACCAGCAGGAGATGCTGAGATGGCTCAGGCTGAGGGCATTAGCCCTGCTCTGTTTTGTAATACTTGCCCCACCTATGTGGTCTGGGAACCCCCTTCATGCAGATGTTTTTCTGTGTCTCCTGACTTCTGTAGCTCATTAAACTGCCTGCTTCTAAGGCTCTCAGGACCCCTAAAAGAATCCTGAAATTCCTCTACTTTCTCCATATGTTTCCTTTAATCCCATATCCCCTAGCATATTGAACAGCATTGAGTTCAGCTGTAAAAAAAAAAAAAAAAAAAGACATTAGGGTCTGATGCAAGAGCAGCCTCATTTTATTGTCTTTTTTCTGTTTTGAATATTTTTATTTTTAATTTTTAAAAGGATTTTAAATTAAAATTCTATATTTTATGAAGTGGATGGCACTATCCTGCTTAAAACTTTATTTAGATATTGCCCCATTGTCAACAAGTCAAATCAAACTCCTTGGAATGAAATTCACAATTCTTCACAGTCTGGCCCAAACTTTCCTTTCCAGTGTAATCTCCTGTCACTTTCTCCCACCCTAATTGCTCTGGCTCCTTCAGAGTGCCTAGAACATGCTAAATAGTGCCATGCCTCTATAATTTTGCTTACGTTGCTGGTCCTTCTCTCTCCTCTACCTCTAGAGCATGCCTCTACCATGTTCTCTTCAACATTATCTTGCTACCCTCTACCTCTTTCCTCCTTGAAAGCCACCTGTCCTCCATGCTCCATACTCCCAAAGTCTACTTCATTTATTCTCACGATTGTATACATACAGTCTTATTATTTAACTTGTATCCCAACTGTTAGAAGTTTTAGGGCAATATAGATGGTTCATGCATTTCTTTTATATTCCCCACGTTGCCTGACATAGTACACACATGTAGCTGTTCAATAAATGTTGAACTAAAATATAGGAAAAGAAAGCATACCAACCAAACCCCTTTAAAGATGTGCCAAACTTAAGCTTCCCTTCTAAACCTGCCACTTTTGTCTCTTGGCTGAGTGCTTTTCTGTTCTTGCATGTCCTCACTGCCTTTAGTGTTCAAGTCAGTTGATCAACGTTGATCATGCTATTGCATGTCCAACTCATGGACAGAAGCCAGTTTTCCAGGCGCAAGCCAAGGAGAGCAGAAATCTTCCCAACATTGCTTTTAGGATGTCCGAATCTGTCACATTGAGGTTAGACTAAAATGGCATGAAAGGAAAAAACAATGAGTGCCCTGAAGGTATGCCTACAGAGGATGAGGTCAAGAGTTAGAATTTATCTACTTAATCATATTTTAGAGAGAGAAGCTGTATTATTCAACGTTTAAAATGGAGTTTTTGAGAAAATTGACAAAGCAGATAACTCAATAAAGCTTTTACTTTTTCTCAATGTCTTTTAAGTGACAAATTATGTTTTAGGAGTCTTGGTTTATCTACCTTCTCAAAAGAAATCCAACTGAGTTTACTCTCCAGTAATTTCCCTCAGGAATAAGAGATGAGAAAGATTTATTATGGGTTATTGAAGAATTGAAAGCAGAATGATTTTTAAAGTATTAAGGAAGCTATTCATAGCACTTTAGATCTTCTTACCAGCTATTTCCAGAACATCTGCTACAAATATTTACATAACAATAGGTTGTGGTGTATACCAGAACATAAATACACAGTGTATGCCCTTAAATTGGAAAAAAAAAAAAGGACTTGAAATGAATGTTCTACTTTCTTGACTGAAGAAAACCTTCAAGCCCAAACCACAACATTCTACAAAATCATCAACACTATACTGGATGACATTTACTCATATTCTCTCCTGGCATTCTTCAATCTTTCAAGATAGGACAAAAAAACAAACAAACTGCCCTAGATAGGATAAGTTCATCCTGCTGGGAAATACAAACTTTTCCAAACAAAAAGCCATGAATTCAACCATTCATCAAGATCTGGGGATTATGAAGATTCCTGGCTCTTGGGCTATTACTTGTTTCCCAGAAAAACCAAAAAGACATCAGTTTTCACTATTCTTAACATAATTAAAACCATTTTGACTCAAAATCACTTTGAGAGGTAGTCATGCACATGATATTCACATCCTAAATCTCTTGTATTCTGGACAGACACTGGGCAGCATTGCAGATATCGTCCCTAAAGAGAGGGCTTTCAATCCTGAAGTCAAGTTCCCCTGGATAAAATTTAAATTCAAGAGGACTTCCAAATCTATGATTTTCCATCTGATTTTTCATCTTATGAGCATATGATTTTCAAAAATGTGGACATTGAAGGATAGCATGCATTTTATTTTTACCTGTAAAACTGTCCTCACTGCCCTCTTAATAACTCCATTCCTCTTGCCTTCTAATCGGTTCTCCACACACAGGCCAAAGTATCTCTAAAATGCAAACATGATTATGTCACTTTCCTATTTAAAATCCCTCAAAAGTCCTCCATTGCTCTTAGGATGAAGTCCAAGTTCCTTATCTTGGCTTACAGACCCTTCTGGGTCAGCCCTGGCTTATCCAACTCTGTCTTTCCATCTATCACCCCTGCTATCAGCATACATCTCTGCTTCCCAACTATACAGAAAATCTCTTAATTCTCTGTGCTCTGTTGTCTCCCTGTCTTCAGCATTTTGTTCCCTCCTATGCCTGCTCCTGCCCTCCATACTCCTTTAATTTAGACTTGACTTCACATACACGTGTTTGCACAAACACATGTAAGAATGAATGCCCTGGTGGTGTGAAGAGTAAGATTTCATTCTTAAATGTTACACACTACAAATTCTATAGTGATTTTACAGGCCAGCATATAACTTATCATTTTAAATGAAGTCATATATGTTTTTGTCTTGATTACATTTCCCACCCCACCAAGTCAGTTTAAATGTTTGATATATCATGAAATAAGTTCTGTTTCAAATTAAAAGCAACTCTAATATGTGGAGGGTACTGGCCATCTTCTTGATGCCTGTAATTGTACTCTAATGAGATTAGATGTAATCACTCTGGCTGTGTTTGATTTGGCTTGGCCTTGACTATGTAAAAGGGTGTACAGTAACATTAATAAGATGCTTAATTTACCAAAGAGGTATATTTAATTTTCTCATTTGCTAAATTAGAAGTATGATAGATAATCTAGGGGAATGATGAAATATAGTTCACCTGCCCAATTTTTACTACATTTTACAGTTCTTAGAGATCCTCATAAAAAGTATCATAGTACTTTCTGTAGTTGCATGGGAAAATAATGCATTTGGAAACATTACCTCTCTCTACCTCTAAGCTTTTACTATTGAAATAAAATTCAGGATCATATATAGTAAGCATTCACAATTTTTGCTGGTTGGTGTTTACTGCCAAAATATCTGGTTAATGATCTGAATTCTTCAATTTTAACTTGTTTTAATGCCAAGGAACCATAGTTTTATATAACTTAACTTTAATCCAGGAAGCTTTTTCTAAGTGTTTACTATATTTCAAGGCTTTGCTCCTTGAAAATGCCCTTATTTTACACCAACTTACATGAGTGATTAAGCGTGTCCAGTATGTAGAGGAGCAAATGTTCAAACACTGACATTGACTCTAGGACCTCACTGAGTGATGACGGTCTCTAAGGGGTAGGCCTTCCCCAAGCCTCCTGATTGCTTTGTATAATGCTGGCACCCTTTCCTGCTGCTTGCTTTTCAGAGGCTGCATGCTTGTACCCAGATAGCTGACTTCATCTATTGTACAGTGTTGTTACAGAATACCATTAGGATGGGTCTGGAACCAATGAGGGATTTGTGATATTAAGTCCTTAAAGAATTCCTAAATCACGATCTGTATAACCAGGGTCTTTATCCAGTCAGAGTTTACCCAGGATCCCCATTTCCAGCAGCCCAAGAGCTCCTATAGTGAGTTCAGCAAGTCTTTATGTAAATGATTGCTGGAGCTGTCCATGGGGCTGGGGCTGGGGTGGCTTTGATGGGTCATCTACTGCCCTTCTCCCTGCCCCCCCCCAAGAAAATCTTACATCCAAATGGCAGGGGCTGAGCCGGTGCCTCCCACCCTGCCCTGGTGTTCATAGAGACACTTAACAGTGAATCAGAGAATGAAGTGGGAAGCTTTTCAAAATGGACAAGTTTATCCTAATCAAACCAGTCTTTTTTAGTGCTTGAGAAAAAAAGTCAAAAACAGGATTAAACCAGAATCCAGAATTAATACATTTAAGGGACAAGAGCGAATGAGAGTGTTAAGATTTGGTAGAAAATAAAATCCTTCCTGTCCATAATATCAAAAACATAGGCAATCTGCCAAGAAACAAGTCATCAGTGCCTCTCTGCAGGTACGGTGCCTCATTACCATCACTGTGGGCAGCCATCCGTCTGTCCTGGAAGGGAGAGGCTGCCTGTGAAAGCCAACTCACCTGTCTTCCTTATGGGATGTGGGGATGGAAGTAGGGAGGCTTTCTGTTGGGTCCTTCAAGTGCAGGGAGAGCTGCGCCCTGCCAGAGGTTTTACTCTCAGCAAGTCACACCAGTTCTGTTTGGGAACCATGTGACAGAGAGGCTGACCTCTGGGAGGAAGGAGAGGGCTGGGAAGGGATGGACCCTACAAGATGCTCCTGGGGCATCATTGACAGCCTTTCCTTGACCTCAGTGGTGCTTACATGACTATCGGTTTTACAAGTATTTGTTAAACTGCATGGATTTATGCACTTTTCTGTAGTTTTATTTTACAACATTAAAAATGTTAAAATGAAAAAGAACAGGGCACAAGGGTGTAAAAGCAGGCCTCTTCCTGGTACCTTAGTAACTGTAGGACTTTGGGCAGTAAAAATAAGAATAAAAACTACTAGATGCTGGTTGTGTCCTTGTACTTAACTTGCATGATGCAACAGTCCCATAGTTAGATATTATTGTGCCCATTCCACAGATGAAACTACCTTAGCAAGGTGAAGGAGTCTGCTCAAAATTATACACCCCTTGAGAGGCAGGGCCAGGTTTAGACACAAGCTCCTCTTATAGGTCTACCCAGAGCCCGCTGTCCTGCCAGGACACAGGAAGATATCCTCCAAGGCCAGCTTGCTGCTGGTACAGCCACTCAAACAAAACCATGCTGTCATGCTATTCCTGGAGAGTAGGGTCATTTTTTGAGATTGTAATCTGAAGATGTAGTCTTGACAGCATACTTTAAAGAATGTGCTGCCAAGATATGCCTAATGTGATTTTTTTAAATTGCTTGTAAGACTGTGTTTTGACTCTACATGATGTTTCTGCTGGGTCGCATAAAGGAAAATGGCTGGAGGAGCTTAAATACTTAAGGGGTTTTTACTTTTGTTAAATGGCATACCAAAATGTGGGTACATGATTGACTTTCTCTGTAGTCCCTGGTTTGGCCTCTGGCTCCAAGTGATGCACCAGTCAACCCCTCAGGTCCCTGTACAGTATTCCCTCAGGAGCAGTGATTTGGATAGTCACTGGGTTCTGGTGACCCTGGAGAGCCTCAACTGGCCCCTCTTGACCTGGAAAAATGACTGAGCACATGGGGACCAAGGACCATTGAAACATTTCTCTGATCACTGGCTCCCACCACACAGCCAAGGGCAGTCCAGCCAGGCATGGAGCTGAGGTCCAGGACTCTGGGGACACAGGTGACTGTCACTGACTCTGTGCTTGAGCCAAGTCCATGGGTCCTGTGGAAATTGTTACTCCACAGTGTCCCATCTGTTTCCCCAAGCCGCTATGCTCATAACCCTGGTACTATTATGCCATCCCCATGCTTCCCCAAAACAGGGGTGCTTAGGTCTGGATATAAGTGGCAGAAGGTTGGGGGGTACACAAGCCACTCAATAAAATGTGTACATTTTCCTGAAGTATTCGATTAACTATTATTAGAGTTACAAGATTGTCCCTGTAGCCTGATTCTAAGAGACCCCTGGGTGTCTGAGCCTTGTTCAAATTCATAGCTCTAAAATCAGGAAAGGTTCAGGCTGTGCTGGCCTGAAGAGGTTAAGGGTGATAAGTCAGGAGAATGTGCATGCCTGAGTGGGCTGTGCTGGCCCCTCATGTTGTATCTGGTGCAACATGAGAGCAGTGGCATGCACCTTGTGCAGAGGAGGGCCTCCAGCATGTGCTCCCAGTCTGCAAGGCCTGGCCTAAGGGAACAGTGTTTAAGTGCTGTGTATCTGCTTCCATGAGCCTACTCTAGGGCCCTGGAAGCACAGACCTCCATCTGTCACTGGGGGATGTAGCTGTTCCCTCTGCAGCCTACCCTATTTGCCCAGACTTCTTTACCCTTTAGAGAAGCAGATCTTGTTTGACAGACCTATGCCCAGTCGATCAACAGGAACCTATTTTTGCCATTGTCAATATTGGGGAGGGGGAAGTACAGAAGTAAGCGAATGTTTACTTCTGTTCAAGTACAAAATTGCCTGAATTTTCAGACAAAATGCAAGAATCAATGCTTTGGGGCAGCTTTGGCCTGGCCTAGGGTAAGATTTGGGAGGATAGGGGCGCCTGGGTGGCACAGCGGTTAAGCGTCTGCCTTCGGCTCAGGGCGTGATCCTGGCGATCTGGGATCGAGCCCCACATCAGGCTCTTCTGCCGTGAGCCTGCTTCTTCCTCTCCCACTCCCCCTGCTTGTGTTCCCTCTCTCGCTGGCTGTCTCTGTCTCTGTCAAATAAATAAATAAAATCTTTAAAAAAAAAAAAAAAAAAAAAAAAAAAAAAAAAGATTTGGGAGGATAGGGTTGCTACCAGGGGAGGTGGGATAATATAAATTCATTCTCCTCTGCCCTTAGGAACATGTGGCTTGCAGAGCAGATTCCCCAAGTCCAGGCTGACAGCTACCTCTCAGGAATAAATGATCAGGACAGGCTGTCTGTGGTCTGCAGTGCAGCACATGAATAAAAGTTGTGGACAGTGTTGTCATAGAGTTCAGACCAGGAACTGCGGGCTACTCCTGCCTGGGGTTGTGTCCCAGGACCGCCATCTCCTGTCTATCTCCAGCAAATTACATCTCAGCTTCTCATTTTCCTCCGAATATGGTAATAATAGGACCTACCTCATAGAGTTGTTGTGAAGATTAAATGGGTTAATTTGTGTGAGGCTCTTAGAAAGTGTCTGGCAGAGAGTAAGCGCTCAGTAAAGGTTAGCTAGCAGCAACGCAGGAGGCATAGGAGCAGTAGAAGGAGGAGGAGGACTGTCGTTGAGGAAAAGCAGCCGTCCTCACCAGAGATCTCAGCCTGGTTCTCAGTGAAGCTGGTTACTTTTGCCCAAAATTCTCCTCTGTCATCCATCCTCTGTTTGCTGTCAGTGGTTTGTAGCATTATCACCCGTGTTTTTAAATCCATGAGCAATTGCAGGGACTTCTTAAGAGAAATACTCCCCTGTGCCATATGATGCTATGTTGCTACTTCTCCTTTCTCCTCCTCACAGAAGCTCATGATTTCCAGATTCGTTTTTCCCTGACAGAGCAAACGTCAAGCTGCGAGGGGAAAACTTGGCCTCTGTATGCTACTTAATCTCATTTTTCCATTATGTTCCCTTTCATCCAGATCCACACCTCAGAGGCTTTTCAATACTAAACAGAGGAGAGGGGCAGAGAGAGGAGGGAGGGGGAGAGAGAGAGAAAACAAAATCTGCTTTTTGATTGGTTCCTGAAACATTTTCCTTAGATGCTGGACAGAGGCTACATTGTTCTGGTTCAACAGTGTAAGGAAGCATTGACGGTTAAGAGTAGGAAATATATTCTCCCCAGATTTCACATACGCCTTTTAAGCACACTCCTCATTCAATATATTAGTGTCAGCCTTCAGCAGCAGGAAAGGACAAGGGTGCTGGATGCCACTGGCCCGCTCAGACTTCTGGTTTGCAGCACAGGGACCCGCCCTCACCTGGGGCAGTGAGGCTGGGTGTGACCCAAAGCACTCAGCAAAGAGAAGTGACCACAGAGAGATGAGGGGAAAAGAATGTCTTCCTGCCTTTTGAGTTTCAAAAGCCTAGACCTTCAAGGGCATTATAAAAAGGGCTTTGGCTTTAAAACATTTGGAAGATAGCCACGTGGGTAAGAGCTAGACTCCCCATGCTCCTCCATAGCCAATGATAGAAGACTCCTCCCTCCTCCTGGTGGGGTGGAAGAGAAAGGAAGAATACAAGGGTTGATGTTAGAGGGTCTCTGGAGAGATCCTGCTCTCCAGGTGAAGCTGTGAGAGGTCTGAGGGGACCATATGAAGAGAGAGCCTCTGCCATCGTTCTCAGGGAAATCCCTAGAGAAATGGCCAGACTCCAAAAAATTAGATGAATAAAGGGGAGAAGGCATCTAGAAAGATGGGGCTTACATGGCCTCCAGAAACTTCCAAGCACTTCAGACTAGCTGAAAACCTGAAGCTGGTTCTTTTCTGCTAGAGACATAGTATATCAATCAGAAGATGGGAACATCCCTGTAGCACCCTGTGTTGTGTGGTCCAACAACTGTGGACCCAATGCAACAATGGACATCACAGTGGACACTGTGCAGACAGGGGACCCTTTTGTAAAGCCCTGGAATTTAGCCAAGATCCAGAGCTGAAAGTACGAGAATCCCTGATTTGACTTGGATAATTTTCCCATTACCCTATCAGATTGACAGTTTCAAAGATGTATTTCTGAGATGTCTGGCCATTTAGATACACATGCATCCTAAAATAATACAAAATAATGTGTAAATTATTGAGCCTGCATTATCGCTGCCGAAGACATCTCTTCAAATGAAATATTGTAAACCTATAGAATATAAGTACAATTTGTTGAGGGTTGATTATTCTGAGAGCTTATCCCATGTTTGGTGCTGTACTGCCCATACCATGGAAGGAGAATGGTGAGTAGCCACAACAAGAGCCAAGCCAAGAGGAAACTCTTAGGCCCACTGCTTCCCCATGGGGTAGGGAGAAAGTCAGGTAGTTTTCCTAGATCTTCAAGGAGATTTTGGAATTCTGAGAGGAAGAGTAACCAAGAAGGGGTCTGAGGTCTAGAAGTTACAGAGGACAATGACAATGGTAAGGTCATCAGCAAGTAGTGAGAAAGCCATAACCTGATGGATCCCAGGACCAGACATCTGATGCCCAGGTCACTGACATGTTCAACAGATACTGCAGGGACAGCCAGCCATGCTCACTGGGGACAAGACACTCCTTTCCTTGTGCCAGAAAGTACATTAGTCTCCTTCCCCCCCCCCCCAGGCACTTAATGTCACCTCCAGAA
Source organism: Ursus maritimus (assembly GCF_017311325.1). NCBI lineage: Eukaryota > Metazoa > Chordata > Mammalia > Carnivora > Ursidae > Ursus > Ursus maritimus. Next base: position 11,415,785 of record NW_024423344.1, on the reverse strand, counting down.
AGAAAGGCGGGTGAAAGTGGAGAGAAAAGAAAACCTAGGAAGCAGAACATTTACCTCGCCATGGCAACCTCTGAACTTAACAGTGGTTGAGAAAACAACTTTTGGGTGTATCTGAAAAAAATCCCTGGATTAGAATGAATATGTCAAAATGAGAAAGAATGACTTGTCTGTTCTCAAGAGCAAAGTTGAATTCAGCATTCGAAAATGTCACATTTACTCACATTGAAATTCTCAATGGTTTGATGTGAACTTGCATTACATACCCAAGAGAGTACAAGCAAAGTAGTATTACAGGAGTGTTCTGGGGAGGGGGGGAGAAGTGGGAAAGCAGCAGGCAGTTATAGTCATGGCAGTCCACATGCAAGGAGATGGTTATAGCAGAAACATTGCATTAAGCTAGAAAGCCACTTAAGTGTAATTTCACATTAGAAAGTTCACAAAGGTAGTAATACAGATAGAGCAGGGAATGTGATGTTAGAGGTAGAAAGCCAGAAGGCAAGTTGGCATATACCAGTCCAGGAGATAGAAGTGACAAGGTCGAGAAGAAGGGATGGATTTCAGAGAGATTTAGGAGGTAAAAAGGAAGAGAACTTGCTGTTTGATGCTTGGCTAAGGAGAGGGCAAAGGAGGGTAAAGGATCTGGGGTAGCTTGGATTCAGCTCCTTTGACAACGTGTGCATGAGCATGGCATTCACTAATTTTACCAGGGAAGGCAAGAACTGAGGAGATAGCAATTTGTGTGGTGAGACAGAATAAGGGAGATGCTGAACTTTAAGCACCTGTGGAACATTCCGTTGGCAAGTTCTGCTAGCCAGGAACTGTCCATGGAGATCTAGAAAGGAATAAGAATCTGGGAGTCACCAACATGCCGATGGTAGCTGAAGTCATGCCATGTGTGAGACTGCTCAGTGGCCAAGCATAGAGTGAAAAGAGGAAAAGGCCCCAGGGGTAGAGAGTAGGGAGGATGAATGTTGGGCAGAGTAAGAAGAGCCCATAGTGAGCTCTGGCCTGAGCAGCCAGAAGTCTGGGATGTGAGTCAAGAGAGAGTAGGTTCAGGGAAATGAATGGACAGTTTCAAGAGGAAGTGGGCAGTTGGGTCAGATTCCCAGAGGAGCCGGTACACTGACACCTTCAGAGTCAAAGGCTCTGAGTTACAACATTTCTGCATTTCCCCTCTCTTCTATGGTTGCATGATTCTAGATGAGCTCAGATTTGCTGTAGACTGTCTTACTGAACCCACCAACCAAGATGGGATTTTGTTTTTGTTTTTCTCCTACTGCTCCCCTGATTTCAATGAGAAGTAAATTGGCCTGACAGTGACTGTAGAATGGCAAGAACTATGTGGGGGGCAACTGCAACCTTCTGGACAGACCCCAGCTCTTCTGTTCCTGTGAGACTTTCACTTTTTCATTGTCTCCTTTGAACTCCAAATGCTGGAATCTCCAAGAGTCTCTTAATACTTTAGAGAAACATGGTCAACATACAAACTGTCTAAGTAGCCTGAGAATTATTCCAGGGCTATGGTGTGCCCTTTGCTTATAGTGGCCCCCAAACAAGATAGATCCACACTGGATTGTTTTCAAATGTTCTCCATGGCCATTCCTCTCCTTAGGAGTTGGATAGCTCTCAGTGCTAACCTTACTCTGGTTTCTAGACCTGTATAAAACTCTGTCCCCTTTTTATCCTACTATATGGGCCACTCAAAGTATGCCCAATCACAAACAAAATGGATTAATGAAACTCTCCTCGATGCAATCTTCTGAAGATATATGTTGGAAAGTTCTCCAAGATTTCCATTCTCCCTCTGGTCTCCTCTAGCCCTACTCAGATGCAGAGACAAGAGACGCCCAAGCTGTAAGTTCAGCTCCATGCCATTCCTGATCACTTCACCTCCCTAAGCATGGTATTTGATGTGTCTCCAGTGCATTCTGGGGTACCCATTGGTCCACTGAGTCTTTCTTTAATCCCAGCATGGTAACTTGTCTAAGTCCTATTTTCCTGAGTGTGCTACAATTTGCCACACTAGGATAGGAAATGGTATCAAGCAAACTTGTGCTCACTTTGTCCCATAGCCTCACCTGTTCATAGCCACCTCCTTTTTATTCTCAAGAGACTCTCAAGAAGTATTAACCCAGCATGCCTCTCCTATATATCGTCTAATGGTTTATCCATTCAACAAATATTTTTGTGTCAGATACTGGGATATAACGAATTAAAACTCAGTCCTTGCCCGCACGGGACTTGCAGTTTCCCAATGTAGACAGACAAGAGAATAGACATGATAATACCATGATAAATGCTAGGTTATGGTGGTAAAGGTGCATAGCCTGGTACTAGACGTCAAGAAGGTTTTTATTGAAGGATGTCTATGCTGAATAGTGAAGAATTGTAAGGTCAAAGAGGGAGAGGAAGCAGGGAATGGCATTCCAAAATGAATAGACATCAGGTCAAAGAAGTCAGCGTGATACGTGAGAAGAACAGATTCTAGGCCATGTAATATATCCTGGGGTCAGAGCAGAGATCAGGGGCAGATGGTGAAAGCCTGGGCCTGTTGGGGGAAAAAAGCTTGGACTTTATCCAGTAGCCAATAAAGAACTGTGGAAAAGATTTTAGTCAGTGGAATAATAGGATGAGGTTGTATTTTAGAAGATGTTTGGAAGGCCCTGACTTGCTTTAATCAACAGGCATGGGCAGGGAAGATCATACTATGGAGAGGACTATCAAATCATCTCTTTGGGATATCATGGCATTGACACCATTTTTTTTTTAAAGAAATGTACCTGCACATGTGGAAGAGATTAGATTGTGGGCACTTAGACCCGACATTAAAGTAGCTAGTTTTCATCCTCCTAGTTGGAAATGGCACATGTTTTAATTTAGTCACTACTTCTTCACTGTCCTTCATTTTGAAACATTGATATGCATCACTTGATAAGCCTTCTGCATATCCTCATTATGGAAATCTAACAGTCATTAATTTCTTACTTTGAAATTTTCCAGTTTTTGACTCTGACTCAGGCCACCATGGATTGGAATAAATTAATCTTACACTGCCGCACGGGCAGTGCACAGGAAAAGAATATCAAAAACCTCAATTCAACTTGAAGTCCAGCTTTGTGCATTGATAGAAGGATGTGAGGATGTTTGTGGTGGTTTGAATGAACCCTTATGTGGTAATGGAACTGCCTACCTGAGCCACCCATACCACATCCTTTTTCATGAAAAATGTCTCCCCATTGTATGGCAGAGCCCAATGCTGAACCTATGATGCTTGGGGTCATGTTACACTGGTGCCAGCATTCAAGGGGCCACTGTTAAAGAATAACCCTTGTCAGAGCAGCAGAGGGGGGCTGTTCCCTGAATGTTAAAACACACTTTTGATTAGTCTCCCAAATAAACCTGTCGCATGAGGTGGAAGAAAGGATCGCTTTAGCTGGAGGAGATAATACAGAAAGCTCCAAGCTCAAGCTCAAGTGGTTTTTGAAAAGAAATGGCATGTCCGTATTCTGATCTCAGAAGATATTAGAGACCATTTTTTTAAAAGGTGGTATTTTAAACTTCTGTTGTTTTTAAGAACAAAGCCTTAACCCTTGCAGACAATGTGGAATAAGAAATAAAATACTCAATTTGATAAAAATAATGAAATGCAACAAAGTATTTCAACCTTTGGTGATCCCTTTGACATACCAAAATCACTCATTTCTAACATTCTTCTCATGCTAAACCACGTGGAATCAATGGTAAATCTATCTCTCAAAAGTCCAGGAATGCTATTGGGAAAATGCTTGCAAAAAAAAAAAATTTTTTTTTTTAAATCTAAATCCGAAATAGGTGAAACAAGTGGGAAGAAATCAATGATTCTCTTTTTTAAAATGAAAATGACCACTATTTTCAGATATTAATGAAACAGGCGTGACAGCATAGTCCTTTGGATAAGAGCAAAGGTAAAAACAAATGAAATGGAAAAAATTTACCACCCTGAGCTTTGCAACAACTGAGAGAACTATTCTGCTGGCCCATCTGTGTGCTCCTCAGGACAAGCACTAGAACATGTAGTGGCACTAGCCAGAAGATTCCACACGCTATTAACAAAGTAAGAAGCATACCCAGCAAGGGAGGAAGACTGAGTGGCACCAAGTCACCACCTGAGGAAATGCCCTCATGCTGGATGGTGGTGGTGGTGCAGTTTGGGGAGGTGGCTTAGGAGTAGGGGAGCAGGGAGGAGAGTGATGGGAAGGGCTGGGATTTGCAAGGACAAGGGAAGGGTGTGGCAGAAGGAGAGCTTATGAGGGTAAAGGAAGCCATGGCAGAAAGGAGGATTGAGAAGGTCCATATATGGAGGAGATGGAAGTGATGGTGGTTATATAATTTTTTAAAAGAACTTCATAAATTACATGCTTATTCTTGATAGACACTTCAGGCATAAAATCCTAAATAACATGCATGAATGTCATTTTTGAAGTAAGCACTTGATATTCTCAAATCTGGTTAAGAGGTGAGAGTACTGTTTTATACTAAAAGTTGTTCTTTTAGGAGAACAACATTTTTCCTCATACTTTACATATCCTGAGCATGCCAGGTCTTTTTAAGCCAAAAAATATATATTTTTTAAACAAAAACAACTTCTAAATAAAATATGTATTACCAACAAACATGAAAAATGAGAAGTATGTTGAATTGAATGTGGACTGTGACCTATATTCAGTTTGAATATATGTTTGAAACAAATTGTTCCCCTTCTAATGCAAAGAAATGCAAACTACTAGCCTCATTTAAAATAAAAAGTCAGCCTGATCAGTGCAATATTTTTTTAAAGTGGTTAAATTAAAAAATCCTAATCCTCTCAACCCATCAACGGGTTGGTTAAGGTCTCCTCGGGAACCGAGGTCAGGTTACAGGAAGCATATTACTCCCCTGTAGCTAACAGTTTCTAAATAAAGCCTCCCTGGGCAACAAGAGAAAGGAAATATTTCTTAGATGCTGCTGGCTTAGCCACAGGCTAAATTATCAAATCAAAAGAGGCAACATCTGGTCTCCCTTTCTTTTTTCAATCACATAGGGACATCCAGCTCCCAAAACACTGCCTAGCCTATAGCCATACTCAGTAAATCTTGTATAAGGGAATGCAAGAGATGAATGAATGAAATGAATGGAAAAGTTAGTGAGCCTTACCAAGTTTTCAGAGCCCACAGGCCAGCAGTGAAGACAGAATAGCACAGAGAACAATAGAACAATAGAATAAAAAATTAGAAAATAAAGCACCAAAGGGAAGTGTTTTGGTAGCAATAAGTACAGCATGCTGGAGGCACATCAGAGCTCTTGCCTGCATTTATCCTTTTCTATGTTTTCCTTTTTTCCCATTCCACCTGTGTCCTCATTTCATTCATTCAGCAAGTATTCTTTGAGCATCTGTAACACACACACCAGTAGTGAGTGGGATATGCCAGGTTTTGCCCTCAGAGAGCTTACATTCCAGGAGACAGACTGGAAATACACAGAGCATAGGGCTTAAGATAATTTCAAAGACAATAAATGCTGTTAAGGCCATAACATAGGGTAATATGGCAGTGATGGGAATTAGAGGACTAATTCATATAGGATTGTCAAGGAAGGCTTCTCTGATGAAGTGACACTGGCCTTCTGCCCACTACCAGAATGAAAATTGGCCTTTCCCCAGACAGTACCTTCGAGGAGAATGACTTTCAAACTGAAAAATCCCCAAGTAAGTAGAAAGAAGACATCTAACTATAGAAGTAATAAGAGAACTCCTAGCAGCTAATTATTTTAAATCACTGCTCAGAAGAGCTAAAAGCATGAGGAAATTTGTACACATAATCCTGGAAACTGAGTAAACTTTGAGGAATTATGGAGAATAAGAGAGGAAGCAAAAAAAAATGCTGATTATTCACAGAAGGAAAGAACATGCAGATTTTGGCCCAGATTGCTCAGTTTAATGTGAATTCTCAGCAAGACTGACTTTCAAAGAACTGATGTATGTGTCCTTGAGGATTCCCCCACCCCCATTTCATCCTCTCAGCACACCCATGGCTTGACATTGAACCTGCATTTCCCAAATATCTCCTAGATTCTATTTGCCTGAATGTTCAGAGCATTTTATACCCACATCCAAACCTGAGTTCATCGTACACCCACCCATATGTCCCTCCTCCCCTCAGTTTACTCACATTCTACTCATTCATTCATTCATTTCACAAACACTTAGTGAGCACTAAATGGCAGTCAAGATGCTACATGCTGGGGCGCCTGGGTGGCACAGCGGTTAAGCGTCTGCCTTCGGCTCAGGGCGTGATCCCGGCGTTATGGAATCGAGCCCCACATCAGGCTCCTCCGCTATGAGCCTGCTGCTTCCTCTCCCACTCCCCCTGCTTGTGTTCCCTCTCTCGCTGGCTGTCTCTATCTCTATCAAATAAATAAATAAAATCTTTAAAAAAAAAAAAAGATGCTACATGCTATCAATGCAAAGAAGAATGCACAGTACAATGTGGCCTGCACCAACTTCAGAGTCAGGCATTGGGAACTCCAACCTAGGCTAGGGGCTTCCACTGAACTAACTATATGCATACAGACAAACATCGTATCCTTGCTCTATCTCCATTTCCTCATCTGTAAAATAGTGGTGATGGTATAGGTTTGGCACCAAAATATGTGCAGAAGGAGGGAAAGGCAAAGGGAGAAAGGGTAGAGGGGAAGAGAGGGAAAGGGGAACATGGGAGACAAAGAGGAAGGGAGGAAGAATTGGCCCCTACCTCACTTGTGAGGATTAAATGAAATACCAGCACTTAGCACCGTGCCTGGCCCACAGTGGTATCTATAATTACAGCCCCTCGTTTCAAGGAGCCCACCATCTATCTAGTAAGAAAATAGAAACACAGTTCAGATAATATTAATAGTTAACACTTATTGAGTGCTTATAATGTGCCTGGCACTACTCTAAACACTCAGTTCATCCTCAGCACTTTGTGAGTTAGGTTCTATTATTATTATCCTGACTCCATAGATGAGAACTACAGGCATGAAAGGATTAAGTAACTTGCCCAAGGTCACACAAGGAGTGAGTGGGGAGCAAAGCTGGGATTCAAACTCAAGCACTTGGGCTCCAATCACTACAGTCTGTTGCCTCACACAAGTATGAGCAAACACATAGCAGCGATATGCACATGCTATTATGGGGGACTTGCAGCCCAGTAAGGTGACAGTGTGGCTGAGGAACTGTCCTGGGGAAGAAGATCGCCTGCACTTGGGGATTTCAGGATGCCCATGAGGAGTCATCCTGGGGGAAGAGCAGGCAAAGGGCATCACACAGAAGACAACATGAGTAGAGCTCTGTGTTGCTGGGTCAGGGATGGTGGTGCAGCTCATGCAGCATTGCAAACCATGTTAGGGGCTTGGACTTTATCCTCTAAGCAATGGGGAGTCACAGAGAAGCAGCAAGATGGGAATTGCTCTGTAGAAAGATTGCCCTGGGGCTGAATGCTTATGAGGAACATGATTGTGGAGAAGGGAGGTGAGTCAGAGGCTGCTCTTAGGGGTCCTTGGAATAGTGGACAAAGGGGGCAGATTCATGACCTATTTAGAAGGTAGCATAGGAAAAACATTGTACTTGTTGAGTGAAAAGGCTGAAGAAGAAAGAGGAGACGAGGAAGACTTCTAAGACTTTTGACTTGGAAGCTGGAGGGACTGTGGTATCATCTTTTGGGCAGGAAACATAGAAAGAAGCATTGATATAAAGATCTCAGGAGCAAGAAATTTCCTGCGTCTGAAATTCAGGAAGTTCCCCTTTGCCTTTTTTAAAACTTTCTTTTATAATGATAATAATAAACTTCAAACATATAGAAAAGGAGCACAATAAATACCCATCATCTAGATGCAAAAATTCTTCACAAATTGTTTGCCACATCTGTTTCATATGTACATTATATATATTTTTATAGTTACTCTTTTATTTTGCTTTTTATTGTTGTCAAATAATTTTAAATAAACTAAAGACGTCATTACTATTTACCCTTAAACACTTTAGCCTGTATCACCAAAAATACTTAACAATCACAATATCATTGTCACACCTCAAAAAATTAATTATGTAATATCTCATAATGAATCTACATTAAAATTTTCCTAGTAATTTCTAGAATTATTTTTTAGGTTTTTTGATCCCATATTGCTTTTGCTATGTCTTTTAAGTCTCTTCAAATCTGTAACTATCTTCCCCATATTTTTTATGACATTGACTTGTTTTTGAAACTAAGCCAGGTATCTGAAGGATGCCTCATAGTCTGGACTTGTCTGCTGGTTTCATCATCATATCTTTTAACTTGTTCCTCTACTCCCTGCATTTATAGCAAACTGGAAGAAAGTTGTAAAAGCTCAACCAGATTCAAGGTTAATGTTTTGAAGAGCATATGTCATTGATGATGTCATATCTGTTGTATCACATTCCATCAGTGTCAAGGTTTTGGTTTCAAGATACCTTCCTAATCACGCTACTAAACAAAACTTGACTGAGTCCAGGTCTGGGATGGGGTAATGAAAATGGTGAGCCCTGTTCTGGAAAGCACAGAAGCACCCAGATACTAATGAGTCATGTCAGAAGAATAAAATGGCCAATTTAAGGGGCCCCACTGGTTAAATTTGGGACACTTTGAGCAAAAAAAAAAAAAAGACTGGGATTGATCAAAACACACTGAATATATAAATCTATGTAATAATCATAGTACTCACACACAAAAAATAAACAATTCTGGGTCACTTGATGATTCAGGAATGGTTCACACACTGCTGAGACAGTTTCTCTGCCTTGTATTTCAATCTGATCTGTACCTCTGTGTCTTGAGTCTAGAATACTCCAGCCATGGGGCTCCTGGGTAGCTCAGTTGGTTAAGTGTCTGCCGTCGGCCTGCTCAGGGTCCTGGGATCGAGTCCCACGTCAAGCTCCCTGCTCAGAGTCTGCTTCTCCCTCTCCCTTTGCTCTTCCCCCCTGCTCATGCTCTCTCTTTCTCTCTCTCTCACTCATTGCTCTCTGTCTCTCTCTCAAATAAATAAAATCTTTAAAAAAAAATAGGATACTCTGGCCTTCACTTAAACTTGGACCATGACCCCAGCTGTCTCTTATGTGTGCCTGAAACAATTGGTAATGTGATGGGAACTGAAATTATATTTTCTTCCCCAAAATTACTTAGGTCTCATCAAAAAAGATAATATACCAAACATCATATTCCCATTTTAAAGTAAAATTGACAGCATATTCTAGAACTTCCCTAGTACTGTACAAATTCTTGTCACTATTAAAAACCAACAACAACAACAAAGAAGTATCTGATCCCGATTAATAAGTATGCCTTGGTAGTAAATATTCTTCTCGTGGCTCTGGCCCCACCCTAATTATTTTTCTTAAGTTTATATCTGTTCCATAAGAATAAGTAGCAGGTTTTTCTTTAGTATTTATGAGAACTGGACTCATTTCCTTCATGTTAACAACAGTCAAAAACATCAAAGAAAATTCTACTTCAGAACTTAAAGAAAACATTTGTTCATTAAAGTCTGTCTGTTTTAGATAATTTTTTTTCTCCTCATGCATTAACATAGTAAAGTAACATCTAATCGATGATGCAGAAGTCATACTAAATGAACAGAAATAGTAAAACATCACAAGGATGAAAGAAATAATCTTTGTAAAAATATATGCAAGAAGATAGAGTTCAAAAGCAAACATTCAATATCTTTTTTTGCAGAAAATAGGTATGGTGTCAGATAAAGACTTCTCAAACAGGTTCTGTTTGGTTCTTAACAGAATCTTAATTCTCCCCTATAGACAGTGTGATGAATGATTGAAGCCATCTTTATATACAGATTCTACAGTTGCTATTGCAAATTATATTTGCAATAATCTAATGTTTAGTAAGCCACCTAAAAAAATGGCTTACTCCTGAGACAAGCTTTCTTGGCAAGAAATAGAATTCAATAAATTGGCTACCCAAAATGAGATCCCCACCCCAAATCACAGGCAAAGTGATTATTATACCCATTTCATAAAACTATCAAGTCCCTCGATCAGGCTAGTAGGCTCAAGGCCACAGGAGCCTTCTAAAATCTGACACCATTAGTTTGGAAACTAGTTTCTTGAGTTGTATTTCTTCTCTGTGAGCAGTTCTCTCCAAACCATGTGAAGGCATCCCTCCTTGCTGAGGTTCCAGCAACTGTGTGTTCATTGGACTCTCTCCTATAGAGTTTTTTTGGGTTTTTTTGTTTTGTTTTGTTTTGTTTCTTATCGCAAGGTGACAGCTTTGGCTCATCAGTAAGAAGTTTGGGGAAAAGTTACCAGAATACAGACTACCATGGAAGAATTGCTCACAGGTCGAATCATTTTCTTTGTAAAGACTTCATCCGTATCCCTCTTCAAATCTGTTTTAGGACATGATGGGTTATTAATATTTCTGTCAGCTTCAAATTCTTCATCTTCATCAATTACTTTGTCTTCACTGTCCTGCAACCTCCTCTGGACAGCCTCCCGTGGCAACTCTCCAGTTACCTGATTCATTGTTTCACAAAGTTCTCTAATTCCAAATGAGAAAGGTCACCAGTACATGGAGCCCTCACATTGTCATGTCCATCAGGAATGCTGCCATTGGGACCCAGCACAGAGCGTTGCTCGAATCAGGCTTTGCTTTCTTACTGGACAATCTCCATCATCGTTATGCTTTTGCCTGTGTTTCTTTCCTCACTGAACTGAAACTCCTCAAGTCTCTAGAATCTAGCCAGGGCAGTCAGGGCAGCCTGACCTACAGCAGAAAGGACACTTCAACCCATCTGCCCCAGGGGGCACTCAGGCAAATGTGGAGACTGCACCCATCTCAAGCCTTCCCACCCCCCAGTCCATGAACTGCAGTGACACAGACTTTCCAGTCCTGACCCCAAAACATGTGTTTTTATTTGACTATAATCTCCCTGCTCATGTTCTCTTACAGTTGGGGTTGTCTCCCAATTGCATACAAATAGTGAATAAGAAAATTTCTTAACTTTTATAATGTCAACCCTATCCCTGCCTCTTCTAGCTTAACACACAAATGCATATTTAGCCATATGGGGTAGCCTACACACCAGATCCTCATATAGGAGGATTATTACTATTTGCTATCTACCACCATTAAATGCTTCACTCAGAGAACTGACATTCAATATAGAGAAGATGGCATAAGATAACAATTCTTAATTTAGCTGTACATAAGAACCACTTGAAAGAATTTTAACTAAAAATACAAACTCCCTGTACCCTACTCTAGAAGTTCCTAATCTGGTAGGCATAGAATTTGGTAACAGCTGGCTTTTGAAACCACTGGCTAAGGAGTATATCTCTATATCTTCAGCTGTGCCCTCCTATGGTGGGATCGTTGTTAAAGTGTTTATGCTTGTTTTCCCATATTTTTTCACCTACATGGATCTCTGCAACTCCAAGAAAGTAAGGGGTTGTACTAGCTTGCCTCACTTAAAGTTTTTACTGAGGTCAAAAGCAGAAATGGCCTGAAGTCAAACCCTATCTTTTGTGAAAACCTAAATCCATTGAAGAAATGTCATTAGATACTCCAGAGGAAGATGATGAAGCAAAGTCATACAGACTAAGAAAGATTGTACCATGGTAGAGAACTACACTGAACTGCATGGCACATCTCTGGAACAGTGACAGGGTCTCAGTAAGGAGAGGCTGCAGGTTCATATGTAGGCAGGACCCAACCTAGACCATGGGATTCCAATGTTGACAAAGACTTGTACCCTCAGTGAGCAGCATAGAAGTGTATTTGTCAGGGTTCACTCAGAGAAGCAGAAACAGTAGGAGATTAAAATATATGGACTTATTAAAAGAATTGGCTTAAGCACTCGTGGGAGTTCACTAAGCAGTCTCTGCAAAGCAGTCTCCACATCTAATGCTGGAACCCAGAACCAACAGGCTGGCTGGCAGGGAAGAAGGTCATGAACAGGCTGGAACCCCAGAAGCATGAGCTGGAACGCCAAGAGGCTAGGCTAACACACATCAGTTCTTGTTGCCTCTGACCTTGGTAACAAAGAGTGTCTTGCAGAGGCCAGGGTCCTTTATTGAGGACCTAGCTACACACGCACCTGACCAGAAGTCAGAGAAACTGAAAGAAGATCCAGGGGGACCGGAGAGCAATTGCTGGCCAAGTTGCCACTTCATGCCAATAAAATGAATCAACAGATAGGATCGATGTGTAGGTGTCGCAAAATGGCTGCTGTCTTCCTTACCTCCTCCAACTGTCAAGAGAATCTCCCTTGTATCTCATGCTAACAAGAAACAGAAGGAAAGGGAATTCTGGGAAATGTTGTTTAGTTTAGCCAAGTGGGCACAAGGCAAAGCCATCGCAGGAAGCAAAGAGTCTCTGGATATCACAAGGAACCAGTGTGGACAAAGACAGTGCCAGCCCTGAACATTCTGTTTTGTGTGAGGGGATGGGAGAACCTTGTACCATCCTAAAGGGAATCCCAATAATTATGAACATTAAGTTTTCTGTCAGCCTTACAGGAGATGGCTGAGTTAGAATTATTTTGGTTTAAAGGGGATAAAATAATGTGTTAAAAGTGATGAAATGTAATCCAGTGAGGCCTTCAGAAATTTGTTTGTACTGTCTTATATTAGCTCCCTCCCAAAACTGTCTTCACTAAGAATTCATTTAATATTATAACTTTGTATTATCAATCATTAGAAGAAACAACTGTATGAATACCATTGCTATATTTATTATTGGAAGTATACTCCACTAATATCAAGGGCATTATTTAGTTTACCATCGCCTATATAAGATCTATGTAAAAACCAAAGTCAAAATGTCCCAGAGATGCCATAGACAACTAGGCAAGAAGTTCATGGGCCATTTTGGTTCAGAAACCTATTTCTGAAGATTTCTGAGCAGTCTCCTGATACTTAAGTTGGAACAATGTGTTGTTCTAACATCATTAGGACATCTTGGAGACCATGATGTGCTTTCCCACAATAATAGCTATTCATGACAATCTCCATAATGCCCTAAACGTAGCTAAGTTTCTTCCCTGGCCAGGACCTGCATAATTGCCTTTCTATCAATGGCTGAGACCCTTGGCCCATCCTGTCTTAGAGTCTGTAGCTGTGTTCTTGACCTCACTCAGAGAGCTTCCATACAAACTCCTCAAAGTGTTGAAACTCAACCAACTTTTTAAAAGAATATTACTAGTCCAGGTTCCCAGTCCTCTGGGAAAATACTTTCATTTGTGTCAAACTCTACAAAAATCCATTTCTCTAATCCCAAAGGAACTAGCAAATTTATTTTTCTCCTTCTGATATCAACTGCTGTATTGCATCATTGTCAGACCCTTCTTATAATCTGACAATGTGGTTTCCCTGTAATTGTCTGGAAATAAAGCAGAAACGCAGCCCCCCCCCAAAGAAAAAACCTCTGGGTTTTATGAAGACTCAGCCCAAGTGTGTTTTGTAAACACTGTCTTCTGTCTCAAAGCCTTTTATCCCTTTAGGATTGAAAGCAAAAGAGTTGGAAGTGCAAGGAGTTGGGACCTGACAAACCAGAGTCCGGAGCTGCACTCTGTCCTTAAACCAATACAATAGTGTGACCTTGAGCAAGTTACTAAGTTTGCTGAAGAAGCTTCTTCATCTGTAAAATGGAAATGTTGTTATCTGTCTCCTAGGGGGAGTATCCCAATTAAATAAAATACCTAGTGGGCACTTATTTCATCATAGCTGTGTTGACAATGATTGATGTTGACATAGTGCCACCTGTGCATGTGCATGAGGTTACAGATATCATTGCTTTAAAAGCATTACATAGACATACTGTTATATAAAAAGTTATATATAAATAATGTTTTCTTATGTAGTACATATATATCCTTTTATTGTGGTGATATCTAAAGTAATAAACATAATACTTTAAGGAAAGCAATGAATAAATCTCTCAAGAATGTAAAAAAGAGAAAGAGAACTCATTTTCTCAGGAGAGAAAGAAAGGAAGGGAGGAAAGGAGGAAGGAAGGAAGGAAGGAAGGAAGGAAGGAAGGAAGGAAGGAAGGAAGGAAAAAAAAGGAAAAGAAAAGAAAAGAAAAGAAAAGAAAAGAAAAGAAAACAAAAAAACTATTTAGTGCCTGAAAGTAGAAAAGAAAACACCTGACTAATTAATATTTTGTGTGGCCTATTCAGCAGTAGTATCACTTCTTTAAACAACCTTTGATGACTACTGATGAAATTTTGTTTTTGTATTTGGTCATTAGTTCATTGTGGGTAGAGAAGGCAAGGAGGGGGTTGATCCTTCCAACTTTAGTAACTGGCGCTCAAAGGTAGAGATGGCCAGTACCCCAGAGAGGATTACCACCTGAAAATCAGAAATATGTACAGCTGTGGCTGTGAAGATGACTAGGGCACAAAAGCCACTGGAAGACGACTCCTAGTTTGAATCCAGGGTGCTGTGTCCTAGAGTTATCCTGGGGCCCTAAATTGTGCTCATCACTGGATTCTGAGGAGCTGGGCTCTCTGAAGCACCCTGGGCTAGCTACAGGATCTAGCTGCAAAGTTATAAAGCCCTTCCTACAGGAAGAGGAAGGTGGGAATAAAGCTTATATCTTGGGAGGAGAGAGATAAATTTGAATGTTACTCAATCTCTGTGATTTAGTTGCTTTCTGTCCAGACACCATGTCCTAATATCTGGGGTATGTAGGGCAGAAGGAGAGGATACAATCAAGAGCAAATAAAGACTAAAAGATCTCTTTCACTAAAAATCTCTGTAAGGCTTTGAAGACTCAGTGGTATAGTCTTATATAGCTTATGAATGCAGAGAATAAAATATGCAAGGATGGCAGGTCCTTCCTTTTCTCATTAGAACCAAGAAGAGACATGGGGACCTGAGGAATAAGTCATTTTTCTGCATGAACCCAGGCTAGAGAGAGAATAATAGGAAAAAGTAAGTATGAGTTGGCAACCGAATTAAATATTAACAGCATTTAAATTTTTCTATTAAATATAGCTATAGTAGTTACTGTTTACCAGGTCCTGTTTTGAAACACTTTAAAAATATTCATTTAAACTGTCATAATGACTCTGTGAAATAAATATTATCTTTATCTCCACTTCAGACGGGGATTTTCAGCCATTTTATACTGCCTATAATACTCATTTCATTGAGTATTACTAGCTACTATAGCACTGTGCCCTATAAATTGGAAGAAAAATGAGGGGAAAGGGAATGCAGTAAGCCATACAACCATGAGACACACCTCCAAAGGTATCCCAAATATATTTGTGGAGAGAATTTAAAGAGCTAGATTAGCCTATTCATTTATTTTATTGGTCCCAGGGATTTAAGAAACCCAGATTTCATAATATTGCCTGAAAACATGATTAAAAGCAATATCTTAGTATCAATTCCAACAATACGTCCTGGCAAAAGTCACCAAGTCAGATTTCTGCAAGGACCAGACAGGTAATGTAAGTGAATGAATCTACTCTGGTGTAGAAATACAGTGTCTGCCCCATACAGAGGGGGAAATAGCTTCTCAGATCCAGCCAATTTGCTCAGACTCTCCATTTTTCAAGAGAAGCTAGAAATCCATATTTTATGCTAAATCTCCCTATTTTTAAATGTTTGCAACTAATTCAATTTTTATAACACTATGTAGGTTAACAAAGCAAGTCTGCTAGTCTCTCCTGGATATTGGGCATCCTTTGTGCAATATCTGCTCCATGGCCTTTGCACCATGGCCACAAGGGGAATGTCCTTATGAGAAACTGAGAATCCTATTAAGAGCTCCAACTTATGTGCAAGTCATGCTCCCTCTGCTGAGTTGCAATTGGCATAGAACTTTCTTTTTTCCTCTCTGAAACTTCTTTCAAAACATTTTGAAAGGACTTCTTTAGAAGTGCCAACCTTACTTATTCCTGTGGAGTCTGAGCAAGAGGAAATAAACAGTACACTGCATAGTTGTTTCCCGGTCACTCCCTCAAACCAATAATCAAAAGGCAAGAATGCTCTGAAGTTTCTCTAATTAGTTCAAGTGTACCCAGTGTGCCTGGTTCTTTGTCTTCACCAATTTCTCTGACATTCTTCTTTTGTTTGGGAAACTATCATAAAAGACGCAGAACAACCTAATTTCACGCTAGCTTCTTCTGCTCCATGATGCTCCATTCCTGGAGCTCCAAGGACTTCTCAGCCCAGTGGCTCACATCAGTCTTGGCTGTCCCACCTATCTCCTCTATCACAAGAGCTGAAACATGTCTGTATTGTCACTGTTACTAAACTAACCTTTGCCAGGTATCCAACACGAATCCCTAGATAGGTGCTACTAATCTGAAAAATTATTTTGGAATGATTCAATGTAAGGGCAAACAAATTCTTTGACATCTTGTCATTTTATGTAGCTGACCATACCATCTTTTTTAAAACTCTAGGATGCCTTGACTTCTGAAACACAGCATGTATCTCCTTGCTTCACACAATGCTGGCTCTTCTCTCCCTGGCCTATTTGCTCTTAGTTACCCATCAGGTAGCTGTTAGGCAATTGGGGCTCTTCTTTCTGTGTCTCTGCTGCACTGTCCTAGCACAGCTGAAGGACCCCCAGAAACTGGACTCAACCCAAAGAGCAATGTCAACAGGGTTCGGGATCCAAATAAGCTTGGAGATGCTAGGCTGACTTGAGTTTCTTGTTTCTTTACAGCAGGGCTTCCCTGGGTTTTTAGTATACTAATGTACTCTGAGAATTTCTAACAGTTTTTAAAAATTACTTAACTCTGAATGTCTCCTTCTGAAAAGCATCCTAAAGGTCAAATATTCTGTGGGTCACATCCTGGGAAGCCCATTCTAAAGAAAAATAAGCCAACTGAAATAATCCTAGATTGGGATGTATGTAGGTTGGAAGACTAGAAGGACCATGAGTGAAGGACTATACTTCTTCACTTTAAAGGTCTTATGAGACCTTAGAAGTTAGTGGGCAGTCATGATTCCTTCAAGAAATCTCTACTAATTCACTGGGTTAGTCACTTAGTTCTAGTGAGCAGAACACTTGACACAATTCATGTCCTTGAGGAGTTCTTCCTTTTTGATGCAGCCTGACTGGATCTGCCACAAAGCCTCAGAGGAAAGAGCTCAGTCAGTCTATTCTAACGTATATATGATTGCTTTGATGATGTGTGAAGGAAGAGGTATAGAGGACACAAATTGGAAATAAAGCTTGATAGAACATTCAGAATCTGAGAGGTTTGTTGGTCACAGAGGAAAAATGAGATGTGAACAGTTCCAAGACAATAACCTTTGGAAAAACCAACAATCAATGAGCAGGGAGAGAAAGAAGAACCAAAAAACATTACAAAGGGAAATAGCAGAGAAGAAAGAAGAAAAACAAGCTACTGCATTATTAATAGTAGTAACAGTGGCTAACATTCAGTGAGTTGTTGTATTTATTCATTGCATTCAGTGAACTTGACATATTATTGAATCCTCACAAGACCCCCAGTGAGCTTGCTGAAGTTAAGGAATTGCCCAAAGTCACACAGCTAGTAAGTAGTGGTAGAACTGGAACATGAAACAGTCTACTCCCAGAGCCCATATGTAGAGATGGGAGAAGTACGCCCCACCCCCTGCAAGGTGGAGGAGGAGCTTTAGAAAGAAGAGTATGGGTAGCAGTGCCAAATACCACAAGGACACAAGTGAAATAAGAACTGGGAAGGATTTTGGATTTGGAAGTTATAAATTTTAGAAAGTATACTTTCCAAAAGAAGAAGAGTCACAGAAACATACCAGATTATTGGTAATGAGACAGGGATTTGGTGCAAAGAACTTAGAAGTAATTGGACATGTAGCATTTATTTGAGAAATTTGACCTCAAAGGAAACAACTTTCTGGAGGCACCTTAATAAGCACTTAATGCATTAAGGCCAGCGTACTACTCAGGATACAGTAGTTGCTTTAACAATCCTCAAATCTCAGTGGCTTAAAGCCATAGAAGTTTATTTCTTGCCCTCATTAGAGTCCAGTGAGGCTTGTGAAGGAGGAGCACTCTGCTCCACGTAGTCATTGAGGGACCTAAGCGCCTAGCATGTGGATCATCCTTTAAGACCTCGGAATCCTCTAACTCAGTGTGTGACTCTTTAGACCAGGAAAGCGCTTATGAATGAAAGATGGGGAGAGGGAGACATGAGTAATGGCTAAGCTTAGAAGTGATGTGCATCATTTACATCCACATGTGTCCAGCTATCACATGTTCACATGGCCCCACTCTGACCA
The DNA here is from genome assembly GCF_017311325.1 of Ursus maritimus. NCBI lineage: Eukaryota > Metazoa > Chordata > Mammalia > Carnivora > Ursidae > Ursus > Ursus maritimus. The sequence goes on along the minus strand of NW_024423344.1, from coordinate 11,397,502 downwards.
GAGGGCTATCTTGGAAATGTACCATAGATGTGTGTCCAGGAAGAAAAGCAAGCAGCTCACCTTTGGCCTCTCTCTCTGAGCCCTCTGCTACAACTCTGTTCTTCCTCTGCTTACTAGCTACATGGTAGAGTGAAGAGGTTCAGATGCTTAGAGACTCTAGTTTCTTTTCCACTTTCATCTCAAAAATGAACTTGAAGTCCAGTCTTGGTATAGGCTGCCATTCTCTCCTGCCTCATCTCCCCTGTCTGGCCCAGAGTTGGCCTGTACCTGCAGTGCTGGACTTCTACTTCCAAGGAGACTGGTGGCCCTAAGATGTCCCTGAAATAAGAGAAGTCATGGTGGGATCAAAGCAAATACAGAGCAAAAGAAAATCCCATGCACCGTGCTGACAATTCCAGGGAAGGCTATCACATAGTAATTGTGAATGAGTAGGGCAGGCAGGGAACAGTAGGTCCCCTAGAGAATACTTGCCCCTCCTAAAATTCTAGCTGAGTGTCAGTGCTTAGGAATATGGGCCCCTTGTTGCCAGATCTTCACATTTTTCAAGAAAAGTCAGAAATCTGGATTTTTATTTGAAAAATCATTAATTTAAAAAAATCATCAAACAAAATACTTGTGGGCCAGATTCAACCAAAAAGCTAAGCATTTTCTATCTCTGGATTCTGCAATGTGACTCCAAGGACTCTAACCTCACCATTATGCTGCTCACAGAGCAATCAGAAGAGCCCAGCCTCTGGACTCTTGAACAACCTGTATCATAAGGAGAGAGGAATTGGGGCAGGGGCAGCAGCGGGAGGGGAGAATGCATTCAGAAGCACCTGTGATAAACCTGACTTTGAAACAAGCTACCAGATGCTGGTATGCCAATGATATCCAAAGTGCCAGAAAGAGGATGCCCCTTCTAGGTGCATGCAGTCTAGAACATTCCAGGGTTAGGTTTGAGATTGGGGATAAAGAATCTCTTCCTTGGGGGGACCTCTATCTCTCATTATTTCTTGGATCCTGGCATGCTGTTGACAAACTCTGTCCTCTGCGTTCTAGCATACCCTACTTTATCCTGTGCAATAATGCAACTCTGAGCCATTATGATCTCACCAACTACTTAGAGAAGGTGACCTTTACATAAAGAAGTTACAGAAAGCCAATAATGATTTACTGCCATGTGATATTTACTGCATCTATGATATCCAAGCTTGCAATCTTGACTTTCCTTCCTCTAACTTAAATCTCAGTTGGAAAGAACATTCTGATTAGGTCTGAGAAGGGATTCACCAACATGAAAGATGGAAAGGCTAGAAAAAATTCTAGTATTGACTTAGATGCATTGGTATTACTGTGGGAATTTTTAATACATATAAACACAGACATAGGAATAGTTACAGATGTTATATGTGTGTGTATATTAATACATATGTATGTACATGTGTATACATATATATATTTTTTTAACTTCATCTGCTGAAGGGGCCTAAAAGCAATGACAGCCCAGTAGAAATGAGCATATTGAGTGCTCAAATCAAATGTGGCATCTAAATGTCATTTTTCACTAAAAGGAACCAGAGTTCCTCAGTGGAATAGCAGTTTCTATCAGTGGGGTAGGAAGAGCACAACTTTTTTTTTTTTTTGCCAGAAAATACAAAAATGCTCAAAAGAATTACTGGAACAAAAGAGTAAGAGCCAGCTTGAAGGGGCCCCCCACTGGCCAAATCTAGAAAAAATTTAACATCTAAATATATAGTGGACATACCACTATCTAGCAGCTGTGGAGATACCACATTGTTCTGTCAATGCCCTGATAGAGAATTTGAGGCTAACATTAAATTTGAAATATTTGAAATATTTCAAATGGGTGCCGAAATACTTTAGCAACATAAACAATTGTATTGTCAGTGAAAGAGCCATCAGTTAAAAAAAGAATACAAAAAAAAGAAAGAAAGAAAGAAAGAAGAAAGGAAGAAAGGAAGAAGGAAAGAAAGAAGAAAGAAAGAAAGAAAGAAAGAAAGAAAGAAAGAAAGAAAGAAGAAAGAAACCAGGTCACCTGACAGCCTATCCAAATTCCGATCTGAATATATTCCAGCCATGCCTGAAGCTGTGCAGGCACAGTTAGGGTATAGAGAGCCATATGCTCTTGACCTTTTTGATACTACAGTGCAAGACGATTATGACAAAACAATGACCTTCTCTAGTCCACAACAGATGCATCCCTAGTGTGTTTTTCAGTGCTCTCTCTCTCTCTCTCTCTGTTTTCATTGGAGAATATGAAAGAAAAGTGGGTACTTGAGACACCACTGTCCACAGGCTCCTTTCTCGCTTGTTGGGACCAACATTGACCTCAAATGATCCCCCCACTACTGAGACATGTGCTAAGAACAAACAAAACCCTATCACCCTGAAGACTGCTGAAAAGCAGGCCCGTGGCCTGAAAGCTCTCAAGTGTGGGGGAGGGGGTGGTTTTGCACCCAAATGGAAAGACCAAAAGAGTGCATTTGACAAAACACTGTTTATTAGCTGTCCTACAGCCTCCAGAGCAGAAGAGCCACAGGTGTGTGCTGCTACAAACATCCCTCTAGAGCCCTTTCTGCACCAGTGGTGTCCACATGCTACCAAAGCAATGTTTGAATTGAACTAAAGATTAAACATTAAGATATGCTTTTGTAATAATAACAAATGCCATGCATCCACCTACAAGTACTTTTGTGAGACAAGACCCATAGGTATGGTCTAAGTCAATTTAAATACTAGTTAATGTAAGTGCTGTACATGATAAGAAATGTGATCAACACCATTTTTTTTTGGTCTTTTATTTCAAAAAGTTTCATTCATTTAAAAGGAAGGCATGCTTGTTATGACTCTGACAAATTCTTGGCTCAAATTGTTGAAACTGCTTCCTGGTTACACTCTGGAGAGTAATTTGGTACCTCTTAGTGAATTTTTCTTGTTTTTTGTTTTTTCTTCTTTTTCCTTTGAGGGGATATATGGAACAGTTTTTATTTGGTCTTGTTTTTAATTAACCAGTGGACAGCCCTTGAGCAGAGGAGTATGGATTGATTGCTTACCCTGCTTCCTAGACCTAATTTGGAAAACATAATCCCCATGTGGTGCTATGAGAAAGTAGTGTAATAGAGTAAATGTCTCATTTAATAACACATAATCCTTTTTGAAAGTTGCCTTTTCTCTCCTTGAGTGGGCCTAGTATTTTATGAAACTTACTATGACTTATAAAAATGGATGGAACTTTGATGTACCATAAATGTGACTATGACTGTCAAGGAAATTTGTGTGCCATGTGCTGTTCTTGAAGTTGTTTTCTGACCTCTCTCACTGAAAAATAGAGAAAAGTATTGCACCTTTTGAAATAATCCAAATAGATTCAGCTCTTAATTACTTCCCTGTTTAGAAATATGCATACAATGTGGGATTGCAACCCATTACATAAAAATCATAATGAAGGAGTCCATATTAACCTAAAGTTAATAAATACAAAGGGGAGAAAAGAAAGCGCTTCCTTAAAATAGAATACCAGCTGACATGTGTAGACAGAATGGGGAAAACAATCATTAGTTGACAGTCAAACCATCACAGCAGCACTTGTACCAGCAGGAGTTGTCAATGGATATGAGGTTTGGTGGGTGGGGGTTTGAGGATAGGATAATTTCAGAACATCTCTTCACAAAAGATGAATCAAATACAATGGTGGAAATGGCAGCTTTACATGAGGAAGGCAGGCAGACACTAACTTGTCCCGGTGATCACAATCAGCATCTTAGAGGGACCAGTAAACATCGTGTGACTACTGCTGACATGATGCAATGAGAAGAGTCCAGCATCATTTCTGTGCTATTTCTGCCAAGAATATGTGGCTCACATCTGGTCAGGAGGAAACATAAGACCAACCCTGCCTGGTAGTCATGCTATAGACCACTGTATTCTTTAAGCCTTATAAAGACATGAGGACAGGAAAAGACTGTCCCAGACTGATGGAAATTGATGTGACATGTTCACTAAATATAACACATGCTCCTAGGTAGGATGCTGGGCCAGAAAGGAAAATAGACATTTGGTGGGACAGTTGGTAAAATTTGAATTTTATTCCCTATTCTCTGTGGGAAAATAAATGTTCCCTGCCTGGATATTGAAAAGGAAAGGACTGCTTCAGTCTAAAGATTGAGGTTGATGCCATTCACAAGTGAAAAGCATTTGCTTTCACGGACAGATTTAAGAGCTCCTAAAGTCCTGTGTAAGGCATTTATGGATGGGATGGTAATACTGTACCAGTGTTGATTTCCTGATTTTCAGAGGTTTGCATGGTGGCAATGTAAGGGAATATTCTTGTTTGGGAGAAGTACATCTCAGAATATTTAGTGCTAAGGGGAAATCTGGGTTTGAGGGATGAGGAAGTTCTTTGTTTTGTTCTTGGCAATTTTTTGGTAGATTAAAAACAAAAGACTGGAAGAAAATAAAGCAAAATGGTAACAGTGGTTACTCTCTGAATACCAAAACTATGCCCAGTTTTTAAAATGTTTTATTAAATTTTGCTATACTTTCCAGGTATTCTATAATCATGCATTTTTTAATTGAGGGGCATTATAATAAAGTACATAAAGTATACCCACTTGATTTCTTACGTGTGTATACACACTGGGCGAGACAGTGAACGTTTCCAGCATGATATAAGGTTCCTCTAGGTGGCCTCCCTGTTCATACCTCATCACCAGAATTTCCATTACTCCAACCTCTGTCAACTACCTTTACCAGTTCTTGAATTTCATATAAATGGAATGACACAATTGTGTTCTCTTTTCTGTCTGGCATCTTTTGCTCCATATATGTGTGAGAATTGTTCATGTTATATCCACCAATAGCTTACTCCTTTTAAGTGCTGTGAAGTATTCCATTGTTGGAATATATCATGATGTATCCATTCTCTTCTTGGAGAGAATTGTTTTTCCAGCTTGGAGCCATTATAATAAAATTTCTGTGAACTCTTCTTGAACGCTTCATTTTGTGGAACCATGCCCTAAAGGGCAGAATTGCTTAGATGTGGTGTACACCAGTGGTCAGCAAAATTTTCTATAAAGAACCAGATAATATTTTAGGCCTTGCAAGCCATACATTCTGTCATAACTAGTCAACTCTGCCACAGACAATACACATTTTCCAAGCCTTCTTAGAAATTTGTAGTTGTCTCTGGACATAGTTCTGATATCTGTGTTTGTGACAGCTATTTTTGATCCTGAGGCACAAGCATGAGCACAAATGCAACATACAAAGAATGACAGGGCAAAAATATATAAGAAAAATGAGTGTCTGATGGCATTTTTGAGCAGCCAAGCCAAAACCAGAAACTACCTACTTCAAAAATGATTTATATGTGAGAAAAAAAATAACTCAATGCCTTTCTAACAGATATTTTAATTCAGCTTCAGTTATTCAATAAACTAACACAGATTTGTTGAAACCTGTTGTAAGATTCTGTTATGCTTTTGTTTTGCTGAGTATTAGAAGGAGTTCACAACATGACTCCTACTTGAAGAACTATAGTATCTTTCAAAGTAAATAGAGAAATGTATCAGTAAATATTAAAAAATGAACACATGGTACATAACCGTCCCATTTCAAATAAATGATATGATAGTGCCCAACTGATATTCCTAAATATAATTATTCTCCCTATTCTCTGTGGGAAAATAAATATTCCCTGCCTGGATATTGAAAGGGAAAGGACTGCTTCAGTCTAAAGATTGAGGTTGGATAACATTCACAAATGAAAGGCAGTTGCTTTCATGGACAGATTTAAGAGCCCCTAAAGTCCTGTGTAAGCAAAATTAAATTCCTTAGCCTGCATGTCCTCATGTTTTAAAAAGCCCACTGTTAAAACACTTCTTTGGAATTAGAGAATTATCCCAGAGTGTTCCTGATTGAAATAAATATCTTAGCCAGAAGGTGTAACATTAATAATCATCATTGTAGGTTTGTGTACCACGGTGCTAGCTGAAAGCAAGCCTCTGACGGATTGAGGTGATAAAGAGGTAGAATTTGAAGGAAGTTTGCAAAGAGAGGTTTGGAAGGGAACCTTTTCAGAAGGTTTAGGACATTGCCTGGGAAGCCAAGTGTATTTGTCTACTCAGACTGCCATAACAAAATACCACAGACTGGGTGGCTTAAATGACAGAAATTTATTTGCTTCACAGCTGTGGAGACTGGAAGTCCATGATCAAGGTACCAGTAAAGTTTCTGGTGAGACCTCTCTTCCTGGCTTGTAGATGGCCACCTTCTCACTATGTCCTCATATGGTCTTTCCTTGTTGCCTGTGCACTGGGGAAGACAGAGAGCAGGATCTCTGGTGTCTCTTGTAAGGACACTAATCCTCTTGGATCAGGGCCCCACCCTAATGACCTCATTTAACCTTAATTACTTCCTTAGAGGCCTCATCTCCAAAAACAGCCACGTGGGTGCTAGATCTTCAACATATGAATATGGGGGGGACACAAACATTTGGTCCATAACACCAGGAAACAGAATGAGGTGCTGAAAGTTGAAGGGAAGAAGCAAGAGAAAATCACACAGAATCCATGTGACATGAACGTAAGGTCACTGGCTTGGGGCCCAGGGTTCTGGTCCAGGCCTTACCACCACTTGTTGTGTCATGGGCTATGTGGTTCAACCACTTTGCATATCTTCAGTTAAAATGAAAAAAGCAAATGGGAGATTGCTACAGTCAAGCATATAATGGAGTAGATGTGGAAAGAGGCAGTATGGCTCTTAGATCAGGGAAGCAGATCCCTGACACTGGCCCCATGCCTCAGGACTCAGTGCTCTGCAGTGCCTTCCTTCAGGAAAGTCCCCCTCTAAAGCCTGGCATTTGTTGGGACTAGCCATGCCATCTGCACTTGGTGTGCCAAGCCCAGATGATGGCCATTTTCTATCCCAGGAGCACTTTCCAACCTTCTACCTCATATGTAGGGTAGACCAGAAGCCCGATGGAGCTCTGGAACTCATACTTACAGAGTCAACCTAGGGCCTCATAGAGATACCAAGTCCCAGGAAGCAGATTGAAGAACAGGTTACTACCACTGGCTGCCACAGTGATTCTTTTATAGAATCACATGAGATTGGGTCAACAAAATAGTGCTGAGACACTAAATTTGGGCTCATTCTCACTCATATAGGACACAGGACAAAGAATCTTCACATGTACTGATTGGAAGATAAATAACTACCTCTTCTCTACCTGTCATGTTAAGTTTTCATCAATAAATCACTATAACTCACATGGGTCCATGAATTTTTTAATACAGTGTCTAATCGAACTGCTTATATAGACGGGCAACCTACAAAAAGATTTTCCCATAGCCCATGTGTCCTGGGGGTAGCTCTAGAAAGGGGCATACCTATTTAGATTTTGTCTGAAACTGTATCTGATTAAGAGATTAGAGGAGTGAAGGTAGGTAAGAATTAATAGTGAGAAGTTTTCCAGAAGAGGAAATCCTGGAAGCTAGAATGTTACTCAATCTTTGTAAAAAAAGAAGAGCAATTCAGAACCTTTAGGTATCTTGTTTCTTTTAAATAACACTAAATAACATTAATGACTGAATTCTGAGCTCTTCAGCACTAATCACATGTCAGATGTCTGGGTACTTACTCATTCACTGCTCTATAAACAGACCCCTAACCCTGATCTTGGCAGTTGAACTGTAGAGCAGGCTGCTGAGGTCTGGTTTTCTGTCTCTCATAATACAGATGCAATTGAAAAAGCAAGGCAGTTCTTAGTGGGTTATTTCTAGGCCTTAACTGGACTGGTGCAATCTGTGTTTTTGGTGCCCAAAAGCCTTTGGATACAGCGCCAGTTATCAGTTGATTACCTTTCAGCTCCAATCTACCCTTTGTTACCTGCTCTGCCTTATTGGAGCTAGACCATTTAAGCATTTCTCTATTGCAGCAAGCATGATGTTAAGCTTTGTCAGTAAAGTGCTGTGGAGGGACATTGCAGGAGGAAGGGGCTTCTTTTCCTGGTGCCAGTGCATTCACCTCGTTAGACAACTGCATGTGCATGGTCTTTTCTGCTGTGCTCAGTGGGCCAGCAACACGTATAACCTTCCAGTGAGCATCTTCCCCTACCACCTACCTCAGAAAGCTGTGCAGCAGAATGCCTCTGGTGGGAGTCCTTGCTACTACAGTCTTCCCCCCAGCTCCTCCTTTGTACCTTCAGAGTTCACTTTCCAATAAAATGCTAACAAATACTCATTTTCTAATGCTAAACTTATAGCACTCATTGTGTGAACATTTTCATTCTGCAGAGATACTGCAAATAGTTTAAGAAGGGAAAAACAGAAATATGCCTTAGGGAACACTTACATTTCTCAGCATGTCTGCACCATTTTTATTCCCCAGAGGAAGAAAGACTGGGGGAAATGAATGTAGGGTGGTGCATGCTGCCGAGGTAGAGCTTGGCGAATTGATTATTAATCTGGCTCTTAGGATACCTGAAACTTCTGGCATATATCTAGATGCCAAGATCAGTTAGGAACACTTTTGATGAATCAGGCCCTGTTTTAAAGATTACTAGAATAATCATTTAATTCTCACCACCAGCATATGAGGACAGCCCAACTATTAGCCTTGTGCTAAATGAGGTTGAATAACTTGGTTGAGGTCTACAAGTGGCAGAGCTTGGATTTCAACCAGGACATTCTGGCTGCAGAGCATACACTCTTAACCACTGTGCTTAAGTAACATACTTGACAGTTAAGCTTAGAGTGTCTTTGAAGGGAATCCCTCAGTAGAGACCTTAAAAACAAAACAAAACAAAACAAAAAACCCATAGTAGCTTAATTACTCTGTTTTACATTACACTACAACCCAAATCTGTTTGAACACAAATATCAACTTTCTTCACTGAAAGTTGTTAGAGATGTCACAAAGCCAGACTGTCATACAGAATTTAAACTCATGATCATTAATCTCAAAGGGACACAGAACCCTCCCCACTAATTCTATTGGTTCCCTCATCATAAGCTCATGTTCCTACGCTCTGAGGAATTTCAACTTTCTCTTCATTCCTCAAACCTCTCCCACCCTCTTCCTCCCTACCTTGCCTCATTTTTAACTGAAAAATAGAAATGATCAGATAAGAACCTTACTTTCCCACAGTGGAATCCACAGGCCCTCATGCATTTGCAGACACATTTTCTTCCTATTGCCATGGGAGAAAGGCCTTCCTTCTAACAATGGTAGGTTCTTCCACTGAACTCAGGTCATTTCTACTCTCTGCTATGTTAGGAGTTCACTCTTTCAATCTTTCCTCTCTTCTCTGCACTCCTGTAGCAGTGCTCTCTCTCCCTGTGATTGATCCCATCAGTATATTCATATGCTCTGGTATCTCACATCTTAATAAGGACATTCTTTTTTGACCATACACCCCATTTCATTGCTATGTTCTCATCCACAGCAAACCTTCTGAAAAAGGTTGTATTCATTTTTGTGGTATATATGTACAGTGGAATATTACTCAGTCATCAGAAATGATGAATACTTACCATTTACATCGACATGGATGAAACTGGAGGGTATTATGCTAAATGAAATAAGTCCATTGGAGAAAGACAATTATCATATGGTTTCACTCGTATGTGGAATATAAGAAACAGTGCAGAGGACCATAAGGGAAGGGAGGGAAAACAGGATGCGAAGAAATCAGAGAGGGAGACAATCTATGAGAGACTCTTAACTACAGAAAACAAATTGAGGGTTGCTGAAGGGGAGATGGGGGGGGATGGGGTAACTGGGTGATGGGCATTAAGAAGGGCATGGGATGTGATGAGCACTGGGTGTTATACGGAACTCATGAATTGTTGAACACTACATCTGAAACTAATGATGTACTATGTGTTGGCTAATTTAATTTAAATTTAAAAAAAAGATTGTATTCATTTTGTCATCTGACATGCTTACCTGGTCCAGCTGACTTTTGTCCTTAGTGGTCCACATGAAACTGAACTAGTCAAGTCCCAAGTAACTTCCACCTTTTCAAATCTAGTGGCTTATTCTCAGAAACTTACCTTATTCGTTTAACTTGGTGGCCTTTAACATTGATTACTTTTTCAAATACTTTTCCTGTCTTAGCTTCCCTGATAGCATATTTTCTTGTTTTTCCTTCATATCAGCCAGACTGGCTACATAGACCATGGATTGGGAAACATTTTCTAGGTTCCAAATAGTAATATTTTAGGCTTTGCAGGCCAATAGTACTCTGTCCCATATTCTTTTCTGTATATTTGGTGTTTTTTTAACAACACTTTAAAAATATAAAAAATCATTCTTAGTTCATGGGCAACACAAAAACAAGACTACAGACCAGATTTGGTCTATGGGTTATGGTTTGCCATTCCCTGACTTAAACAACAAAGGTTTAATTCTTATGTTCCATCTTAATCATGGGTCAGCTAAGGGTTCTGCTCATTTTAGTGACTCCAGATTCAAGCTTGTTGAATAGCCACCATCTCAAGCATGGCAGTCAGTGTGCCAGAGCAAGTGAAATGAGGGTTCTGGAATGTTCCACATCAGCAAAGGCGGTTCACAACTCATTGGATGGAAGTAGTTGCATGGCCCACCCAACCATAAGAGAGTCCTAAAATTTAGCCCCACTGATGAACATCACTAATCAGAATCACATTTTTGGAAGGTGGTTCTCCACATGTCTCTCCTGTTTCTATATATCTTACAAGCAGAGGTACTGACAGCTTTTGTTCCAGACCACCTTTACAAGGATGTCTTTTTGTATAGAAAAAAGCCAGGAAAGATAGAAGTTGGGCCTCATTCTGGAGCACAGTTTGTTTACTGTTGAATATAATGTGTTTCTGAGGCAACAGATGGGCTAGTTTGCTTGGAACCCATTAAAAAGATTGGGATTCCCTAAGCTCTGAGATCCTCACCTATGATACAAGCCCATAGTGTGTGCAGCATCTACATGTCACCCACACTAGATGTGGGGACAGGAGGAACTGAGCGAACATGAAGTTCCTGTGCCGTTCTGTGTCGTGCAAAGTGCTTTGTCCCTGACCAGCATCTTGTATCTTCTGACACCACCCATGAAACCACAGCAGGCTAAATCAGAAGACAAAGAACGTCCTCATCCTCATGGGTCTTATTTAAGAGTTGGGCCACTTTCATTGCTGTCCCTTTATCATAAAGGTCTTTCCTGAACTTCCCTATAAGTTATTCTCTACCACATCATCCTATTTCCTTCATAGATATTATAAAATTTTAAAACATAAATTCTGTCTTAATTTTCCATTTCCCTTTTCTTGAATGCAAGCTCCTTAAAAGTTGACATCACCATCTTCAGTGCCAAGAACAGTGCTCTGGCACGACAGCTATGTTGAAGGAAGAGGGGACAGAAGAGAGGAAGAAAATTAATGTGGGTGTCATGTCCCTGATCTGCAGCAGGTCTGAGTACTTATCTTCAGCTCCAGAGTCAAAATGTATTCAAAGAGGTTGGCCAAAGGGACAGCTAAGCCTTCAGGAAAAATTAGCCAATGAGAGTCAATCCAAATTTAGAGGTCTTTTTTTCCATCAGAACAAGAACACTGGACCTATTTCCATACCGAACCATATCCCTGAATGGAGCTAAAAGTTTCTCCCTTGAATAGAGAGATACGGGTATAGATTTTGGCTGGTCCTTTGCTGGAGCCCCTCAGCCTGCCCTGCAAAGCCAACCCTGACCATACAAGGAAAAGGCCCAGGTATCAGCTTTGTGGTGGTGAGGGGTTAGAGAGGATGGAGGCAGACAGTTTGTCTTTAATTTGCATTTCTCTCTTAGCATGGGTTTTGTAAGGTTCCCTTAGTTTGCACTTGCTGTGGATTTGATTTCCAATCTATTGACTCTTAACAATTTTTAGATGAAAAATGCACCTACCTTGCCTGGCCTTGCCAAATTTGGAAGGGATACAAAAAAGGCCATTCTTGTAAAAATAGTTTTTTTCTAATTACCATTATCTTTTTCCAAAACTCAGTGTCTCCTGTTTATTTTTGTTCTCTTCTGCTCTCTTGGTGGTTTTCCCATCCTTTTCTCCTTTTGCTTTTCACATTGCCAGCTTTCTTTGGGATTTCACCTGAAATCCACAGCATTACTCTGACTGTTGACATTTTCAATATCTCCTTTCTTACCTGAATTTTAGATCTTGCAAACCAGCCTGGGGAGAATGACAGCAATTTTTACTTATTTACTTTAAATTGCAGCAATAGTTCAAAAGGTTTTGAATTTCTAGAGTAAGGTGATATATTGCTTTATTAATTCAACCATTTAATACAGACAGAAGAATTTGCTGACTTTTGAGTCAACATGACAAATAGAAGACTCAATTTCTTTTTTTGAAGTGAGCTAAGCAAATGTTTACTTCGGTAATGAAGGGCAAATGTGAGTTACACCCTCTGGTGCCTTGGAATTGCTTTCTGTATTGGCTAAAACAGTGATTCTCAAAAAGGTACCCCTACAGAATAGTTTCCCAATGAGATGGGCTAATGTGTTCTAGTGCTCAAATTTTAACAATAGTATTTTCCCAGTTACCTGGGGAAAAAATAGATGAACTGAACTATTTTCTTAATTTTAAGACTTTCTCCCATAAATAGTGTTCATGCCTGTGGAAGCTGCTGCTGCTTATCTGTTAACAGAAGTCAGCAGATGACCACACTTAATGAATCAATAGCAAACAGATAGTTTTTTTTCTTATAATATTTTTTTGTTATATTATGTTAGTCACCATACAGTACGTCCCTGGTTTTTGATGTAAAGTTCAATGATTCATTAGTTGCGTATAACACCCAGTGCACCATGCAATACATGCCCTCCTTACTACCCATCACCAGTCTGTCCCATTCCCCCACCCCCTCCTCCCCTCTGAGGCCCTCAGTTTGTTTCTCAGAGTCCATAGTCTCTCATGCTTCATTCCCCCTTCTGATTACCCCTCTTTCTTTATCCCTTTCCTCCCCTACCAATCTTCCTAGTTCTTATGTTCCATAGATGAGAGAAACCATATGATAATTGTCTTTCTCTGCTTGACTTATTTCACTTAGCATTATCTCCTCCAGTGCCGTCCATGTTGCAGCAAATGTTGAGAAATCGTTCTTTTTGATGGCTGAGTAATATTCCATTGTATATATGGACCACATCTTCTTAATCCAGTCATCTGTTGAAGGGCATCTCGGCTCCTTCCACGATTTAGCTATTGTGGACAATGCAATAGCAAACAGATAGTTACATAAAATTCAGAATCTGGTTATCTTGCTACATCTTTTGCATTTTTTTCCCCCAAATACATCATTTCACACATCTGAAATGGTTCCTGGCTTCATGAGGAAATAAACTCAATATTTGTGGATCTCTAAAATGAATTCTTTGATTTCTAGCTGTTCTACTATCTAAACAAAATTGTCACTCTCTATTTTAGACCACAACACAGATCAGTTCTCCTCATAATAGCAAAATTATAAAGTGTTTAAAATTCAGTCTTAAGAGAACCCTCATATTACCTATTCTACATTCTTCAAAATTCATTGGCTAACCTGGTCAGCCCAAGGGAGACTCCTAAATGAAAGCTAAAGAAGTCCAAATTCTATAACAAGATTGTTCCTTCCACTGTCTCTTCCATGGAGTTTCTCATCTGGTGTCCACTTAAAACTGCAGACTCAGAATGTTTTTTTCTTTCTGTATATGTTGATTTGAAAAAAAAAATGGCTATTCTAGGAAAACTTGGCTTAGTTAATGCCAATGAACATCTACTCAGGTTCTTTCTTTGTTGATGGTTGTGTTGACTATGGATGGATTTCCATATTAACCATTATTTTTATCAGTCCCCCCCCATGTGTGTGCGTGTGTGTGTGTGTTGACTGAATGACCTATCATTCAACCTCAGGTCAACAAAATGATTTAAACTACTGTCTCTGTGGACCCATTTAAGATGAAAGCATATAAATCAAGTGCTATGAAATAATAAAAGAAACATCATTCATCACACTGTTAGTCTGCAGTAATGAGGCTGGATGCTGAGTTTGGGTTAAGAGGAATAGAGCTGTCTTATAACATATGCGACATATGGAAGCCGTGTGCCCAAGTGTTTGTGGTATAGATCATCTTGCAGGAGACTTCATGCCTCCACTGAGAGCACACACTTGATATTTATGACCCATCTGTCAACTCAGAGTTTACTTTGGTTTTTATGTTCCCAGTTCTCCCAATCTTGGTGGCCGTGAGAAAGTGAAGCATAATTGGTTTCCATGGAGATATTATCACTCTTTGCCTGTTGTAGTGCAGCTGAACACTTTAATTCTACTTGTTTTCATGTTTAAATGCATCAATAAATTGTTCAGATTATCTTTTCCCAGGTGAATTTCATGTCCAGAGTGTTGTTACTTTTTCCAAATACTTAGTTGCTTGTAATGTTATAAGAGGAAAGGAGGTAACTTGCCTGCATTGAAATAGATAACCAAGACAATATAGCCCAACACTACATGAAAAATAAGTACCAGTAAATGCACTGACTGAGAGCCAACTACTCTTACTTATCCAACTAAAATTGTATACTGCATAACAATTAAGTGAGAGATGAAAAGTTCATTCAGTTTTCTGGTTATTTTCTACAGCCTAAGTGTTATTTTTGTCACTAAATAACAGCCAATTTTTTGCCACATAACAATTGCGATAGAGAATGTGAAAATAAAGTGAGTTTTGAGCATTATCTATACCAAGAGTTCTGAAAAATAAAGGGTAAATCTTATAAGTACTGTGCACTAACTGATTTTGCCACTGGAGGTGTAATAAAGGGTAAATCTTAACCTTGAAAGTGGCGGTTAGGTTAAGAGAGGTGTGCTCTGATCTGGATGGGCCAGATGTCCTCTAAGGCACCCAGTCCCCAGATGGCTTCTGTTCCTCTGCCTACCACATTAACCTTGACGTTTTTAATGATGCTTTCCTAGCCCATGGCTTCTCCTTCTGTATTCTTTGAGTGATTCAACCCACAATCATGGCTTCTGTGGATAGTAGGCAGGTTTGTTTGTGCCCCAAACATCCCTGCAGAGCTACACACCCATTTTCCTAACTGGCCCAATGGCCTTCCAGAGGCCAGTTTAGGCCCCTCAAATGCAATATGACCAAATCTAAACTCTTTTATCTTCCTCTTCCCTAAATCAGCTTGCTTCTCTTTATCTTTTGCCTCTGGAAATGGCTCCACCAAACTCCCATTGTCTAAGCCAACCTTCTTCCTCACCACCTATTCCCACTGCTCTGGCTTAAGCCTTCATCATCTCTTACTTGATCTAGCGTAATGGCATCCTTACTATTCCCTGTCTCTAGTCTTACACCACATTAATCAGTCCCTCAAAATCTTGCTCTAGTGTGCAAATTGTTGTAAGCTTTTCCCTTGATAAAAATTCTTCAAGATCTTACCATCACCTAGGACAAAATCTAACTTCTATTTACAATCTACCAAATTCTTCATAAATCTAAACTTTTGTTCTCAAATCAGCACCATCTTCTTAACTGCACTGCTTTTGAAATGTTAGTGCTTTCACATTTTATAAAAATAACATATATATATATGTATATATATATAGTTTTAAAAATCAAGTAGTACAGAAGGTCTATAATTAAAAGTAAATGTTCTTCCCCCAGTCCTGTCCTCCTCCCAGTCCAGATCCCCAGGACAAGCACTTTTCAGCACTCATATCTAATTCTGGTATTCACCAGTGTATGTTTAGAAAATATACTTTTACTATCATTTTTTGCTTAGCAACTTTAGGGATCCCATTACCTGCATTCCCCACCTCCTCTAATACAGTTACATCACCTATGTATCTCTCTTCCTTTTTAAACTTCAAATAATATAAACTTCCATTTCTTATGGCATCAATTCTAGATATTGCCTTTCCACCCTTCAGATTGTAATATTAGGATAATAGCCTTCCTACATTTTCCTTCACCTATTCTCTCCATTCCATGCCCCTTCCTAAATTTTATCAAATGTGCGTTTACTTTCACAATCTGTACATGCTATTCTGTAACAATGATTTTTCTGTTCTTTTTCTGTAGGTGGATTTTTCAAGTTTTAAATATCAATGACATACTTACATTATCATGAACCTGTAAATATTGTTTACTGCAGAGCTCTTGTGTTATGATGTTCCTCTCCTTTACAGTTTTTATTTTCTGAAATACTAATTGCCTCTCTTTATCATATTCTTAAATTCATCCAGCATCTCAGTTGTACTGTGTGGTCTATGGATTCTCTTTTTCTCCATAAGATCTCCCTCCTGGGTTGTCCGTCTTCCTGCTGCCATCTGGACTGATTGTTCTCTAAGCCTGCTGCATTCTGTCACTCTGGGACTCTTACTGTTCAACTGAGTAGAAGCCATTGTTTTCTGTATCCCTTCCTTTGTTACTGTCTCATTTGGCTGGAACATGAGTAACTTCTTAAGAAGTAGCGCATAGTGCATGGGAAATAAAATTTCTGCATCTTGGCATATTTAATAGCATATTTACTGGCTCTTCACACTTAACTGATAGTGTGGCTTGTATAGCATTCCATATAACTTTCCCTCAGCTCACATAAGGCATTGATCCACCTGATTCAGATCTAGAATTATTTTATGCCCATCTTATTCTTCCTTTCATGTAAGAGTTTTATGGTTTCCTTCATAGATCTTTTAGATTGTCCTTTTATCCTTGCTTCTATTAAATTTCACATTGTTATGTGTAAGTGTGGGAGGTTTTTATCTTTTGTTACTTTTTTATTATGCTAGACATAGAACCTTTTAATTAGAAGATTGGAGAAAATTATTTCTTTGATAATTTCTGCTCTCTAATTTCTTTATTATGTATGGAAACCCCATTCTTTGGATGTTGTACTTATGATTTCATTTATATTAAATTCTAGGAAAAGAAAAACTATCATGACAAAAAGCATACCAGTGGCCACCCAGGGCCCCTGGTAGACAGATGGGATTGACATCCACAGTGTATGAGGGAACATGTTGACAGATGAAAATGTTTTATATAATGATGATGGTGGTGGTTTCATAAATGCATGTTTGTCAAAGTTCATCCAATTGTACACTTAATATTAGGAAATTTTGAGGTACATTATACCTCAAGGAAAATAACCTTTTAAAAAGGAGCTGAGTCCAAACAAGAGTTAGAAGCATAATGAGATCTATAGCATGATACTGTCATGTAAATTAAAAGTAAATATGGCATACCCATAAATTGACTATCATTCAGCCATAAATAGAAAAGAAGTACTGACCCATCCTATGACATAGACGAACTTTATTTTCAATTATGAAAGTGAAAATAGCCAGACACAAAAGCCACATATTGCATGATTCAATTTATATGAAATATTCAGAAGAGGCAAATTCATAGAAACAGAAGATTTGCCATTTCCAAGGCCTAAAGGAGAGGGAATCAAGGTGACTCATTAATGGATATAGAGTTTCTGCCGTGGGGTGATGAAAATGTTCTAGAATTAGGTAACAATGATGGTTGCACAACACTGAATGCACTAAATGCTACTGAATTACATATAACATGAACATGGTTAAAATAGTAAATTTTGTGTTATCTATATTTTCCCACAATAAAAATAAGTACATGTATACTGTTTTTCCACTTGCAGCACTGATAGGGTAGCTTATATTAGACCAAACTTTCCCCCAAGAAAAACTATAAAAACAGTATACATGTACTTTAGAGGGAACAAAAGCTTTTGAATCTGGTCATCAAAAATTGGCCAAGGCAGACAGAACATGAGGGAGGGAATGTATGATAGTCTCTCAGATGGACCCCAGTGATCATTGTTTCATGGTATTCATGCCTTTGAGTAATCCTCTTGAGTGTAGGCGTGACTTGTGATTTGCCTCTAACCAGTATATTGCAAAGACAATAATCTGTCACTTCTGTGATTCCATTATGTAGGACTATAACTTCCATCTTGCTAGCTGAGTCTACTATGCTCTCAGTTTGTATACTTTGATGAAGAAAGTGTTGGAATAGCCCATATGGCAAGGAATTGAGGACAGCCTATGGCTAAAAGCTACCCAGGAAGTGAAAACTTCCATCTAATAGCCTGCAAGAAACTGAAACCTGCTAACAACCACTGGGTGAGCTGGAAGTAGATTCTCCCCTGGTCTAACCTTGAGATGAAATCCTAGCTCTAACTGACACCTTAGTTGCAGCCTCATAAGAGATCTGGAAGCTGAGAACTCAGCTAAGTCATGTCTGGACTCCTGACCCTGAGAACTGTGAAATAATAATTTGTGTTGTTTTACATCTCTAAGTTTATGATAATTTATTACACAGCAATAAATAATATAAAGAGCTAAGAGCACAGAGGGGAGGATGATATAGTAGGTGCTAGACTGTCTTTGTCCCCCTTTCCCTCAGGGAATTGCTTGTTTTTGGTGCAAAAGATTGAGGCTGAGCAGAAAATAGCTGCCTAGAGATTTTTCTAGTTGGGAGTCATAAATGAATGCAAGATTAGTAAGGCAGCCAGACTTGAAGTACTAAAATCCTAAAGTAAAGGAAACCACAGAAAAGTGAGTCCAACATTCTGCATCATTCTATATGGCATTTATCCTCAAAGAATTTGCCACATCATAAACTACTTTGGGTTGAGAGGCCAAGAAACTTAGCAGGAAATAGTTACTAAATGGCTACATGATAGAACAGAGTTTATACACTCTAACAGAGCTGGGGGAAGTAAAATTGCAGATCAGGATAAGACAAGGAGGAGGGACCCTGGTAAATATTTCTTGTTTTTATCTGAGACCCCTAAAGTGCCAACCACTAGATGAAGGGACCAAGTGGAATGATCAGCCCTCAGAAAACCTGGAATCCCACTTGAATCATCTCAAACCCTGATTTAATCAAATTTTTTGCTTCTAGTTTAACTACTTCCTAAAGGGAAATTAAATAATCTCTGGGACCCACAATCTATATGATATTTCATATAAAATGTCTAGCACTCAATCAAAAAAATGCCAGGCATGGCAGAAGACAGGAAAAACAACTGATTACCAAAAGATAAAACAAGCAACCAAAACAGATAATCCAGAAGATAGATGAAAAAGTAGAGAATTTTCCATAATATTGGAATCTTTTTAAAGTTAAATGGAAATTTTAGATCTTAAAATTCCTATTACTGATTTTAAGAACAAATAAGAGAAAATTCACAGTAGAAAAAAGGGTTAGTGAACTGGAACATCAAGTCATTTGAAACAATTCAGACAAACCACCAAAAGAAAAAAAGAGGATGGAAAACACAAAAATAAACTATAATTGGTGGCGTGGATGCTGTAACATATACATAACTGGAGTCTTAGAAGGAAAGAAAAGAGGAGAATGGGATAAAAATATATTTAAAGGGACAAATGACTGATAATTTCCTAAAACTGATGAAATATATTAGCCACAGATTCAAGAATCTCTATGAATACAAGACCTTAAAAAAAAAAAGTAAAATCACAACTAGACACACTAATAACATTCCTGAAAATGAAGGATAAGAATAAATTTTAAAAACAGAAAAAATAAGCATTAATTTCCAGGGAGAAACAAAAAGAACTACTGACTTACTGAGAGAAATTATGAAGCCAGAAAACAATGAGATGGCATCTTAAGAAGTGATGAAATTATTCAATTAAAAAATCAAATTCTTTCAAAAGGAGAGATGAAATATAGATAATTTCTAATTTTAAAAGTAAAGAAATATCCATTTGTTATAAAAACTCTCAACAAAATGGGTATAGATGGAATGCACCTCAACATAATAAATGACAAGTCCACACCTAACATTATACTCAGTGGTGAAAAGCTAAAAGCTTTTCTTGTAAGCTCAGGAATAAGACAAGTATACCCATCATGCCACTTTTAATCTACACAGTATTGGAAGACCTAGCCAGACCAGTTAGTCAAGAAAAAGAAAAGTCATCCAAACTGGAAAGAAAGAAGGAATACTGTCACTGTTTATAGATGACATGATACTATATATAGAAAACCCTAAAGCTCCACCAAAAAAATCATTAGAACTAATAGAAGAATTCAGTAAAGTTGCAAAATACGAAATAAGTACACCAAAATTTATTGTTTCTATACATTAATAATAAACATTCAGAAAGAGAAGTTAAGAAAATAATTCCATCTACAATGGCATCAAAAAGAATAAAATACCTGGAATAAATTTAACCAGGGAGGTAAAAGAACTGTACTCTGAAAACTACGAGACATTGATGAGAAATTGAAGAAGACACAAAAAAATGGGAAGCTATTCCATGCTCATGGATTCAAAGAATATTTTTATGTCCATACTACCCAAAGCAATCTACAGATTCAGTGTAATCCTTATCAAAATTCCCGTGGCATTTTTCACAGAAATAGAACAAACAATCCTAAAATTTGTATGGAACCATAAAAGACGCTGAAAAGTCAAGTCTTAAGAAAGAAGAACAAAACTGGAGGCCTCACACTCCTTGATTTCAAACTTTATTATAAAGCTAAAGTAATCAAAACAGTATGGCATTGGCATAAAAACAGACACATAGATCGATGAAATAGAATAAAGAACCCAAAAATAAACTCATACATATATGGTTAATTAAATTACAACAAAGAAGCCAAGAATATACAATGGAGAAAGGACAATCTTTTCAATAAATGGTATTGGGGAAACTGGACAACCACATACCAAAGAATAAAACTGGACCACTATCTTTCACCATACACAAAAATTTATTCAAAATGATTAAAGGCTCAAATATAAAACCTGAAACTGTAAAACTTCTAGAAGAAAACAGGTGGCAAAACTCTCTGACATAGGTCTTGGTGATGATTTTTTAAATCTGACACCAAAAGCAAAAGCAACAGGAACAAAAACAGGTAGGACTGCATCAGACTAAAAAGCTTCTGCACAGCAAGAGAAACCATCAACAAAATGAAAACGCCACCATTGAATGGAAAAAAATATTTGCAAATCATTGCTCACACAACTCAATAGCAAAAAAAAAAATCCAATTAAAAAAGAATATCCAAATATGCATTTTCCCAAATAAAATATACAGATGGACAAAAGGTACATGAAAAGGTGCTCTAATATCACTCATCATAAGGGAAATATAAATCAAAACTACAATGAGATATCACCTCACACCTGTTAGAATGGCTGTTATTTAAAAAAAAAAACAGAGCTAACATTGGTGGAGATGTGGAGAAAAGGGAGCCCTCGTGCACTGTTGGTGGGGATATAAACTGGTACAGCCACTGCAGAAAATGGTATGCCAAGTTTCCTCGAAAAATTAAATAGAACCACCATGTGATCCAGCAGTTCAATCTCTTGGTATTTATCTAAAGGAAATGAAAACAGTAACTTGCAAAGATATCTGCACCCCTATGTTCATTACAGCATTATTTACAATAGCCAAGACATGGAAACAACCTAAGTATTCATTAATGGATGAATGGATAAAGAAATTGTGGCATATATACCATAAAATATTATTCATCTGTAAAAAAAAAAAAAGGAAATATTGTCATTTCCAACAACATGAATGGATGTCGAGGGCATTATGCTAAGTGTAATAAGTCAGAGTAAACCAAATATAACATGATCTCACTGATATACAGAAATTAAAAAAAAAAAAAACACCTCACAGATACAGAGAACAGACTGGTGTTTGCCAGAGGTGGGGGATGGAGTGGGCAAAATGAATAAAAAGAGACAAAAGGTAAAAACTTCCAGTTAAAATCATGGTGATGTAACCTACAGCATGGTGATTATAGTTAATAATACCATATTATACATTTGATAGTTGCTAAGGGAGTAGATCTTCAAAGTTCCTATCACAAGAAAAAATGTATAACTGTTTATGTTGATGGATGTTAACTAGATATATTATGATAACAATTTTGCAATATATACATCTATTGAATCATTATATTGTACACCTGAAAATAATGTTACATGTCAATTATATCTCAAAAAAAGTAAAGGAATAGAATTTATCACCAGATAACCCATGCTAAAAAAAAAAAAAATTGTATACATGGTAAATGGAAAAGATAAAAAGAAATTATCCCAGTGGAATCACAATATAGAAAGGAATAGAGAGCTTTGAAATTTTAAAAATTAACAGTAGATTTCTAAATAATCCATACATAAAAGAATAAATTACAATGGAAGTTTTTAAATATTTTGAACTAAGTAATAATAAATATTATATAGGAAAGTTTATTGGATGCAATTAAAGTTGTGCTCTAAGGAGAATTTAAAATGTATAGGTATATAAGATGCATATATATTAGAGGTATATATTAGAAAAATTAAAAAGGCTAAAAATCAATGATCTGATCTAAGCATCCACTTTTGAGAAGAAAAGCATTTTTGAGAATAAAGCAAAATAAATCCCAAGAAAATAAGAGAAGGAAGTCATTAAGAACAGGGAAGAAATAATTAAATACACAATAAAGGGAAAAAGAAGAGAAAAGAGGAAAGAAAAGAGAAAAGCAATGAACTCAAAGCTGGTTCTTTGAAAAGCCATGACAGGACTGATAATGAAAAAAGGAGAAAAGACATAATTGACCAGTATCAGAACTGCGAAAGTGATGTAACTACAGATTCCACAGCCATTGAAAGGATGAGACATTGAAAAGATGATAAGCACAATGCTATGCCAATAAATTTAAATTTGGGGATGAAATGAGGAAATCTCTTGAAAAAGTAAAGTTTGCCAAAACTGACACAGAAATAGAAAAATCTGATATATTAAACTGAATCTATAATTTAAAACCACCTCATAGAAAGAACTCCAGGCCAGATCACTTCACCAGTGACTTTTTCCAAACATTTAAGAAAGGAATAATGCCAATTTTAAACAAACTCTTTCTTAAAATAGAAAATTTGGGAACACATCTCAAGTTATTTTATAAAACCCACATAACCTTAACACCAAAACCTAACAACATTCTACAAAAAGAAAATTATAAATTAATCTCTCATGAACATGAGTTGAAAAATGCTAAACAAAGTACTGATACATTGAATCCAGGGATAGAAAGGGATAATAATACATCTCAACCATTTGGGTTTATTTCAAAAATTCAAGGCTGTATAACAATAATAATGTGATTTATCATTATTCAAAAAAGAGAAAAAAGCAGTGATCTCAAAAGATGCAGAAAATTCATTTGATAAAATTCAAACAGTGGTTTATACTAATAAAAATAAAACCTAGCTAACTATGAATAGAAGGGAAATTTCTTAATCTAATGGAGGGCACACACACACACACAAACTATAGCAAGCATCATACATATAAAACTGCAAGAGCTTTTTATGCCTGGGATCAGGAAAAAGCAAGCATATACACTGTTATTACTTCTGTCCAACATTGCATTGGAAGTCTAGCATTTACAGTAAGGCAAAAAAAGGAGATGGATTGAAGAAATAAAGCTCAGTTAAAAATGACATTATATATGTAGTAAATTTTAAAAAATTTAAAAACCTTTGGTGGGGTGTCTGAGTGACTCAGTCAGTTAAGCATCAGACTCTTGATCTCAGTTCAGGTCTCAATCTCAGGGTAGTGAGTTCAAGCCCCTCGTTGGGCTCCATGCTGGGCATGGAGCCTACTTAAAAAAAATGTTTGGTAATAATTTTAGAATTAATATGTGAATGAAACAAGGTGGATAGATCTAAGGTTAATGATGAATCAACAAAGACTCATATCCAAAATATATTACACATTCCTATAAACCAGTAAGAAAAAAAAACAGATAAGTCAATTTTTCAAAAATGGATGAAAGATTTAATCAGGCATTTCACAGAAGAGGCTATCCAAATGGCCAGTAAATGTATTCAACCTCATTAATCTTCATGGGAATGCAAATTTAAAACACATTGAGGTATGACCACACATCCATCAGAATGACTAAAACCTAAGAGACTGAAAGTAGCATAAGGATGTGGAGGAGGGGATGGAAGTGAGCTCTGAGGACGAAAGCTAAGAGATGCCTGCCTGCCCGCCTCACTAAATACATGAACTAATAAAACAACCGGGAAAGAGGATAAGGAAAGAGGTGAATACTTTTATATTTTAACGTAAGTATAGCCTCTCCAAAAATAAATCAAAGGTGGAGGAACAGCAGGGGAAAATATTTATAGGTTTAACTATAAACAAATTAAAATTTCTTCCTGGCAAAATAAAACCAAATGGATCCCATAAATAAAGTTAAACATTAAACTAGTAAAAAAAAAATGCATACAACATATATCACAGACCAAATGAAATTATATCCAGAATGTACAGAGATATTATTAAGCACAAATCAATAGAAGCAATAATTGCTATTTGTGGCATAACTGGAAACTACTCCTGAAGAGGAGAAAGGTGTTCTTACTATAAGTTTGACAAAATCCCGAAAACAAATCAGCCCACATGATGTCAGGCCACTGACCCACTTTTCAAGGAGTGGACTGGAGGTACTTGTACCTGTCATCCAAGCCTTATCTGGAAGAGTACCAAGGGGACTTGTATTTCCAGAGTTCAGCCCTTGCAATGCTAAGGAGAATCTTTTTTACAGCAGTGGCCGAAACACCATCTCACAACTATTGTCTTAGAATCTCCAGGGACAGAGCTCAGGTATCTGTATAATTTGAAAGCCGTTCAGGAAATCGCTTGTGATCATTGAGAGTGGGGGACTTAAAGCTCTCAATTGAAGAAGCATGAAAAGAAGAATCTGTTAACTAAATAGAGGAAGGTATTCTTCGAGTTGAGGTTGTATACTTGATCAACTGCTTCTGCTCTTCTCACATTACCTCTTCTTCTATCCTTCTGAGTCAGATTCAGAGTGCTAGATGAAACAAAAAAAGTATTTGAGGGAAAAAAGAAACCTTCCCTTTCCTCACTTGAGCCCTTCTTTTAAACATTGAATTTCCAAAGTATTTGGGAAAACATTTGGGGGCAAATCGTTTGTGGTTTTTTCCTTATCCTCCATCCTTGTCCTAGGCCAAGCCATTAACTTAGTTGGGAGAATAAAAGGTTGTGTATAATGGACAATTTCTCTTACTAGTCCCTTCTGGAAGCATTGAAAGACAAGAATTATGAGAACAACCTCTCTTCCTCTCCCTACGAACCCATTTCTACAGACTTGAAAAGTTAAACTTCACTTCCCTCCTTTCTTGCTCCCTAGGTCAGAGGTAAGGATGAGTGGAGTGTTTCAATATGGACTTCCAGCCATGGTGATGGCTCTGACACCACTGCCCCAGGGCACGGGAAGCCATCACTAGGCCCCCTGCATCTTCACTGCTCATCCATCCCCAACACAGAGGCCGCAAGGGGTAAGTGCCTCATTTCTCTCTCAGCCGGGCTGATGCGACGACCAGGGAGTCACAATAAGAGAGGGAAGTAAGTGAGAGTATATGGACCATTAGCTGCTCATAGATGAAGGCTGTTGTATGTGATTGGCAGTACAACCTACTCCAGGCTGGAGAAACCTATTAATCTTATTGCATTAAAATACACTTGATAAAATCAATGGGCAGGTAAGTCTTACAATCTGAAATATTGGAATATACATATTACCTCATTAGCAAGGACAGGTCTATAAGTTAACATAACATGCTTTAGGATGAGTTTAGGGAGTTTTATATATAGATATAGATATAGATATAGATATAGATATAGATATAGATAGATAGATATAGGTATAGATATATATTTGTATATAGTTGCCTTTTTTCCAATTAATTAAATTAACCCCGACTTATAAGTGAGGTTATAGAATGAAATGATTCAGAAATGGATTGTGACAGGAGAATATAAAAGCCTGTTTCTTTTATATTTTTAAAGAGGAGGTTACAGACTAATCACTTGCGGAAATTTAAGTATAAATTCCTCAAAAGCTTATTGGGAGGAGAAGGGGAAAAAATATTTTTCCCCTCTTACGTTGTTTGAACTGATTATTTGGCAAATAATATCTCTGATTAGACTATTCAAACACTGGTGTGTTCTGCTAACTTTCTTTGTTTGACTGCCTTTCTTCATATCACTGGGGACATGAGAGGGTATTTCTGCATCTCAGTTCCAGGCAAGTGAGTCAGTGAGTACAGCTTTCTGCATTAATATGTCAGGATAAAATATCACCATTAGCTTCTGATGATAGGGGATATATTTCATCATTCTTAAATTGCTTTTCCCTCAAAAAAAATTTGTCAAATTCTGATATAAATTTCTAGGTTGTATTTTCTTCAGTTTGTGAATTTCTCTTTGGAACTATATTGGCAGGTATGTTTGGGTTAATTACACGGCCAATATAGTGGGTTCAGTGCACCTGTACTGGGAGGTCATTTAAACCCACTGAAAGGTTGGCATTGGTGCTTGAGGGAGTCCTATTTTGCATCATCACAAAGCCATGAGCTAAATTATCTAGAGTAGCAGCCTTCAAACTACGTAAGTGGTTATGATGTTTAACAGAATCAGTTTCCAGATCTGCACTTGCATATGTGCCCTGAACTTGGTACTGCAGGTCTCCTTCCCCATCTCACTTTTCACTCTATGAAAGGAAGGCCTATCACTCTCCTATCCCTAATTTCACTATATGTTGCTCTGGGTAGGCAAACCACCAAGTGCAAAACAAAGGATCCATTCAAAATCTTGGTGTCAGCAATGGGAAATGATTAAGTAAAAGTCCTTATATAGGTGAGGTGGTTTCTAGTTCTTTGCTGTCAGCAAAATTGAAAGATGACATAATGGAATTATTATTAGCTGGTAGATCACTAAACATCATTTTAAAAGAATAAATTACTATGTAATTTTTGGCACGTAACTCAGGATTTCAAAGTATTAAATGATAATGCTATAATAACATCGCCTCCATTTCCATCTACTTATTGATCAATAAAAATTAAAATAGCAATAAATAATATCCACAAATATATAAAATCATATAAACATACTCCAGCAATCTTATTGAGTTGCATTTACCATAAAATAGTTTCTTATATTTAAAAATTATTTTAAAAATCTAATATGTACCTATTGTTTTGATCATAATGATTATGATAAATCAACTTTAATTTTTTTAAATTTAAAGCCTCAGAGTCAGGGAAATAATTTTAAAACAATAACTTTGTAGGATGTAAATTAAATATATATATATATATATTTGCACATATATATTCCTTTATATATACCTTTTGCCAAGAGGTATGATGAATTATTAATAAACAACTTTTGAGAATTCTGGGCATGAATTTAAGGAGGAAAAGCAATGATTTAAACCTTCTGATTGTTGAAGCATAGATCGTTCCTATATTTTTAAAATGAATGATGGTAGGTATTAAATTGCCATGGTATTTGGATTCATCTAAATAGATCAAAAGAGTGATTTAGCAGTTTTACTTTAATTTTTTTACAATGTATTATAATTGCATATTTTATGACTACTTGAACTGTCAAAGCATAACTCACAAAATGTTAAAAATGTAATTATTATACAAATAGAAGTTAAAGATCATACAAACAGATGAGTCAAAGTTTTAGTTAACCCATTACAGAAAGAACTAGCATGAGACAAGTCTGTTTTAAACAGGAAATGAGAAACTGGGATTTTATGTAGTCAGTGAAAGAAGGAACACTTAAACAGTACAGGTAAATTAGACCAAAATTGGCAAACGTGCTGTGGAGCAATAAGATCATAACCCTTAAGGTTATCTGCTCTAGCAGACAGACTAGAAAAATCCACACACCTTATCATTTTTCTACCAGCTAACTTGTAACTGGACAGAAATATAAAATGACTGGTCCCTGATCAAGCACAAAACTAAGTCAGACTTCTATTCCCTGAAAGAGTCAGATTATCCTGCAACTGGATTGTTAGAAAATACTCTTAGCAAGACATTAAAAGTTCAAATAATGATCTTTTCGTTTTATTTATCAGCTTTGGATAGTTCTCCTCAGTAAAACTTATGATGAAACATTTTAAATGTCAGCTTTAAAAGGTTAAGAAACACAATTTTTTTGAAAAAAATTCAGGAGCTACATAAACAGTAATGGTATGATTGAAGCATGGGAATGAAATTTGTTAGCTGTGTTTTAAAGAATTGGTAGGCTATTTTTGCCCAGATTTGTATGTATTTCCTAAGAACAAAAACACAAATAATTGCAGCACAAAGGTCAAACTCAGAAAATATAATCTAGAATTCTAGTACTTAATCCCTAATTCACATTCAGATTTCATCAGTTGTCCCAGTGGAGTCCTTTATACCTATGTTTTTCCTACCTGGAATTCAAAATAGGAGGAGGTATGATATATTCCAAGAGAACTGTGTGATCTTCCTAACTTACATAGATAGGAAATGGGAATATGTGTGGGAATGGATCTTAAGGATGTGGGATGACGTTGGAAGGAATATAAATTTGGATGAGGCTAAAATTATTAAGAAGTGGCTTACTAAGCAGAATTCCGAATTCAGTGTTTCAGCTTGAGGGGTTAGGAAGAGCTCTGTTTGGTTGATTGACTGAAATATGGACCAAAGTAGCCCAATGCCAGAACCACGTTGGTATGTTACAGAAGGAGGAATTCAAAGATTTAGAGACATTAAAATGTTAACGTGGATTGATCATGTAAATCCTGCTCACCCACCTTGGGATAGTTGGGAGAGACCAAAGAACACATCTTTTAACCATGATTGTGAGAAACAGATTTGGGAGGGGAGCCCCAGCATCCTTGAATAGCTCTATGGTTGCCCTTTTCTGTAGGTCAGAAATTACAGGGGGAACTGCTACCACCAAACTGAGATCTCTAAATGCAATGTAAGTTATGGTATCCCAGTGGCAGGGGCTAAGAGGTGGCACTTGATTGCCAAAAACAATGTGGGCATGGTTACTGTAGTAGTCGATGGGACCAAAACAATAATCAAAATAGCCTAACTGGCCAAGACCTATAGCATTTGCTAGTTGAATCAGTGTCTCTAGAAAAGAAATAGATGGGCAGCCTACTAAATTCTTACCTGTTCTGTGTAAGTAAAATAATTCTAGGTCTAGTAAATAGAAGTCTGACTTGAATCACTAAAATAGTTACTCACTTAATTTCCAATCTTCAAACCCAGACCTTGGATGAAGGTGGAGGGATGACTCCCCTTAAGAAAACAACCCACTAAACTGCCAAAAATCTGTACTGTCTTTCTCTCAGTCTTCCCGCAAAGGAACGTATGGGGACTGTGAACCGGGGCAAGGGAAATAATTAGATTTCTCAGGGATTACTTGACACTGGCTTTGAACTGATGCTAATTCCTGGAGACCCAAAATGCCATTATCATCCACCCGTCAGAACAGTGGCTTTGGAGGGCAGGTGATTAATAGTTTTAGTTCAGAGCAGTCTCACACTGGACTCAGTAGGTCCTCAAACCCACCCAGTTCCAGACAGCATAATTGGAGTAGACCTACTTAGGAACTGGCAAAATCAACCATTGGTCACCTGGTCCACAGAGTGGGCATTATTAAGATAGGAAAGACCAAATGGAAGTCTAGAATTGCCTCTACCTATGAAAAGAGTAAATCAAAAACAATACTGCATTTCTAAAGGGACTGCAGAGATTAATGCCGTTATACTCGAAAGGTGCAGAGTGATTTCCACCACATCCATATTCACTTGTCTATTTGGCCTGTGTAGCAGACAGATGGATCTTGAAGAATGACAATGGATTATCAGGTGGTCACTCTAATTATAACTGCTGTTCCACATGTGATTTTATTGCTTGAGCAAAGTAACACATACCCTGGTACCTAGTATGCAACTATGCATCTAGCAAACGCTTTTCCCTCTGTTCTTGTTAGTAAAGACCACCAGAAGCAGTTTGTTTTTTATCTGTCAAGGCCAGCAATTCACCCTCACTGTCCTACCTCAGGAATATAGCAACTCTCCATCTCTATGTCATAAAGTTGTACCCCAGAGACTTTGATCACCTTTCATCTCCACGAGACATCATGCTGGCATTGATGACATTATGCTGATTGTGCCTGGTGATCAGGAAGTAGCAACTATCCTAGATATATTGGTAAGACATTTGCATGTCAGAAGGTGGAAAGTAAATCTTACAAATTTTCAGGGGCCTTGCACCTCAGTGATGTGGAGTCTAGTGATATGGAGCATGTCAAGACATCCCTTCTAAGGAAAGGAGTAAATTGCTGCATCTGGCTCCTCCTGTGACTCAAAATATATGCACCTGGTGTGCTACTTCAACTTATTTGATGAGTGACCTAAAATCATTTTTTTTGTGAGACAATCCCTCTTGAGCCTTAACATTTCTAAACATGTAGGCATTAACAACCAATTTGCTTTGAGCAATCTTTGCAAGAATATTTGTGTGAACAAAGAGCCTTGGAAAGATAGAGACAGTGACTCCTTCTGGAGCAAATTCATTTAGATTCCTCACCTACATTACATTACTATTACAGTATAGTCAGGATAGAGATGTCTCCCTCCTCTCTGCAGAGCAGATTTGCTTATAATCCAGGGTGATAAGAGAATGGCTTTCTGTGGGGAGAGGATGAGCAAATTTTCCAGTAGCCCCTGAATAAGACCACAAGAAGTTTCCTAATCTCTGGTTCTACTCCAAGAATGCCTCCCACTCTATATGCAGGAAACACCTGACTTTGAGCACATGCTCCTGTGAGAATTGAGGCTCAGGGAACAGAGACAAAGTGTTACTCTAGCTACAACTATTGCTAAAAGTAATAAATCATTTTTCTGACCCAGATGCCTCATGTTTTTCTGCCAATATCCATGGAACTGTGACAAGCTTACTTCCTAGCTTGCAGAGAGAATAAAATCTCAGAGCTTTCACAGTTTCTGACTTGAAAATTTAATGCTGATTACTAATTACATTGAGTGTCTTTTTATGTGCTTATTAGGTATTTATACATATTCTTTGGAAAGTGTCTGTTCACATCTTTTGTCCATTTATAAATTGAATTGTTTGTCTTATTGATTTGTAGTAGTTTTCATATATTGTAGATATAAGTAATTTATCAGATACATGTTTTGTGAATATTTTCTCTTCCTCTGGCTTGGAAATATGACATAAAATATGAAGAGGGCTAATACTCAATAGGATATACAGAAATCATTTCCTCTAACTACATATCAAAAAGAGGAGTTGAAATCTGAGTGCAGACTACAGAATTTTATCTCCCCAAGTCAGGAGATAAAAAAGATGAAAGAGATTACAGTAAAATTGAATGAGGTTTAAACAAATGCATGATACACTGGGGGCAAAACTTATCTGAGTAGTATATCTGTCTATTTGGGGTTCATCATTGACACAGTAGGCCTGACTAAGTAGGTTTTCAGAATATTCACTTGTAGCTCATAGAATTCTTGTGTCTCAATCTTGAATCTGTGAGAGATAAGCAATCAGTTCTCAGTCCTAAACTTCCAACACAGTGAGTTCAGCCAGCCCATGATGGCAGTCTGCTTCCCTGGTTCTGTAAATGCCATTGTCACACCAAGAAACTATACTAATTACAAAACTACAAAGTGAATTAAAGTGAAAGTATACTTTCTTTTTACATTTTAGAATCATAATATAAATCTATTTGCATTTATTTAAGGTCTTTTGAATATTTAAAAAAATCAAGTCTTCTGTTTTCAGAAGTATGGTGGACTGATATCAACCTTATTGTTTAAAACAAAAAAGAATGGATAAAATATTTTTAAAATATCCTTAAAGAAAAAGCTGAACTGGAAATAAAGATACACAAGGGAACAATAAAATTGAGATGGGAACCAAAGAAGTAGGTATAGTAGAATGGTGAAGGCTTGTTTCTTGTTGAAGGTATCGGCCAAATTGGACTAAGCTGAAGTTAGGTGTCCTGGTGTGTCCTGAGTGAAGGGCACCGGAGACAAGTGGCCAGGGCCCAGATTGGGAGATCTAATAAGAGACCTCCCCAAATAAAGCTGGGGCCGCAAAGAGCTATACCCTCAGTTTAAGTGTGAAGTAGAAATTCTTCTGCCCTACCCCAAGGACTGTAAGAAACACTGCCTGTCTCATACTTCGGCATAGAGTAGAAGTGGAAAACATTTAATATGATCTCAGTACAAATGCCAATAAAATTGTGTTTAGTTCCCCAGCAGTCACTACTTAGATACACCAGGGTTTGGGCCTGTTCTTAGTGTTTCCCCACTTGAGACCATGTCTTTCAAGGGTGATTTTGTTTTTGTTTGACCACAGTTAACCATCCTGATCCCCTTCTTTCCTCACAGTCATTGTGAGATTCCAGCTCCAGGGAATGATTCTGAGTTGTTGCCATGTTTTATGACCTGTACCTCCCCCCTCTACCTGTCCTCTGTTAAGGACTAGACCTTCCTACCTCTCTGCAGGCTTTTTTGATCTGATGTGGGGTGCCACATTGCCCACATAAGTTTGTCAGTTTCTTCAAAACTGTATTTGGTTCTCTGCTCTCTCAAAGTGCAAATAGTAGAACTTCACATAGGATCATTTGAAAATAGTTAAATATCTTCCTCTTCAGAGGCCCCAGGTTTTCCTTCCAGGGAAATGTATTAACTGGTCTTGGACCAAAGGCATGTGTCATAAATGACACATGCTATAAAAGCAGAATTGTATTCATTTGTGCTTCGCAGAACACTCCTGTTCAAATGATATCCATTTTTCACTCCCTGGGAGAAATGCAGTTGGATTCATCTCTTGGAATACAATCCTCTTGAAAGCAGCAACGAGCTCAATTTTCCACAGGCTGCTAAAACCGTTTGTCAGAACTTCATTTAAATTTTGCTGTGACTTCATCAGGTTATTTTTCCTTGCCTTTGGTTCTTTAAGGAGCCACTGTGGAAATTCTTGAAATTGGCAGATGCTGAGCATTTTAAGTGTCAATGCAAAGATCTTATCATTTGAAAGTGGTAAGAAGCACTAGCATGATGAAAGAGGCTGGCTTCCAGCTTTGTCATCAAGCAGTTCTTACTTCAAATTGTTGCACACCATCTCTCTGAGTTGTTCTTTTTCCAAAGTTGCTCTGCTTACTGTGATGGAGTGTGAGAACACCCAGAAGTGATAATCATGTGTAAACAGCCATGGTGACGAGGTGTTACAGATAGGTCAATGGGCCTCTACTCTGTAGTTTTAAATCTTATATGTGATGACACGGAGAAATGTATACAGCAGCCACTAAAAACATTTCAGGACAATGCCAGTTACATTCAAGGTGTCCATAAATGCCCATGGAATTGATTTGGCAGAGAAAGCACTGGTCACATGTTTAGTGTATAATACATGTAGCCAAAAGTAGTACTCAATAGAAGCACACCCAGACGAATTTGACTTCCAGCTAGGTAAAACAGAGCCTAGGATAGTGTGATAGGCACAGTAATGACCCCCAGAGATGTCTATGTCCTAATCCTCAGTACCTGTGAATATGTTATCTTACATGGGAAAAGGGATGCAGATATGATTAAGTTTAAGATTTTGAGATTGGGAGGTTATCCTGGGTTATTCAGGTTGGTCCAATGAAATCACAAAAGTCCTTATAAGAGCGAGGCAGGAAGGTCAGAGTTAGAGTAAGAGTTGAAGATCATGTGCTGCTTGCTGTCTTTGAAGACAGAAGAAGGAGCCATTTCAGAGAGTTTCTTGATTCTGCTTCCAAATATGAAAAGAAATCTAAATTTTTAATTAATCCTTTGGGTCCTTAGAAAAGTCATCAGTTAAACAATGCCCAGTGCACCTCTTCTACACCAAAGGAACATGCAAATTGCAAGCAAATAATTTACCCCTTTCTTAGATCCAGCAGCCCAAGCTGATTCTTGCCCAGAATATCTCCCACTGTCTTGTTTTTCAGGATTTCTTATTTAGTGGCAATGTTACTAAATCCCCTTTGCCTAGGAATTTTAGAATGGCCAACATCCTTTATTTCTGCTTTAATTTTTTTCAATAATTAGAGCTATTTACTAATAGCACACAAGGATTATGAGTTAGATACATGGCTCTATCAGTAATTTTTTGTTTGACTAGGTAATTCTGTCAGAATTAGGACCAAAATGGCATGAATAATTTTAAAACATAAGACACAGCTTTAATGTAGGTTTGTACATACTGTGCTAGGTATTTTGATGCATTATATTACCTAACTCATTTATTTCTCACAACAACCATAAAAGGTAGGAAATATTATTACACCCATTTTACAGAAGAGGAAAATGAGACATAAAGAGGTTAATTAGCTTGTCCAGTATCACATAGTAAATTGTAGAGCCAGCATTAAAATCCAGGTATCCTGTCTCCAGCACTCTCAGATTTTCACTATAAAGCCCTGTTCATTAAATCTGAAAAACATAAAGCCCTTTCCCAGGTAACATTGCTCTTGGAATCTGGCCATCTGCTTAAATTATTTTCATTGTAATGTTACTTAAGCATGTACAAACATAAAACTGATTGCACATTTCTCTATTAGTCTGTGCGGGCTACCACAACAAAATACCACAGACTGGGTGACTAAGACAACAGAATGTTTCTTTTTTCTCACAGTTCTGGAGGCCAGATGCCCATGATCAAGGTGCCAACAAGAGCAGTTTCTGGTGTGGCCTCTCTTCCTGGCCTGTAAACAAACAGCCACCTTCTCACTGCCTCCCCACATGGGCTTTCGTGTGTGTGTGTGTGTGTGTGTGTGTGTGTGTGTGTGTGTTACTGTCAGTGTGTATGTGTGGAATGTGTGTGTGTGTGTGTGTGTGTGTGTGTGTGTGTGAGTGTGTATGTAGGGTGAAAGAGATCTTTAGGGTCTCTAATGATACCAGTCCTATCACGTTAGGGTCCCACCCTAATGACCTCATTTAACCTTAATCACCTCCTTAGAGACCCTGTCTCCAAATAGAGTCACTTTAAGAGTTAGGACTTTACATGTGAATTTGGTGCGGACACCATTCAGTCCGTAACAATCCCTGTTATTGCTCTTATACAAGTATAAAAGCAAAACTAATATACAAAGTAAATACAAACAACATGCCCAAGCCAAGAAAACTAATTTAGTGTAGTGATTTTTGTTCCCCAGAACTAAATTGCTGGTATTAGGTTTAATACTAGAAAAGTGGAACCTGAGGCTCTATTTTGACTCTATCTGCATTTTGACTTCAAAAAACCTATTGCCTAAGATTCTTGCTCACATAAGTATATTGAACAAAATGTTATTAATGACCTCAAGACTCTGATAGAAAGGACCCAGGTAGACACCAATGACTGTCCCATGGTGCTGGCTGGAAATCACAGCCAGAGTCATAGAGCCATATGTCTCTCCCTGTTCTGGCTCGCATGGGACATATGCTTGGGCCGGACACAAGTGGATGCTTTAACATCACGAGGCTGTGCTCCAAGACAGGGAGGCTCCCCTGCCCTGAAACCCCTCTTCCTGAGGGGTGGGAGCACCTGGTCCCAGCTAACTCACTGCCAGCTTTGCCAGGGGTGTCAGAGCTCTCACAGGACTCGGATCCCACACTCAAACTGGGTCATTGAGAAGAGTTTAAAAAGCAAAGGAGTGGGTAAGGTTTAGGGAAACCAAAAGCAAGCTTGCAGTAGTACCTCAACACTAGCAATTGTGAGGAGCTATTCCCACCCCCATGCCTGAAAAGGTAAGGGAGGGAACTGTTCCCGGGACCACACACAGGGGCTGCATGGCAAAGGCTCTCCAGCAGAAGCCTTTGATGGAGGGGCATCCCAAGCCATGGTGGCCCAGCAAGAAGGGAAGCAGAAGTAAAATAGCTCAGACTCCTCCACTTCCAGTCTCCTGTAGGGGTCTCCCATTGGCTAACCTGGACTAGACGCCAGTGAGCCTCCCCATGTCACAAAGAAGGCTAGATCTGAGGGGCAAGCAGAAAATATCCAGCATACACGGCCAGAGCCTCTGAGGTCATTTTGCTGACAATCCCATTCGTCTTATCCACAAACACTTTGCTGGTTCATGATAATTAAGTGAATTAGATAACTGAAACAATAGTAGATATGGCAAAACTGTTACATCCTTTTGGTCTTTTGAAAACAAAGTTAGTATTAGGGCACTATTGAAATCTACCTTAAATGGGTATCTAATCCAACTATTGCTGAAATTAGAAACTGAAATTATCTGAAATTCATTTGCAGTCTTGCAGATGATGAAATACATTCAGACTGTGGAAGGAAAACAGTAAATAAATGGCTTATTCACTCCATTTTGTAGAGTTAAAGTTTGTTGTCATTGCTTCCACTTTGCCTTCAATGCAGGTTACATAAACACATGCAAAGTATCTTTCCCTAGCGTGCCATGGCATCATTTGGCCTTGGCTATGCACAAAAGCGCCATCTGTGAACCAGGTCTGTCTCCACTCTTTTCTGACTTAATGATGAAGTAGCACATTATTTTCCCCAAATTGTTGTTTTCACATCAAATCAAACCCTTAATATATTAAAAAAGTTCTCACGAAAATGACATTCATTACTTTTCTCTGAAAAAAGAAAGTTTTACTGTTAGAGTTGGTAAGAGAATATGATAATGGTTGTCATTGTGACATTGGTGTTGGCTTGATGCCAACGTAGTCATAGATACAAAGATGATTGTTGGTCATCAAAATGCTGAGATTACTTTCATCATATTTTCGAAAAGAAAACAGAATTATCACAGAGACCTCTCAGACTCCTAAACCTGTATAGGGATCTGTACACACATGAAAGCTTGTGGAGAGTTCCTGGTGTCTAGGGTATTAAAGATATTCAGAAACGTGGGAGGTCATGGAGACAAATCAGCTTATCAAGGAGCAACTTGTGGGCTTGTTTGGTATGGTGATGGATATGTTCCTTTGTCGGTCAAACCTGCAGAACACGGGAGGCTTCTTTGCCCCTTCCACCTGGCTCACACTGCAACCAGACTGATTGGTCTGCAGGGAGCCAGAAGTGTGTTTGAATTTGACAGTATAGGACTCAAGGCTCTCTTTGTCCCTCTTTTTGCCAAGCCGAAATGTGAAGTGAGCCCCAGAGATTTAGTCCCTCATTTTCTACCCTCTTCAAACATATTTACTGAGCCCACATTGTGGCTCAGGCTGTGTTCTCTGAGCTGGAATATCACAACACACAGTCATCATGAAAGGCACAAATTTTACCTAATCCAAGGCAAATAATGTTGCCAGGAGATTAGAGGCAGAATTCCTTCTAGATTAAAACAGATACTCTATCCCCTTATAATCCAAGCATCTATAGTGGTAAAGACCAAGGGAAAAAGCTGTATGTAAACTACCCGACAACCCTGAAGAGTCATAAGAAGGGAGAGGACAGGGCCGACTGATGGAGGAAGACCAAAGCTGTCACAGTGGGCAGCAGCCTTGAAGGTGATCAATGGACAGCAAGCCATCTCCTCTGCCCTATTTGCTTATCTCACCACACCACAGGGTATTAAAAATCTGAAAGGAGCCCAACAGTTGATGAAAGACAGGGAGCAGCTGGCCTGCCTAGAGTAGGTAATGACAGCAGAGATGAAGAGAACAGGATCCTGTCATGCCCACCTTCCCGCTGGGCCATGGCCAATGAGTCGTGCCCACCATGTGCCAGGACAAGGTCCTTTTGTTACAAAGGACAATGAAAAACAAAATTCTTCTCTAGTTACTTTTAGAAAGTACTTTTATAAATTGCCTTTTACATTCAGTAGATTCATAACGCCTTTAGGATCTGGAAATCAGTAAGTCTTTAGATCATATATTGCAGAAATCTGTGGGGAAAAAAAAACCTTACATCAACTAAAAAATTAAAGCACAGAGTAAGGAGAACATGCTCTGAGCAGAAGAATCAATATAGTCAATCCTGTGTTAACCATTCTTGACCACAGGTTAATGCTATTTAACAGGTGTTTATTGAGCATGAACTCCGTGCTGGGCTCTGTAAAGGACACAGGAATGAGTAAGCACAAGTCCGTTTATCGGGGAATCCTTCAGCGTAATAGACTAATAAGTAGATTTGAATCAAAATAAAAAGGAGACATTTAAGAAAATAAAAGGCTCCCATAAAAAATAAAAAATATTATGAAATATGAAATGTTCTGTGGGACTGGTGGAAGTATAACTTGGTACATTGCTGGAGTGCTCTTTGATAATACACAGTTACTGCATTCAGAAGTTTATCTCATTGCATCAGATGTTTCGCAAGTAGGAATTTAGCCTAAAGAAGTAGTCTTGAACTCTTGAATGTGAACCAAGGTTTAGCTATTAGGTTGTGTACCACAGCATTGTTTATAAAATGGGAGATACAGAAAGAAACAGAAAGGAGAATGGAGGAGAAAGGCGGGAAGGAGGGAGGAGGGAGAGGAAGAGTTGGGAACTGCTTTAGAGATGCTGGTTATTTTTTCTTTAGCTTTCTTCAAAGTAACACTTTTCATTTGAAAAATTAAAGTCCACAACCTACCTACCCGCTTTGACCAACATAACTAATTTAACTCAGAATCATTGCCTTAATGTCTAATCTTAGCCAAGTCATCCTACTTCTCTTACTTCATTTAATCACTTCTAAACCTTAATTGAAAATGTGAAAACAGCAGGGGTGCCTGGGTGGCTCAGTCATTTGAGCATCCACTCTTGGTTTCAGCTCAGGTCATGATCTCAGGGTTGTGGGATAGAGCCCCACTTTGGGCTCTGCGCTCAGCAGGGAGCCTGCTTGAGATTCTCTCTCTCCCCCTGCCCCTTCCCTCCCATCCCCCACCCCTGCTCACATGTTCATGCTCTCTCCCTTTCAAATAAATATTTTTTAAAAAGTGTGAAAACAGCAAATAACCAAAATAATCAATAATAGAGAGATTTAAGATAAATTATAGTATAAATATGCCCTGAAATACTATGTGGGGATTTTGTTACAGAATATTGAACAGTATGTGAGATGTCCATGATAAAGTATGTGAAGAAAGCAAGTTAGAAAGGGTTATCTGTTGTGATCCTAGAGCATTCCAGCTTTTTCCAGTCCCTTAAAGAAGCTATAATGCCTCCACCACAGGCCCCTTGCATATTCAGTTTCTTCTTCCTAAAATCCTCTCCTTTTGACCCCTTCATCTGGTTAACTGCTTTTTATTTTTATGTCTCAAATCAAAGACCAACTCCTTCTCAGCATTTATTAAAGCTTATGGATATTGTTTTAATAGTAGTAATAGTAATCTGTGGCCTAGATTATAAAGTCTACAAGGACAGAGAGTTTATTTGCTTTTGCTCACCATTGCATGTTCAGTATCTAGAATATAATAGAAACATAATACATATTTTTTGAATGAGGCAAAGTTAATTTTCATAACCAGAAAAAAATATTACCTTAAAACTGTCTTATTACAGATTTCCTATGTTTCTGAATCCATGAATGAAAGCCAAGTATATTTCAAATTGATTAAATTCAATATGACACAATTTTCCAGATTGATAGAGCAGATAATTCATTTTAATTAGAAAACCTTGAAGTCTTAAAATTAAGTTCTTTTCATAATGGAGTATAAAAATGTGGAAATAGCACCCACTGGGAATATTTAGTAATGGAATATTTAGAAATACAGGCTCTATATTTAGACAGTAGAATCATAACATTTTCAAGTTCAAACCACTTCATCTCATTACAAAGCTAAAGCCCAGAGACACCCAGTGAATCACCCAAGATCTCATGGTGAAGGCAGAGCTAGGACCTTTTAATCCAGTGCTTATTATACCTAAACATAAAGGAGCAGAATAACTCCCAGTTCCAGCTGTGGAATCAGAAGTAACTCAGAGGAAGAATTAAACAGGAGGGTAAAGATAGTGAAAAAAAATTCTAGATACAGGAATGTCTGAAAAGGTCCAGTAGACTGGTATGCAGGTCTCTAGCTTAATTTGTTCCCCATATAAAGAATGCCTTTTTTAAAAAAAGAAAGTGTGTGTGTGTGTGTGTGTGTGTGTGTGTGTGTGTATGTGTTTCCTGACATGGGATGATCTAAATGGCACCATTGAGAACCCAGCGCCTTCTGACATGTGGCAACAATGCCTGGCACAATATAGTTGCTCAATATATTTGTGGAATGAGTGAATGAATGAATGAGTGGGCATGTCATCCCCCAATTCACCCAGTTGCTTGCTCATGTCTGAAAATAGCTTATCAATGAATGATAGCATACTGCAGTAGGCTGAATAATGCTCTCCCTCAAAAAGATATCTATGTCCTAATTCCTAGAACCCGTGAATGTTACCTGATCGGGCAAGAAAGGGGTTTTGCAGATATGATTAGAGATGGGGAGATTATCCTGGATTATCTAGGTGGGCTGTAAATGCAATCACATGTATCCTTATAAGAGGGAGGTAGAGACATGGATATTTGACATACAGACAGAAGAGAAGTCAGTGTGACCACAGAGGCAGAAATTGGAGTGACGCGCCACAAACCAAGGAATACAGCAGCCACCAAAAGCTGAAAGAGGCAAAGAATGGATTTCTTCCCTGTGAAGGAAGCATTACCCTGCCAGCACTCTGATTTTCACCCAGTGATATTGATTTCAGCTTTCTGGCCTCCAGAACCGTAAGTGTATAAATTTCAGTTGCTTTAAGCTTCCAAGTCCGTGTAATTTATTATAGCAGAGCCCCAAGTACAAATTTTGTTCCTGGGAAGTGAAATGCTGCTCTAATACATAGCTGAAAAATGTGGAAGTGGCTTTGGAATGGGTAATGGGTAGAAGCCGGAGGAATTTTGACATGCAAATTGAAAAAGCCTACCTTGCTCTAGACTGTTGGTAGAAATGGATGTTAAAGGTGCTGCCAGTGAATACTCAGGAGGAAGTAAGGAGCATGGGGAAGAAAACGTATGTTGTGTTAGAGAATATATACATTATTATAAATAGAATGTTGGTAGAAATTTGAGCTTTAGAGGCCCTGCTGGTGAGGACTCAGAAGGAAATGAGGAAAATATTTTAAACTAGAGGAAAGAGGATCTTTGGTCTGTAATAGCAGAAAGTCTAGCTGAATTATGCCCTATAGTTAGTTACATGGAAAGTAGAACTTGTAAGCAGTGAACTTGGATATTTTGCTGAGATTTCCAAGCAAAGTATTGAATGTGCACTTGTTTCTTCTTGTAACCTGTAATGACATTTGAGAGGAAAGAGAGAGATAGAAAAACTGCTAAGCAAAAAGGAAACTGAACTTGATGGTTTGGGAGATTTTTAGCCAATCCAAACTGTAAAGAATGCCCAAATTAGGAGATCGATGCTGAGGGAAGAATGCCAGAAAGTCACGGGCATGGCTGGAACTGTCTTTGGCCAGTGTCATGGGAGAATGGAAAGGTCAGAGTATTCCCTTGCAGAAGGGGTCCCTTGAAGATATAAAGTGTATGACTCATGGATCGCCTCAACCATTAGAGCAGAAGCCAGGGGTAGAGATGAGATCATCAGGAACGATCTGTGGAGGAGTACCTTGTCCAATGGCATGAGTCCCCTTGACATACACAGGTGACTGATGGGATTTTTGAGACTGTTACACAAGTAGAAATGATACATGTTTGACCCAAAGGGACAGAAACAGGAAAAAATGAAAGAAGGCTGCTAGACTCTAAAATTCCACAGGCAGAACGGAAGATAATCATTTTTGCTTTTGTTAAGCCACCCAGTTTGTGATAAATCGCGGCAGCTGCCACAGGAAATTAATACTCACATATTAAGTGGTCAACCAGACACTCTTAGGTTTTTTAAATTAAATCAAGTTTAACATTAATTATATCAAAATTAAATGTTGAACAGGGAGTATTTATAACATATGTATCAGACATAAAGACTACTTATGAAATAAGCACCCATGTACCCACCAACCTGTTTAAGAAATAGAAATTAACGTTACCTTTGAGTCCCCCATGTGTCTGAGAGCATAGCCTCCTTGCTTCCCCCCCGAAGTAATTACTATCGTGAATTCTGTGTTTATCATTCTCTTTTTCTTTATTTTTTTAGGTATGTGTGTATCTCTGTGTTTACTTTTTCATATTGCATGGTTTTAAATTATTCGCAGGAAATCCTCAAATTTTTGTTCTGTGACTTTTTTAATTTGCTTAATACGGAGATGTCTCATGTAGTGGTGGTCCATTCATACTAACTGCTGCATAATGTGATATTATAAAGACATACCTCAACTTATTAATTCTTCAAGCATTGGACACATAAATTGGTTCCAGCTTTTGGCTCTCCTGAGCTGTGTATGCTGCTGTGAATGTAGTACGTGCTTCTCGGTGCATTGGTGTAAGAGTTTTGCTGGGGTCTATGCCTCAGAACAGAACTGCTGAGTCACAGCCTGAGTACCTTCACTCTTACTATGTGTATTGTTGGCCAAAGTGCTGGTCCAGAAATTTAAAATTCAA
Source organism: Ursus maritimus (assembly GCF_017311325.1). Lineage (NCBI taxonomy): Eukaryota > Metazoa > Chordata > Mammalia > Carnivora > Ursidae > Ursus > Ursus maritimus. The sequence goes on along the minus strand of NW_024423344.1, from coordinate 11,355,110 downwards.
TCTCAAGTAGCCAGTTTCTTCATTTTTTAACCTCCCGACCCATCTCGCTTCTATAATTTATCTGATATATAGTCATAGTTGCCTTTTATCTCTCTGATATTGGGTTACTGATGATTAACTCTTGGATTCTTGGTCATCTTTATCCACGCTGGTGTTACATGCTCCTCGTGGGAGAGGCGAAAGAGCACAGGTATTCAATGAATAGACTCTGGAGCCAAAATGTCTAGGCTGGAAACCCAGCTGTGCCACTTACCAACTGTGTGACTTAGAGCTGGTTACTTAATCTCTCTGTGCCTCAGTTGTCCCTAGTGTAAGTTGGGGAAAACAATAATACTCACTTTAAAGAGTTATTGTGAGGATTAAATCAGCTGCTATATGAAGCTCTTAGAATGGTGCCAGAGTAAACTCTAGGTAAGTGGTTGGCATTGTTGTTATTGTTCACATCACAGCTCTTCATAAGAACAAACATATGACGGTGCCTGGGTGGCTCAGTTGGTTAAGTGTCTGCCTTTGGCTCAGGTCATGATACCGGGGTTCTGGGCTATAGCCCAGCATTAGGCTTCCTGCTCAGTGGGGAGTCTTCTTCTCCCTCTGCCTGCTGCCCCTCCCCAACTTGTGCTGTCTCTTTCTCTCTCTCTCTCAAATAAATAAAATCTTTAAAAGAAAAAAACAAACATATGTAAAAAGTCAGATTCTCTCGGCAGATTATCTTACAATAGAAGGGATCAGATTCAAACACTCACATTTTCACGTCAGCAAATCTAAAACTCTTTCTCTGTACCTACACTTTGCTGCCATTTGACCATGGCTCCTCCTGTCAAAGTGGATCCCTCCACTGTGCTCTGGAGTCCATCCTGTTTCACCAGGACTGCCCACGCAGTCATTGTACCAACCTCGCTCTCTATGTGATTGTTCTCATCACATGTGCACATTCCCTAGAATCTTCCATCTCAAAATCCGTGATAACATGCATCATTATTAAAGATCATCTTGTTCCTTCATTTGTTTACTGCTTTACATTCCTTCTCGTTGCACCTACCCCTACTCTCACAGGGAACGTAAGTGCCTCTTAAGGGAAAATGTGCGAAAAGACAACATGAGAGATGAAAGCTTCACTTTCTATGGATCGGAGGAAAACACATTTTGCGGGTGACATGTTTATAGAATTCTTGGGAACATAAAACAATAGCGTACCTACTATGTGCCAGGCACTCAAAGATGTCAGGGGTAGAGTGATGAAGAGGATGAATCTATTATTCATTCATTTTAGTCCACAGAAATTACAAGTCTGACTTTTTAAAAAGATTTATTTATTTGAGAGAGAGAGTGAGAGAGCATGGGGGGGGGTAGGTGGGAGGGAGAAGCAGACTCCCCACTGAGCAGGGAGCCCATTGTGGAGCTGGATCCCAGGGCCCTGGGATCATGATTTGAGCCGAAGGCATATGCTTAAACAACTAAGTCACCCAGGTGCCCTGAAATTACATCTCTGATTATGAATGAAAGACAATAGAAACATTCTTAAAATTCTTCTAGCATTCTTCTAGTATCAATTTTTGAGGAAAAACACATAAACAATTTTAATGGATATGGATGTGGAGAAACAGGAATCAGGAAATTCAGAGAACACTGACACTTACATACCTGTGCATATCATCACTTTGTGCCACTGTTTTATGTTCCCGAACATTCCATAAAGTCTGTGTTTGTGTCTGAATTTCTTTTTTTTTTTTTTAAAGATTTTATTTATTTATTCGACAGAGATAGAGACAGCCAGCGAGAGAGGGAACACAAGCAGGGGGAGTGGGAGAGGAAGAAGCAGGCTCATAGTGGAGGAGCCTGATGTGGGGCTCGATCCCATAACGCCGGGATCATGCCCTGAGCCGAAGGCAGACGCCCAACCGCTGTGCCACCCAGGCGCCCCTGTGTCTGAATTTCTGATTTAGCTGCAAAATGTAAAATCCTACATAGTCAGACAACTTGGCTTTAGTTATATCAAAAGTGACTTAAAAGCAAAAATAGCATTCCAGCTATTCCTTGATGTTGACATCCCTAGGATTTAAAAAAAAAACAAAACCTGGAAGTAAATTCCCTTTAAAAAGGCAAAAGAAGTGTGAATAGGATACTATCTGTCCTGGGAAATTCAGATTCAAAACGTATTTCTTAAGATAGGAACAGTATGGGAATCTGCTCCAAAACTGTTATATAATAAGATAGATAATGTTTTCACAGACCTTGTATAAATATATCTTCAATGTCTGATGGTTTTCTCTTAAAAGGATAGCTTACTAATTTTTCTTTCTGACAACTGTGTTTACTAAGCTACCAACTTTTCCCCCTGACTTTACTCATTTTTCCCCTTGCCCTTCCCACCCTCGGCTGGGCTAATGAATACATTGAAGAAATGAGTAACTTAGGCAAAGACCTTTTATTTGTGGTTAGGCTTAGATAGTTCCAAAAAGTAAATAAACATAATTAACAAAACACCTACAAGTATCAGAGAGGTGCTCCGGTATCAGTAGAAGGCACTGATCATAAAAAAGCGTGATGTGGGCCATCATGTACAGATGCTGGTTCACTCCTGTCGAATGAATATACTATATTCTGAGCGTGACAGTTGGGAACAGGAAGAACCAAATCCTCGTCTCCACTGGATGAGGCAGCCAGGTCCTCCAGGGGTGTTATCACAGATGACATGAAGGTGTCGGCAGTGGTAGCTATGACAACAATGCTGATGTCATCACCAACAGTTTGACAGGATCTAGAAATCCTTAGGGTGCTTCTCATCCTGTTGATCACCTCTGATCCATTCCTTGGACAGGCCACAAAATCCACTTTCACAAAAATGAATCCAGTGCATTCAGTGACCACTGAAAACACACCAGTCCTGGTATTTGCTAATTTGGAACCATGGTCAAAATACTATTGGATCATTTTGGAAATGAGTCCAATCTAAGCTATAAGAAAATGTAGTGTTAAAAAACACACATGGGTCCTTTTGGTGGTATGGCTTTGAAACCCTGCACTTGGCTATAAAAGCCTTACAAGTGAAATTAATGAATAGTAATTTTTATTTTTAAAAAAGAGGAAAGTATTTTACTAGACCAAAATTAGTTTAAGACATACAAAAATCAAATTTTATGGAAACACCCTTAGAAAAACTGAATTATATAATTAAAACATTAAAACACAGTCCTTTTTACAAATTAATAATGAATGTTAAATTACTATATATTAAAGTTACGATTTGAAAATTAGAGTTGTTTCAAAATACTATGTTCAAATCTCATTCTGCAAGAACCCAGGGAAGTTGCCAAATCACCACGCTGTCCCTCCGCTAGGGTTTCATGGTACACTGGAGGGTCTATTACGAGCCAGGAGAGAGTCATTAAGTAACATTCAAAGAAAAATAAGAGTAAAACATCAGGTAAAATTAATTTAATTCACTTCCTGAGACTTACATAGATCTCGCTGACTTGAATAAAGCACAATGACATTGTTTTTAAATATTGAGAACACTATTTTCTGGCAGCATCCAGTATACTTTTGTGTTACAAGTAGGTCATAAAGATAGGGCTTCGGGGAGAAATAGAACACAGATGAACCTCTAAAGAAATAGAAAGCTCTAGCAGACTTCTTATTCTCTTTTTATGAGGCACAAACAGAAAAGTAGATAAAACATAACAACCCTGATTATAGACTACGGAGGACTTCATATCTCGACTTTTATGATGTTTTATGAATGATATTTAATACAGCATTATTCTTACTGAATAACCAGAAAATAATTTCCGTCATCAATAATGTGGTTAAAAAGTTCACACCATGGTAATAGCCATGTCGTGGATGTTGCCTCTTCTATATTAAGTGTGTGTGTGTATACAGTATATAGAGAATATAGATATGGCCAGAGCATATATATAAACACAGTCATGTCTTCCCAGTCTCATGCCCATCTGACACTTTATAATGAAGAGAGAAAACAGGAAGGAGACTTCTGGTACCATTTATTGTTCTGTGACAGTAATAAAGCTGCTGTATCACAGCTTGAAAAATACACGGTAATCATTGTATATTACAATAACTGCATAATGCAAAAGCAAATGATTTTTTCCCAGAAAAAAAAAATCGGTTTTCCCTATGACTCTGCTTCCTCCCCTCTCAAAAAATACCGTATACGTAATTTCCACCTAAAGTCAGACGGAAAGCAAATGATTTTTTCCCAGAAAAAAAAAATCGGTTTTCCCTATGACTCTGCTTCCTCCCCTCTCAAAAAATACCGTATACGTAATTTCCACCTAAAGTCAGACGGCTTCCAATGCCGCGTGGCGCGCGGAAGCAGCAGCTCAGCAGGACGACACCAGTCTCCATTTCTGTCTCTGACCCAAACTGTGCTCACGGGCCAGCACGTTTTATAATTCTTCCTTAAAGCCTTTGTGTGTCTCCTGCCTGGCTTTGTCTTCCTCCCTGGGTGCCAACCACGTGAAATACACCTTTACTGGATCGATGTTCCAGTGTTTGTGAAAGGAGATGGGGACTTGGTGAGAAAGGTAGTCCCTGGGATAATCCACGGGCCGAGCCTGTGGGAAGAAGAAGAGAAAATTACGTTCCTTTATTCACTGAAAACAATTTTGCCTCAGAATAGCATTTGAATTTATGAAGTGACTGTTTTTCTTCAATATTTGATATGGCTTATGAGAATCTAAAAGCAAAAAGGGAAATCTTTTCCACTACCCTCCCTCTGATGTGAGGCTCTTTGCTTTTGTATCTCCAATTACTATAATATCCCAAATATACCACTTTTTGCTTCTATGTTCTGTAGTCATACCTCTGGGAGATTCCTAAACCATGGTAATAGTTAAAAAGCTTCCCTTGGTAAGTCATTTGAGTGACTATTATAACTTCTGACTATAATATCCCAAATATACCACTTTTTGCTTCTATGTTCCGTAGTCATACCTCTGGGAGATTCCTGAACCATGGTAATAGTTAAAAGCTTTCCTTAGTAAGTCATTTGAGTGACTATTACAACTTCTGCAAAAGGCAGAAAAATTGCTATTTCCCAGGCCTCTCTAAAGAAACTCTGGCCATACATGCTGTGTGTGGGGAGGAGGGGTTGCATGCGCGTGTGTGGCAGGGGGTGTGTGTGAAGAGTTCTCGGGGCTCCCCTTGCCTGTCCACTGCCCTGACGTGTAATTAGGTGTATTTCTCTCAGAGTAGGGAAATGCAGAGCTCATCAGGAATCGGGGAGAAGGGTGAAGTAACTCAACACTCTCTTCCCACCCAGATACCTAGTCTGATTCCAGAAATGGCAAGGGAAACATTGAGTAACCGGAAGCAGTTTGCAAGAGGGCCTAAAAAGGTTTTCCATCATCATAATTTCAGGATTCTCTAGAATTTACAAAATGAAGTTTAAGCAGAATCAGATGAAGCCTAGGATGGCTGAGATTGAAGTAACTTTCCGGGTATGGAAGGAAACAGAAACCAGATACTATTTCTTTTTTTTACTCTAAACAAAGCATCCACCTTTCTCTCAACGCTTATCTTGTTTATAGATTTATATAGCCCATCTGTGTTATATAGTAACTCACTGGGTTATCAATACTAAAACAGTCTTGACTTTATTAAAGCTAGATAGGAAACATTCTGAAAACAAGTCTTCTCTAGGCTAGTATTTTATTACATTCTGCTTAAATGTTTGCAATGAATACTTACATAAACCCTCTTACATGGTTTATAAAGTACCTTCATTAAATTTTATCTCATTCGACCCTTGAAACGACCTTGCAAGATGATCAGAGTATCCTGATTCATCCTCAATTTATAAATGAGAAACCAGAGCTCACAGAAGTTACAAGTTTCTTAGGGCAACAGGACTAGCACCCATTGGAGTGGGGATGAGAGCAGGTGCCCAGCCCCGCTCCCAGTCCAGGGTTCTAGCAGGACACCTGCAGCTGGTCCTCATTCCGTGTGCCACAAGCCTGGCACACCAACGATGCCGTGGCTGCTCTGGCCTCCGTGGGGTCTTTATGCTGGGACGGCACAAATATCCTGCTCTGATGAGCATTCAAATCATAACATCTGCACAGAAGACTTCAAGGTGACCTGGGGGAGGAGGGAGAACTTCCACACCAACCATGCATTGTCCTTTAAAAATTCTAAGTGCTCATGGAGTTAAAAATCTAAGAAGGCAATTTTAAAGGAAGAGAGTGAAACAAAGACCAAAATATACACTAGAATAACATCTAACAGAGTTGAGCAAGTTCTGAGTATTAGCTGAGGGGATTCATATGTGATGTCTACTTGCAAGGTCCTCTGGGAGTTTACTGGCTTGGAAGAAACTCCAGGAAAAACATACTCTCAATTCAGTTCTCAGATGATCCCACAATGCTCCCAGAAGAAAGAAAGAAAAACAGTGGAAACAAATCTTGGCTCATTTTTTTACATTTAAAAATGAACTCTCAGAGACACAAATGCATCTCACAGGAAAGAAAGAAATCCATAATACCTTCCCCTCTATTAATGTGGATTCCAGAAGTGATTGCAGTTGCTTGTTAGGACACGAGTGAAGAGCTGGCTTCCTAAGTATTAGAATGTGCTAATCGTTTCTGGCAAATGCAGTTTTGGAAAAGAACAAGACAAGACTAGAGAAGTGAAATGCATCCACAGAGGCATCTGTAACACCAAGAAGTCTAGTTGGACTCTGATAATTACATCTCTGTGCCCAAAATGCCAAAAGGAAGTACCAAACAGGCAGGGTTGGAGTGAGGGAGGAGGCCTTAGGAACAGACATGGAGCATGATGGGAAACTGTGCCCAGGAAGAGCGAGATGGCGTAAACTGCAAGGGAAGCGCATACGTTGGGTGAAATTAAAACTTAATCTGTAAATATTACAGCACACTGAACAGTGCAAAAACAGAGATTAAATTTGCATTTCCGTAGACAAATGCATTTTTTTATAGCTGTATTGACATACGATTTACATACCATACAATTCACACACAGTCATGGTAGTTTGAAAATTTTTAGTAGATTTCCATATTTAAGCAACCACAAGCCCAGTTTTAGAAGACTACAGTCATTCCCCTAAGTTCCCTGCCATGCATTTTCAATCAATCCGCACCCCCACTGGCAGCCCCGCGAGACCACTGATTTGCTTTTTCTCCATAGTATTGCCTTTTCTAGAAATTTCTTATCAGTGGAATCATATACTATGCATGTTTTGAGCCTGGCTTCCTTCACTTAGCATTGCTGCATGTATCAGTAGTTCATTACCTTTACTGCTGAGCAATATATCACATTGAGTGGATACACCATACAAGCAACACACAGTTACTATCACACAGCTTCCATGGGTCAGGAGTCTTGGCAACACATAGCTGGGACCTCTGCTTCACGGTCTCTCTCACTAGATCTTAATCGGCATGTCAGCCCAGGCTCTATGATCTCAGCGGAAGGCTCAACTAGGAAAGGATGCACTTCCAAGTTCACTCAGTGGTTACTAGTAACATTCAGTTCCTTGGGGGCTACTGAGCTGAGGGCTTCACTTTCATGCCCAGTCCCCTTGCAGCTGGCTTCCGCAAAACCTGCAAGCCAGGAAGGAAGTAGGGAGTGTCTACAAGGAAGATGGAAGTCACAATCCCTTGTAACCGAATGACAGAAGAGACATCCCATCACCTTTGCCATATGCTATTGGCTCATACTCCAGAGAGGGGAAAAAACAGAGTATGAATACCAGCAGGAGGGGACCAATGAGATCTATGTCATAAATTGTGTGTCACATATATGTTAAATTTTTTAAAAACTGCGAAAACACTTCCAAAGTGACTGAATTTTATATTCCCACTAGAGGTCCAGGTTTCTACATGCTCAGCAGCACTGGGAATGGTCTGTTTGCTTATAGGCATTCTATACATGTGAATTTAGTTTGCGTTTCCCTAATGACTAATGATGTTGACCATCTTTCCATGTGTTTAGTAGCTGTTTATGCGTCTCCTTTAGAGAAAGGTCTGTTCAATCGTTTACCTAGATTAAACTCAGAAGTTGATTTCTTTATTCAGTTGTAAACGATTGTTATATATTCTGGATTCAAGTCCTTTACCAGATACATGATTTACAAATATGTCTCCCAGTTTATTACTTTTTTTATTCTCTTAAGGATATCTTTTGAAGAGCAAAGGTTTTTTAAGTTTTATGAGTTAAATTTATGAATTTTCCTTCTATGGATCATGCTTTTGATGCCATAAATCTTTGCCTAAACTAAAGTCACAAAGAATTGTCTTGATGTTTTTTCCAGAATTTTATAATTTTAGCTCCTATATTTTGTACTATGAGTCAATTTTTGTGTGTGGTATGAGGGAAAGTTCCAAGCTCATTTTTTGTGTGTGTGGAAATACATAATTGCTGTAGCACCAACTGACCATCTGTGCCACTTCTCCCCTGGATTGCCGTGGCATCTTTGTCAAAAACCAGTTTACCACAAATGAGAGGGTTTATTTCTAGATTCTCTATCCTGTTCCATTGATGTGTGTGTGCGTGCGTGTGTGTGTGTGTGTGCGTGCGCACGCACATGTTTACCCTTATCTTGATTATCATGGCTTTATAGTAAGTTTTGAATCATAGATGGGTAAATCCTCCAATTTTGATCTCCTTTTTAAGAACTGTTTCGTATTTCCATATAAATTTTAGGATCAGCTTGTCAATTTTAACAAAGAAGCCTGCTGTGACTTTGATATGGATTGCACTGAATCTATAGATGAATTGGGGGTATATGGGGAAGTAAAATTTCCTGTAAAAAAACCCTATAGCCCAAAAGAAACATTTCACATTCCATTTGTCTAGTTAACTGCTCTGCTCCCAAAGGAGAGTAAAACTTCCCTTATCTGTTGGAGAGGCCAGTGGTTATATCCCTGAACTAGGTCCAGAGGGTAAGCCCCAAGGTGCCAAAAAGACCTGAACACTTTCCACCCTGGGATACATTTACATTTCAAGGAAGAATGAAGTATTTATTTGCATACCAAAATGCTGAAGTAAGGAAGCATTCACCTTTAGAAGCAGAGAAAACAGTTTTTCTTTGTCCCTTGTCTAGGGGGTATCTCGCCACTTGTGTAGGCCAATTGAATTGGCCCTCATGAGACTGCCCTGGAGGTAAAAACTAGGTCAGAGAGGCAGTGGGAGTGGGGATGGGGGCAAGATGTGCTTATTATTTACTGTGAGGTACTTAATGTAAAAATCTATCTCTGATCCAGAACACTTCATTTAGGCATTCAGAATAAGTTAATTTTAAGTGAATAAGATGAAATAATAAAAATCATTTTAAATGAATATTAAAAAATCAATGGAGAAAACTGCCATCATAGCAATATCGAGTCTTCCAATCCATCAAATTGGTATATATCTCTTCATTTAATTACATCTTAATTTCTCTTGGCAGAATTTTATTGTACAGTGTAACTTCCTTTTTAGATTTATTCCTGAATATTTTAGTCATTTGGATGCTATTTTGAAGGACACGGTTTTCTTCGTTTTCAGACTTTCTTGTTGCCAAAAACACAATTGCTTTTGTATGTTGACCTTGTAGCCCATAACCTTGCTGAACTCATCTATTAGTTCTCGTAGGTTTTTTTTTGGTAGAGCCATAGAATTTTCTACATACAAGATCATGTGGTCTGTGGATAAAGACAGTTTTACTTCCTCCCTTCCAACTTGTATCCTTACGATATATATGTATACATATGTGTGTGTGTGTGTAAATATATGTAAATATAAATATAAATATACAAATGACTATATATGTGTGTTTAGTCATTTGGATGCTATTTTGAAGGACACGGTTTTCTTCATTTTCAGACTTTCTTGTCGCCAAAAACGCAATTGCTTTTGTATGTTGACCTTGTAGCCCATAACCTTGCTGAACTCATCAATTAGTTCTCGTAGGTTTTTTTTTTGGTAGAGCCATAGAATTTTCTACATACAAGATCATGTGGTCTGTGGATAAAGACAGTTTTACCAGCATTATCTATAATGGGCAAATTATGGAAATGGCACAAGTGTCCATTAACTGATGACTGATATTATATATATATATACACACACACACACACGTGTGTGTGTTGTGTGTGTGTGTATGGCATCTTATTGCACTGCTTAGAACCACTGAGTATAATGCTAAATAAAAGTGGTGAGAACAAACATCCCTATCTTGTTCCCAATTTTGTTATTTTGTAGATTCACTTTATCAGATTGAAGAACTTCTGTTTTGTTGAGAGGTTTTTGTTTTGTTTTTCTGTTTGTTTGGGTTTTTTTAATCATGAAGTGGTGTTAGATTTTGTCAAATATTTTTTCTGTGTCTATTGTGAGGATCATGTGGTTTTTATTCATTATTCTACTCATGGTATATAACTATAATTGACTTTGGATATCAAACCAAGTTTGCATTCCTGTGATAAATCCCGGTTGGTCATGGCATACAACCCCTTTTATATATTGCTGGATTCAGTTTGTTAATATTTTGTTAAGGATTTTTCCATCTATGTTCAAGAGTAATATTGGCTTGTAGTTTACTTTTGAGATATACCATTTTAATCCCTTCCTTACTTTTTTAGCAGTATTTTGGGGGTGATTTTCTAAATTCTTGCTCTAGGGATAACAATATGCATCTTTTTTTAAAGATTTATTTATTTGAGAGGGAGAGAGAGAGAGCGCACGTGTGGGGGGGTGGAGGAGGGAGGGGCAGAGGGAGAAGGAGAGAGAATCAAAGCAGACTCCCCGCTGAATGTGGAGCCTGATGCGAGGCTCAATCTTAGAAGTCTGAGATCATGACCTCAGCCGAAACTAAGAGTCAGATGCTTAACCAACTGTGCCACTCAGGCACCCCAATATGCATCTTTGACATACTAGGCTAATATTGGCCTCATAAAATGAATTGGAAAGCATTCTCACTCCTTTAATTCCATCCCATCAATGTATGTAGGTTCAAATACTTTTTCCTTTAAGACAGTTTTGCTAATGGGTGTGATTCAAGAAATTTCTCCCATTTCATTTAAATTGTCTAACTTGTTGGCACAATTTTGGTAGGATTTGCAATGATGTCCCCTCTTTCATTCCTAACTTTGGTAATCTGTGTCTTCTTTCTTTTTCTCTTGGGAAGTCTAGCTAAAGGTTTACCAAATTAGCTGATCTTTCTAAAATAATTCATTTTTAGCTTAACTAATTTTCTCTGCTGTTTTTCTGTTTTCTATGTTGACTTGTATTGTAACCTTTAATACTTCTTTTATTCCACTTAGTTTGGATTTGAATTATAATATTCTTTTGCTTTCAATACAGATGTTTAGATTAATGATTTAATACCCTTATTCATTTCTAGTATGTTTAAAGCCATAAATTTCCCTCTAATCCCTATATAGCTATGCTAAAAATTTTTGTTTTGTTTTCATTTTTATTCAAGTTTTTTTCTAATCTTCCTTATGATTTCTTCTTTGACCCATTATAAAATGTGTTGTATGTATAATTTCCAAATATTTGGAAATTCTCCCATTTTTTTTTCTGTTGATTTCTAATTTCATTCCATTGCTGGGAGGATATATTTTGTATGTTTTCAATCCTTTAAAATTCATTTATACTTGTTTTATGACCTAGCATGTGATCTGTCCTTTAGAACATTCCATGCACACTTGAAAAGAATGTGCATTTTGCTGTTATCGGATGAAACATTCTATGTCAGTTAAGTCAAGTAGTTAGTATTTGTCTCTCATTTTAAGTCTGTCCATTTATGTTTCATGTATTTTGAAGATGTTAGGTATACATATACATTTATAATTATTGTATTTTCTTAATGTATTGACTTTTGGTTATGAAATGTCCCTCTTTCTCTTTAGTAATATTCTTCTTCTTGAAGTGTATTGTGTTTAACATAGACACTCAAGCTCTCTATGATTAACTGTTTGCAGGGTACATCTTTTCCGATCCTTCTACATTCAACCTATTTGTGTCTATGAATCTAAAGTGTATTTGACTCTTATAGACAACATATAGTCAAATCTTGCTTTTTTTGCAATCTGACAATATCTGCCTTTTGACTAGGAGTTTGGTCCATTCATATTTAATGTAATAATTGATATACCTGCATTTTTATCAGTCATCTTGCCATTTATTTTCTGTATGTCTCATGTTTTTGTCCCTCTGTTTCTCCTTTATTGACTTCTTTGGTTAAACAAAATCTTTTAGTGTATATTTAAATCCCTCTATTGATATTTTAAGTTATATATTTAAAATCATTTTCTCAGAGATTGCTCCAAGGATAGCAATATGCATCTTTAACTTAGGTTCATACTAATTTAATTCCAACAAAATAAATTGCTACAATATAGCTTCATTTCCTACCCCTTGCCTTTGCACTATTATCATCATATATATTGCATTTATCTATGTTATGAACCCAACAATAGGGTTATAAAATTATTGTTTCAAACAATCTTTTATTTATTAAAGAAATTGAGAGAGAAAATATATATGTTTATGTGTGTTTATACACACTTTTATTCTTTTAGTTATATATGCACATATATACATATATGTATACACAAAGACACAGTCTTTTATATTTTCCTCCTTATTAAACCTATCCAGTATTTTTCCATTCCTTCCTATATATTCTAATTACCATGAGCCACTTTCACTCAGCCCAAAGGATTTCCTTTAGTTTTCTTGTAGGGAAGGTCTACTGGAAAAGATTTCTCTCACTTTTTGTTTACCTACAGGTATCTTTATTCCACTTTCATTTTGGAAGGATAGTTTTATTGGATATAGAATCATTAGTTGTTTTGTTTTGTTTTGCTTTGTTTTTTTACTTCTGCCTTCAGGCTTCTATTATTTTTAATGAGAAATCAACCAGTAACTATATTTTTTGTTTCCCTTTTCATTAGGTTGCTTTTAAGACTTTGACTTTTTCATTGTCTTTCAACAGTTTAACTTGTCTGTGTGTGATTCTTTTCATGATTATCCTACTTGAGCTTTGTTGACCCTTTTAGAGCTAGCTATACATTAATGTTTTTCATCATATTTGGGTAGTTCCAACCTATTTCTTTCAAAAAAATATTCTATCCAATTCTCTCTCTACTCACTTTTTAGAACTCCTATTAAATATATGTTGGTACACTTTATGGTTTAAAGTATTTTAAAGCTCTGTTCACTTTTCTTTATTCATCTTTCTTTCTGTTCTTTGGACTGGGTAATTTCTATTGATCTGCTTTCAAATTCACTGTTTCTTCTGCCATCTCAAACCTACTGTTAAGTCCACCCAGATAATTTCTCAGTCAATTATTGGTTTTACAGCTATAGAATTTTCATTTGTTTTTTTCATAGTTTCTATTTTTTATTAAGATTTGCTATTTGTTGAGTCATTGTCATCATATTGTCCTTTGATTCTATGAACATCATTTCCTTTAATTCTGTGACTATAATTTTATTAGCTTCCTGAAGTCTTTGTCTATCAACTCCAATATCTGGTCCCACTCAGAGTCAGTTTCTATTTCTACATTTTTCCCTCAATATATCTCTTTGCTTTGTGTCATGATAATTTGTTGGAAATTGATTATTTTGAAAATGTATTGTAACAACAAATCTGTTTATTTTTACTACTTTTTAAAAAGTAATTTGCCTGGATTTACACTGTGGAATCTTTCTCACTGCAGTGTGTGGCTATGGATACCTCCACTCAATTTTTAGTTCTAACTTTTATCTTGTAGCTTGGCTTGCTAGAGGTCGCCCCTGTGCTTGAATAGCTTAGCAGTCAACTTATGATATAGGCGGAGGTTATGCTCAAATACCTCAAGCCCATAAGGCTTCTACCTATGCATAGCTTCAGTGGGTTCTCAAATATGCCTTGGATTTTACTTTCTCCTAGGCTCATCCAGTGTCCCATGTGCATGCATATGGTTTCCCAGTAGGGAATTGTGGAGAGCTTTCCTGTTATTTCTCTCTTATTTTCAGGGTACTAAGTATTAAATTTCTGGCTAAGAAACTGTTTACCATATCTGAGACTGCAACCTCAGGCCCACAAAGGTGCAGATTTTTCTTATTTGTTTCCTACTAAGTTTGACTATTTTAGCTGACATATCTATGGGTTTTTATCTCTCCCTACCCAAACCAAGTCCACCCACTCTGACAGCAAAGCTGCCATTTTCCCCAGCCAGACCCATACTGGTCAAACTGTTGTTGCTCTCTCTAACAAGCTGGGGTGGCTAGGGAGGTGGAGACTGGGGGGCTTCAGGAAGAAAGGCCTCAGAAGGCCTCATACTCTGTTGATCTTATTGAAACCATACTCTTTCGGGAATAAATGCTTCTCGGTGCTTCTGGTTGATTTCCAGAGTCCTGAAATTAGTATTTTGACGATTTTATGCAGAGGATTCACTGGCCGCTGCATGCTGCCATACCCACTGAACAGAAAACCATATGCTCTAGATCCTTTGTTTTTAATAAAAGGATATACTGGACATTCCTTGAAGCCCCCTTCTAAGCCTATGATTTCACAATAACCCCCCCTGACTAAAAAGAGGAGGAAAGTGGCCCAGGCAACTTTGTATCTGAGACTGTTTCCAAAAGCCCACTCTATCTCTAACTCTTTGGGAATCTTGGATTTGTATCTCTTTGCCTCATATGTGTTTCTCAATATGAACAAATACACTGTTTGGAACACTGCTCAAGCATCACAAATGGGAAATGATTTCTAAATCATAGCAAACTCTCTAAAAGAGGCTTAAGAATTAGAAGATATAGCGGTATGTGTTGGGGAGGATATGCTTTAAGCATATTTTACAATTTTGGAAAGATTTAAAATTTATTATGTGAATTAGAGAAACCAAGAGTTTTAAAGTCTGGGAAATGACTATTTTTTTTTTCATTTTTAAATTATCTTCAAAGGATTTTTGCTTGAAGAGTATTTTCCTTCTATCTTTTCTCTTTATCATTTTCTTCACTAGCATACTCTTCCTTTTGTGAAAAAGGCTGCTATAAAAATCTAACGCTGCATTATTAACAATAATAAATCATTCCCCTTACACACCAACAGTTTTAATTCCCCTTCCCTTTCTGGAAGTGAAACACTATGAGATAGAGCAAGAGAGAGAGCAAGAGAAAATAACTTGCTTCTCTAAGTCATCCCATAATACAACATACAGGCTTAAGATGGGTAAGGCCTCTCAAGGTTTTAAAAAATGGATAAGTACTCCTGACTGGTACCAAGAAAGAGGTTTCTCATACCTTTCGTATTATGAAAAGTCTGTTTTTATTCTCTCTTATGGTCCTCAAGATGCAGAAGTGGATTCTGCCTTTCTTGATAATGCACTGTCTTTGCCTTGTTCAAGTTATTTCCTATAGTGCTATTTCTGTCACGTTCAATTGTCTATATTGCTATGATAGCATTTGCTACTGGTTACTAAATATGACAACATATTTATTCTTACAACATCAGAACATTCACTGACCTGATTCTTAAAAACTACCAAAAATAGGACAAAGGATTTCCTTCTGCAAACTGCAGTACGGTGAAGTTATTAGCACCAACCGTCCCTCGTAAACATCATCTCAGACAACAACCACCCCCAGATTATATGCTTACTGAGAAAGAAAATTGAAGCTTAATAGAGTTTAGCCACTCAGCTTACTAGCAACCAAAGAGGAGTAAGCCCAATAAAAAGGTAACCAGTGGGCAGTGTAAAAACTGAGGACAATATAGAATTACGCATACTTGACATTTATACAGCAGGAAATATTAGGTCATTCCTGTATATTTCTAGATAGCATTTGATAATTTTTAAATGCCATCAATTTTTTAACTCAAAAATAGAAGGGGAAAAAAGAGCAGCTTTTCCCTTGTCCCATATTCAAAGACAATGGTCAAACACTATTCCGTTTTCTAGAGGTTTCTGACTTCCATCTTCCTGCTGTATGTGGTACAGCATCAACCCTCTGAACAAAGAGGTCTGTTAAGGATGCCCCCCTGGGGCCTGTCCACATAGTTCTTAAGATTGTTTCCAGAAATATGTGAAGGGAATGAAACAGGATCTTTAAGTGAGAAGAAAATCCCCCTCTCTCCCTCTGAGGTAGGAATAAAAACATTGTTCTCACCTGATGGAAGAGAGGGCTGTGTGTCACAGGGATTCCCAGCCCACTAAAGCACATTCCTAGGACCATGTCGTCGGGAGCATCGTTGCTGTAGCAGCGGCATTTACTGGCGAGAAGTCTCCTGATTGCTTCTCTGCTGAAGACCATTCTAGTGGGAAGCCAGAGCAGACAGAGAAAGGGGTTAGCGCAGCAGCTCCTCGAGACCTTTAATCTAAATAAAGAAATATAGTTTGGAGCCACATTCTTGATAAAGTTGTTGACATCAGCAGTGTTTTATCTTTGATAGTTATTCTGGGGAAAATGTGTTGTGCTTTCTATGAAAGGAAAATGGACTTTGAAGAAGTGTCTACCTACCTAATAGGCAATTTTATTCCTTTATATCGTTCTTGCAAATGAATACTATACGATGTTCTTTTCCTAATATGCCAATGGAAAATTAGAATAGTTCTTTAGTTTTAACACTCCCAATGAGATCAGTAACAAAATGCACCAACATTCCCAGCAAGTAGATGGGCCCAGGTACGTCACTCATACAGGTGATGACTGACAGTGAGATCACATCTAACTGAAACCACCAGGCATTGTCCAAGTGATTCCAGTCTCCAGAAGCTTCCTTTAGGTGATTTTGAGAAAGAGAAAGGAGAGAGAGAGACAGAGAGAGATTGACTTGCCTCAAATAGTACTGTGATGCTACTTGACCTGGTATGTTGGGTACTTTCTGGTGGAACTCATGCCCTGTCCTGCCATTCTGTGCCCTCCTCAGATCTGCAGGACACTGGAAATTGTAAAACAGTATTTTCCAGACTCCCTTGCCAGCTAAGACCCGGCTTCCTTCTGACAACAAGGGGCACAATACTGGGGAGGCCATCTACTTCCGGCTCTGGAAGTCTCTGGGGCAGAGGCAGGGCATGGTGGGCAGCGCAGGCTCCAGCACAGCAGCCCCAGGGCAGCAGAGTGTTGGTGGCAGAACCACAGCAGCAGTGCAGAGCCAGTGCTGGGACTGGCCCAGATGCAGTGTTGAGACCCAACCGCAGGAGCAGCCACAGCAACCCACATGAATGGACTCCAGAATACAGCCTTTGCTTTGTTCTTCCAGCCTGTGGGGCAATGGCAGCTTGCTGTGATGACTGAGCTCTCAGTAGAGCCACCTGCACCATTTTATTCTTCTGGCCCTTGCCAACACTCTTGCACCAAGTTCCTGCAAAACATCCTCCTCTTTTTGAAATACAGATTGGTCCTAAAGTAGGGGACCATTCTGGCCCTGTGGTAGTAATGGATCTTCTCATATTACGAATAATCCAATAGCTGATAGGGCTGAACGGACTAATACGGTTCACAAATTCATTCCCAATAAGCAACGATTTCCTTGAAGGCAAATCTGTCTACAATGTATCCATATATTCCCAGAGCCCAATGCAGGGCCTGTACACAGTAAGCACTCAACAGAATTTGATGCTTCAAACAAGTGAAAATAAAGCTGCCTTTGCAAAGATCTTCCCAGAGGAGAAGAAGGAGTTCTATGAATCAGTCCAGTGGGAAGGAAAAAAGGACAAAGACCTTGGATACAATTCCTGAGGCAAAATGTGAATTCCACACTCAGCTGGAGGCTCAGTTCAGTGTAGTTTAACACTAGTGACCAAGAGCTGGCTGTGCAACACGCACAGGGCACTCTCTCTATCCCGGCCAAGATGCCAGAGGACACGGTGGAACAAGACCAGACAGGTGGAAAAAGCAGCTCTTTATTTAAGCTGATACAAGAAAATAGGACTGTACCAGAGGAAGAAACACAGTTCTTGTGAACTCTACCAAAAGGAAAACTGCACGTTTGAAAACTCACCAGAAATTCTCTTTCTTTCAGAGTCCAGTGCCCGCCAGGGACTGGGATAGCAGCTTCCTGCTGAGTCAAACTCCTGCTCATCGACCTGACCCCAGGAAAAGGGCCTACGTAAGGGGACATGCGTCCGCGGGAGATAGACACTTCCCTTTAAACATCTATCCGAGGCCACATCAAGGGGAATTTCCTAAGTAAGTATACTGCAGCTGACCTTGAACTATACAGTGTAGAGGGGCCAGCCCCATGTGCAGTTTAAAATGTGATCCGACTTTTGACTCCCCTAAAGGATACCTACTGATAGCCTACTATTGGCCTTACTGATAACATAAATAATCGATTAATACATTGTACGTTATATGTATTATAAGCTGTATTCTTACAATAAAATAAGCTATGAAAAAGAGTACGTTATTAAAATCATAAGGGAGAGAAAATACATTTACAGTACTATACTGTATTTATGAAAAAAATATCCACATATAAGCAAAACTGCACAATTCAAACCCGTGTCGTTCAAGGGCCAACTGTACTTGTATTCCAATCAGAGCTGTAATCTTGTTTATCTTAAGCCCAATTTAAATAAAACACTACTTTTTTCTTTTGTCAGCATCTAATAGAATGAAAAAGAAAAGGAAGGCCCACTCTTTTATCCTGGCCCACTCTCTGAAAAGTTAACTTCACAGGAAGATAAATTGTAAGCATAAAATCTTTATTAGTAATTTTTTTTCTCTTTTTCTCTACTCACACAGAACAGTCTTACATTAATTATTCACACAAACTAAGTACACACGAGCCTTTAATAACACTTGCTTATTAGTATGCTGATGGGTTATTTCAAAATGAAGTTATCCCCCAAAATGGAAAACTACCAGACATATTATGTTATGTCTGCTCTGCCCGCCAACTTTTAAATATTAAAAAGATGTTGAGAGGCTGTAAGACTAATAATGTGATTTCTTTTAAGACACAACATAGTAATTTTAAGTGGAAGAAAAACTGAAATGGGAGGCAGGGGCTTGCCCAAGGCCGCACGTGCAGACCAAGAACACCTAGAGAAGGTGAAGGGCGTCAGAAACGGCCCGGCGCTCCTGGTCTTCCAGCAGATGAACAGGTCAGGGCTGTCTCTGGGTAGCATCGCCCTTGGCCCCTTGGATGAGGCTGCCAAAGAGAATGAGGACATCCTAATCATAGCTTCCTACTCAGACACAGGTAAGTGTTTCAAAAAGGAAAGCGGTTATTGAATAAAATGTCTGCAGATACCCGAACATTCAAGGAGTTAGCAATAAAGAGAACACCAGACACTTGCATTCAAATAATGCAAAGGTCTCATTTTCCAAACAATACAGAATACCTACACATAAATCACTGTGGAGTCTACACTCCCGATTCGGCTCTGCTTCGTGGGGCTGAAGGGAGATGGTTGAAGGCAAGGCTTTACAAAAACTGAACTTGGCTGTAAGCCATAGTAAGAACACAAGAAACACATTTCATACTACAACCATTTATATGTGTTGTGTGTGTGTATATAACTGAAACCAAATTTCACAAAACAATACATATCCTTACTACATATGATACACTATGATATTTCTATTTTATTCTATTTCATTATTTTTAAATGATGGTTATGATCCATTCATTGGTTTTATAAGCCATTAACTGACCCTGACTTGCGGTTGTTCCTTAAGCTAGATCATCAGAAAAGTCTACTGAGAAACCATTTAACATGATGTCTGCAGCTTTTTTCAAAGGCTGACATGAGACAATCTCATGATGAATGTTTCTGCATCTTTGTGAAAGTGCTATTAAAAACAGAATATTACACCAGTTGTTAGTTATATAAAGACCAAGGCTCAATGTTCGTGCATTTGTTTATTCATTTATTCATTGTACCTTGTAAAAAAATGAGTCCCTCTGCTAGGAAGTGAGGATATAATGAGAAATGAGACACAGGTGCTGCCTTCATATAATTCATAATTTAGGTGGAAAACAGAAAGGTAAATAGGCAATTAAATGATAATGGTTTGCATAATATGCTATGAAAGTACATTTGAAAGCCATCAAACCCAGATTTGAGAGGTCAGACTAGGCCAAAGGCTTCCAGGACTAAATAATAGCTATATCGCGTCCAAAAAAATGAGAAGGATGAGCCAGGTGACAAAGACAGAAAGCTGGGGAGGGGACACAGTGCTATGTAGAGACCAGCAGATGCCAATCTTGAGGAAGAGGAAAGAAGTGGTGCCTCTGAGGAACTGAAGTAAGGTGAGGGTACAGATGAATGAAGCTAGAAAAGTAAAACAGCATCTGCCAAGGTCATGAGAGACCTGGTACGTCTTGATGAGGAATTTGGACTCTATCCTAACGGTAACAGGGGGTTTATAAAAGAATACAAAAGACTTTTACTTCCCATGGTAATACAAAAAAAAAAAAATCCAAATAAAATTAAAATTACATTAACCTATGGAATCGTTGAAGAGATGGACAACATGAAACCCAGAACTAATTTCTAGAGAGAGGAATCCTTCCCAGGTGGGTAGCAAACTATGGCCAGCTTTCAGGGACGAGCGGGGTCAGAGGGCAGGAGGAAGGAGAACAGACCAGCTAGAGACATTAGCCCCAAGGCAGTGGCCTCGGCAGCACCCAAAGAGGCTGTGGACCCAGCAGACTGGCGGTGGTTAAAATGAGGCCTAATCCCAGACCAGCATGACCCCTGTAGGAATCCGAAAGCCTATCTTAGATGCCACAGGTAGGAAGGAGTTCACCCTCTTGGGGAAGAATGAAAGCAGTGGAAGCGAGTGAAGGCCTCTGAGCAGGAGGGCCACAGGGTCAGACGTGGTTGTAGAAAGGTCTCTGGGGCTACAGTGTGGTGGACAGCAAGGAGCAGAGGAGACGAGGAGCTGTGGCAGGAGCGCACGCGTAAGAGGTGGGGTGACCTCGACTAGCCCTGGGGAGGTGGAGACAGAAGTGGTATTTAGGAGACAAAACTGGGTTGACTGCAGGGTCCTGCAGAATGAGGAGGAGAAAGGGTAAAGCAGACTCACAGGTCTCTGGGTCGGGAACTCATGGTTCCACGTCTTCCCTGAGGCAAGACTACTGGAAAAACAGGGGCCAGAGTCAGAGGATGAGGTGAGATGACAGTGCTGGGTCTCAGGCCCTGTGAATCACCCCAGTGGACGTGGCCTCTGGTAGATGGAAGGAGGAATCCGGAGGTCAGGAGAGAGCTGGAGGCTGGAGATAGAGGTTTGGGTGCTTTCAGCATAGTCACAGAGGTGGATAAGATCACCAAGGAGAATACAGAGTGAGAAGAGAAGGAACACCAGAAAAGATGCCTAGAAAACACAGCCATTTAAGGTACAGGGAAAAGGACCTGAGAAGGAATGCTCAGAAAGGCAGGAATACACAAGGACAGGACACTGTTCTGGAAAGCAAGAGAAAGGAGCCCTACAAGGAGTGAGCAGTCACCTCTGTCAGAGGCTGCCAAGAGGTTAAACAAGAGGAAGGTTGGAATTGAGCCACTGGATGTGGCTACGTGGACACAGCCGCAGACCTCAGCAAGGTAGTTTAGGCTGAAGGCCAAGCGTGGGGGTCAGATGGAAGTGGGGGCTGGGGAAGCAGAGATCATGAATCGTGGATTCTGAAGATGGTTTGAAGGGGAGAAGAGGGAGGGCGTGGTGGCAGGAAGGAGTTTTAAGATGGGAAAACTGGAGGTGGCAGTAGCAAGGTAGAAGTTGAACATGTAAGAGGTTAAAGATGCTCTCTTGGTGGTTACAGTGCCCACGATGGGCCTGGGAAGGGGAGCCCTGACACTCGTGCGGTGTATCTGCCTGTGAGCTCCCAGATGGAAGGAACTGTGGCTTTTGTTTGCGTCCCCCCGGCCTGCACCCACTAAGCTCTGGGAGTGAATGAGCAACCAGCTGGACTGATGAAAGGCAATGCTGAGGTCAAGTGCCATTTCAGGCTTCAAGGGCCAGTCTCAGAAATTACAGTAAAATCCAATAGGCAAGGAAGACAACAAAATAGTTTTCTTGACAAAAAGTCACTTCTGTGTTAAAAGTATATTAAACACTTATGTGCTGCAAAAATATACAAACCCATATTGAAATAACAGGACCCCTTTCAAAGGTAGGAAGTTCTTACTCAACAGCCACCATGCCCTGATCCTTAACCAGCCCCGGTACCTCACCCCCTGAAAACTAAACGCATTACCATAAGGCCGCACATAGCTTGAGCTTTTTTTTTTTTTTTTTTTTAATGAAGAGATCAATACTCCTTGGCCTTCCCTTTCGGGTCTTTTCAAAGGCCTACCTGCACCCGCATCTCCTGTTGCTACTGACCTCAGGTAGAGGCGTGCCACTGCTCAACAAAGATCAGTACTCCTGCCCAGGCTTGGTTATCGCTACGGAAGAGCCATGTCCATCAGCATGTTATATAAACCACTGAATCAGCTGGACCAAACTAGAACCCCTGGAAGGTGATTCTTGAGGTCCCGCAGTAGGAACCATTCTGATCTAGGGGATCGCAAAGTAAGAATATAAAGTCCTGACCCTTCAGAGGTTTAGAAACCAGTGCCAAGAATGTGGCTCAGCACATAGTGGACATTCAGCAAATACCTGTTGAATGACTTTAAATCACTATCATTGATACCAAGTTAAGATTCCCCCTACAGGGGCGCCTGGGTGGCTCAGTCATTAAGCGTCTGCCTTCGGCTCAGGGCCTGATCCCAGGGTCCTGGGATGGAGCCCGGAGTCAGGCTCCCAGCAGGGAGCCTGCTTCTTCCTCTCCCACTCCCCCTGCTTGTGTTCCCTCTCTCGCTGGCTGTCTCTCTCTCTGTCAAATAAATAAATAAAATCTTAAAAAAAAAAAAAAGATTCCCCCTACATACCCCAGTAGCAAAGACTACAGAAATAATAGACTAATTTCTCAATTGATTTAACCATATAAATCAAATCAAAATCTTTCCCAAGAGATTTAAGCAGATGCTTCATTTAAAAACATTGACTTTTCACTATTATTTAAAACCTATAAATCCTACACAAATATCACTTAATTGCTTAAGTCTAAACTTCTATACTACTCTTTTCTGAAATGTGATTTATTAACATTAGATAATCTAAGTCGGATGACTTATTTTCTGAATAAAATCTATATCCAAATTTCTTTTTTCATTTAAGCAATCAAAACTAATTGGCTATCTAGAAACAATCATTCCTATAGGGACATTTCTACCAACTACCTTGACGACGATTTATATTTCTTCACGGGATAAAATATTCTTTAGCGTGGGTTCTTTTCATTTAACAAATTTAATGTTCACTTTCCTATTATAGAAACAGCTGCCATTTACAGAGCACTTAGGTATCGGGATAGTCCCACCGTCACAAACCAATGCCTACGTCGTGGAAACAGAAGTAAATGCTGAGAGTATGTGCAGAAAGCCGCGCTCATAGTTACCCTCCTCCTCCTGTGATGTAGCTGTAGCCGCCAGTGCCCAGGCCATAGCCGTACCGCTCTCCCAGAAACACCGGTTCGCTGGAGTCATAACAGCTAAGCAAGTGCTGGAGCCTGGAGATGCTAAAATGCCGAAGGGAACATAAGCAATAATGACTTGACTCAAAAGTGTGTTCACGGTAAATAGTTTATGATTCTCACATCCCACTGGTCATACTATATGTATAATGATATGTATATATGTGTAATTATAGTATAACACTCTACTGAAATTCAAGTGATTTACAGAAGAAATGCCTTTCTTTCACAAAAAAAGAAAAAAAAAATCGGGGCCCCTGGGTGGCCCAGTCGGTTAAGCATCTGTCTTTGGCTTAGGTCATGATCCTGGGGTCCTGGGATCGAGTGCCGAATCAGGGTCCCTGTCGGCGGGGAGCCTGCTTCTCTCTCTCTGCCCCTCCCCCTGCTTTCTCTCTCTCTGTCTCTGTCAAATAAATTTAAAAAAAGAAAAAGAAAAAATAGATGGACTGTATATTCCTGGAAACAGGAGACAAACTAAAAAACAAGGGGCTTACTCCCCAGTGTTAATAAGCCCCTGCCAGCACATGGCTGCCTAGGTTGGGTGAACAGGGTGGCAGGTTAATGAAGTAAAGGTGGCCGATGTACCATTTAGCTCACTTCTGCCAGTCCTGTGTCTCAGTCAGGGTGAACTAACTGTCACATCTTTTCAGGTGTACTTGGTGTAGGGTGCTGACATCACTGACTCCATCTTGGGCCTCCATCTTGGTCTCGCCTCTAGCACACGGGTGGCACCACTTTAGGTAATCAGGAGAGCTTCTGGTGCACAGGTGGCGCCACCTTAGATAACGACCCCGTGACGACATCACCATGCCCCTAGCTCCATAAAAGCCAGGGATTAAGGTCTGGATCGTGGCAGAGAATTGCTGCATATCACCGTCCTGACCGACCGACCGACCCACCCACTGACCAACCGACGGTAAGTTGTCCTGAATAAAACTGTAAGCAGGGTGGAGTGGCTTGCTTGCATTTTTGGTATTAAAGTGCTCTCTCAGTCTGAAGGATATGACTGACCCTCCTCTACCTGCTAACACTTGGTGTAACGTGCAGGATGCCAAAAATCAAACAAGCCCTGGGTAACGGCGCTAGGCCGGGGGACCCCGTTGTCCGTGCGGGAACTCCCAAGCTGGCTAGCCACCACTCAGTGAGGAGAATTAACCGGGTCTTTTGAGTGTTTCAGACCAGTGTGTGAGAACGGGGATGCCCTAAAAACACCTATCTGAAATGGTGGAGAAGCGAAAGGGCTGAGAATGGGTGGCAGCTTGGGTGTTAGGACTGTGGGATACTGGAGGAGATGGTATTATGGTAAATGGATTCAAGACGTCAAAAATGGCCTGGGCCACTGCTCAACCTGCCTTGTGACAAAGATTATATACTGCAGGTATGGGTGAGGACTGCAGGCGCTCACCTCATCTGACTGATTGGATAAACACTAGCATTAAGAAAACCTGGCTTACAGTTAGAATGGCAAAAATAGACAAGGCAAGAGACAACAATTGTTGGAGAGGATGTGGAGAAAGGGGATCCCTCCTACATTGTTGGTGGGAATGCAAGTTGGTACAGCCACTCTGGAAAACAGTGTGGAGGTCCCTTAAAAAGTTAAAAATTGAGCTACCCTATGATCCAGCCATTGCACTACTGGGTGTTTACCCCAAAGATACAGACGTAGTAAAGAGAAGGGCCATATGCACCCCAATGTTCATAGCAGCAATGTCCACAATAGCTAAATCGTGGAAGGAGCCGAGATGCCCTTCAACAGATGACTGGATTAAGAAGTTGTGGTCCATATTTACAATGGAATATTACTCAGCTATCAGAAAGAACGAGTTCTCAACATTTGCTGCAACATGGACGGCACTGGAGGAGATAATGCTAAGTGAAATAAGTCAAGCAGAGAAAGACAACTATCATATGATTTCTCTCATCTATGGAACATAAGAACTAGGATGATCGGTAGGGGAAGAAAGGGATAAAGAAAGGGGGGGTAATCAGAAGGGGGAAGGAAACATGAGAGACTATGGACTATGAGAAACAAACTGAGGGCCTCAGAGGGGAGGGGGGTGGGGGATTGGGATAGACCGGTGATGGGTAGTAAGGAGGGCACGTATTGCATGGTGCACTGGGTGTTATACACAACTAATGAATCATCGAGCCTTACATCGGAAACCGGGGATGTACTGTATGGTGACTAATATAATATAATAATCATTAAAAAAAAAAAAAAAAAAGAAAACCTGGCTTAACAAGGAAGCTGTTCCCTTCCCTCCGTTGCACCGGACCTCTATGGAAGAGCTGGGGATGAAACGTGCCATTTACACCCATTTTGGTAGCCCCAATGAAGAAATACTTTCCTCTTGTATGAATGTCCATATCTCATGGTCAGCCCCAGGGGCAGGATATGGGACTTTAGTATCCCTTCTTGTCCCCAGGGTTAAACGGCCTATTGCTAAAGTAGCCGCTATAGTGGCAGACTTACATGAAACCTAAAGGGAAATAGATTGAAAAACAGGGAAAACTAAAAGATACTCCCAATGATAAAATGGTGGAAAGGGGAACTATCAAGAGCTCGTAAACAATGGTAGCAAGATCTAATATTATCTGGGACCCCGAGAGAAAATACAACCCAGCTCAGTCTTCCTAAGCCTCTAGAAGGCATTGCCTAAGGGAAAGCCATTTACTTCCTTGAAGGAAGGCTCTAAAAAGCCCGGGGTGTTGCCAAGTGCCCCTCTGCTAATGGCAGAATTTCAGGGGTGGATACCACCTACCCCCAGGGACTAGGAGGTAGGCCAGTGTTGCCCTCTCATGCATGCAATAGGGGGCAACAGGCGGCCCCAGGTGGAATTAACCATTTATTGGCCTTGCACCAACCAACAGACCATACTAGCTCTAACAGTCACTGGCTGAATGCACGCTTATCTATGGAAACGCTTCAGAATTTGGGGGAGAAATAAAGGTGAAAAGGGTAGTAAGATAAGTACTAGGCCTTAGGGATATTAATGCCAAATGGGAGTTGTGAATTGGATGTAAGTTCATATCCAGAAGGGTTTGGCTGGGGCTTGTGGCAACAACAAAATAGGAACTCCATTAGTTATTTGTGTAAGTTCAATAAGAACATGTTCTTGTAACAGGACATTAGAAACAGTGGTTATATTACCAAGGCTGCGGCTGGAAGGTCCCATTTGAGAGAACCTACATAGATGCTGATATGGCCAGACAGCTTTAAGGAACTAAGGTTGACTTTATGGAGCCAAGGAAGCTCCTTGAAAAAAATTCAACCTGGTCCCTTGTTTACAGGACTCCTGGGAGCCTTTACCAGGTGAGTAAGGAAGGTCACTTCCTGGCAGTCTCGGGAACCACAGGATATTTTGGGGGACCTCAAGAAGAGCAGAAGTAACCCAAACTAATGGTATTGCAGGCGAGTCTGATGGCAAGTATTTGGCTTGGCTTCTTGCCTCCAAAGGCTGTTAAAGGCTCAATCTGAAATTCCTTATGAGAAGTTCCAGCAAAGCAGCTTTAAAAGAACCTAAATGGCCAGTGACTATTCTTACTGCATTTATATAAATAATTAGGCCAAAAAATAATTAGGCCAAGTTTGGACTTGTTTTACAAACAACTTGATTGATTGATAGATTGCAGTGGAGGAGGGGGAGGCTAGGAAGGTGGGGGAAGAAGGAAAATCTCAAGCAGATGCCATGCTGGGCTTGGAGCCTAATGGGGCTTGATCTAATGACCCTGAGATCCTGACCTGAGTCAAAATCAAGAGCCTGATGCTTAACCAACTGAGCCACCCAGGTGCCCCACAAACCACTTAATTTGGCTACATTTGATAGAAATGAGGGTGATTTTTAGAGAGGAAAAAGTTGTTTCAGTGGTATATCTTTATGGGTGTTAGATTCTAGTTCTGATTATCTTTGAATGTTGATTGTTGACCTCCAAAACCAGGCTGGACCCCGAATTCTTCTGGTTTCCTTGCGTGTCTGGCTAATCTACCTGACTGCTTGCACACTATAGGCCTGACTTTGAAAGCCCACCAGCAGGACCACCTCCTGAAATAAGAACACTTCACATGAACTGACCTAACCGGCCTTGTTATAAAATGCAGACTAAGATGCTAAGACTAGATGCAAGACTTCCAAAATAATGGCTCTATAAAGGATGGGGGCTCAACTTAGTACTACAGAATCTCTGCAATTGGCTGCAAGGCAGTTTCATCCCTCAACTCCTGACCTTGTACCCCTCTTCAGCAGGAAGTAGTTAGACTGGTCATCGTCCCTACCCCTCAAGAATGAGGAATGCTGAAAAACCAGGAGTGGTACTCGTTAAGCTCCTGTTGCTCTCTCTATTGCTACTGCGGCCCCGGAATGCAAGTCCCCTCCCAGTATCTGGTACTAAGGTAGATTATATGGGCCATAAAGATGTCGGGGGCGGGGGGTGGAGTGTAGGAGTGCTGACAACATTGACTCCATCTGTGGGACTTCGTCTTGGGCTCCCCTCTGGTGCACAGGTGGCACCAGCTAACTGGTAGCGATCCTCTAGTGCATAGATGGTACCACTTAAGATAACTACCCCGTGACCTCCCCACCATGCCCCTCACTCCATAAGAGCTGGAGAAAGGGCCAGATAGAGGCCTCGAATAGGGGTGGAGAATAAGAGTGTACTACAGCCTGGTTCGTCTGTCAGCCCGCCCAACCACCTGTCAGTAAGTTACCCTGAGTAAAACTCTGAACGGTATGGAGTGGCTTCCTTCCTTTTTTGGTATTAAAAGGCCTTCTCAGGGCACCTGGGTGGCTCAGTCGTTAAGCGTCTGCCTTTGGCTCAGGGCGTGATCCCGGTGTTCTGGGATCGAGCCCCGCATCAGGCTTATCCACTAGGAGCCTGCTTCTTCCTCTCCCATTCCCCCTGCTTGTGTTCCCTCTGTCGCTGCCTGTCTCTCTCTCTGTCAAATAAATGAATAAAATATTTAAAAATAAATAAAAGGCCTTCTCAGTCTGGAGGATACCTTACCTCTGCCACTTCCTAACGCTCGGTATCTTAATTTTTGATGGCCCTAAATGGATTTTTTAAAAGATTCTCTTGAGAGAGCAAGCACGTGAGGGGGTGGGAGGCTGGGCGGCTGGGCGGAGGGAGAAAGAAACTTTCGCAGACTCTGCAATGAGCACGCAGAGCCCAATGTGGGGCTCAATCCCACGACCTTGAGATCTTGACCTGAGCCGAAACCAAGAGTTGGACGCTTAACCAACTGTACCACCCAGGTGCCCCCCCCAACAATGGAATTTTTGAGGTACAGATGAGGTCCATGTCAGGCACATGGCTGGCAGGTGGGGAAAGGGAATTTGGGCAGGGAGGCTTTCCAGGAAACCTTCCAATTATGGTGCACAGCCATGCATAGGTTTCCCCCAAGTAAGCCCACATGAGTGGTCTTTTTATGTCTGTTTATACCTCTGGCACCTGTACTTCTCCGTTCTGTGTCAACAAGATGGCTTACAAAGGGCAATGAGAATATCCAGGAGCTGATCAGAGAAATGCCTGCAACTATGGCTACCCTAAGGATGAAGGAAAGGAAAGACTTCATAGGAAAATAAAAGCTAGAAAGCTTTTTAAAGGTGAGACAAAGGTTGATGTTGAGAAGGGCTAGTTTTCCTGTGTTTGAGGAACTTACACCACTTACAGATGCCTTATAAAGTCCTTCCACTGTCTGTTCTAAACTAGAGCTGGCCAGGTCACACTCCACCAAATCCCCAGTTCTCCCATGATATTAATCAGTGCTTCCTGAAAAAAAGTTGTTCCACGGTCAATTTTGGATTAATTTTTTTAATCAGCTAAATAAATTTCAATGTTTCTCAAGCCTGATGAGCATTGTGCATGTCCAGGAGGTGAATATATCAAGTATTTCTCTAAATTATTAGTCACAAATTCTCACAGAGAAGTATTAACATCGAGAACACGAGTGTTCTAGAATTTCATTTTTCCCCCTTTGGGGGATAGGTAGGGTCTTAAGTCAAAGTGGACAGAAGGACACCTTTCCAATCCACACTCCTGCATCTTACACAAATAGCCCAGCTAATAAGCCTAAGCTGAAAGTGAAGAAAATAAATGTAATGTATGAAAAAAAAAATCCCTTAAAAATGTGGTGCTAAGAGTTTACAAGTTTGCTAATCATGTTTATATCTGCCTGGAGGTCGAGGCCTCTGACAATGTTGACAGTTTCTCAGTGGCCAGAAAACGTTATCTCTGAAACTGTTGTGTTTGGGGCACCCAAGGCAGCTAGGCAGCTAGTTTGGAATCCATCTTTAGGAAGTAAGCTGATAACTCTGCAAGCAAAGGTGAGGAAGTGTGCAGATACCTAGCAAGACACCATTTGGTTATGGAGAATATATTCTTAAAGATCTTTAAAGAAACTGTGGTCCTTGGCTGGTAAAAGTCTGTGTGTTTTTGTTTTCTGTTTTGTTTTGTTTTTTTGGTTTTTTGGTTGTGTGTGTGTTTTGTTTTGTTTGTTTGTTTTAAGGAAAGAGAAAAAAAACGCCAAAAAAAGCAAACAAACAAAAAAAAACCCTCAAAGACCTCTGCGGCAAATTTACACCTACTTCTTGACCTGAGAAATAAAGTATTTCTCTTCCTCCTGCATATTTAAAAATGTCAATTCAACCCTCAACTTGTAATTTCTGAGGTTAAAATAACTGGGACTTAACATCTCCTCTGGGTTTCTTTTCCTTTTAACATCAACCCTACTCACAATATCCTTTTAAAGCGGAAGAATCATAGACTGAGTCTG
Source organism: Ursus maritimus (assembly GCF_017311325.1). NCBI lineage: Eukaryota > Metazoa > Chordata > Mammalia > Carnivora > Ursidae > Ursus > Ursus maritimus. Next base: position 11,324,862 of record NW_024423344.1, on the reverse strand, counting down.
ATAACTATCATATGTTTCATTTTGCTAAAAACTAGAAATATGGATATAGCAGATGAATCTCCAATTCTGTCCACGCGGATTGGCTGTTCATCCAGGAAAGGAACTTTTATTTAACAATATGTTACCATTTCAGGCAATTTTGAGGCACAGAAATGAAGAAAAACAATATGGCAGCACTTAAGCTTACATGCTATCAAAATGATAATACAGCTTAGAGTTGCATATAGATTTTTAACGGCATAATGATTTGTGTGTGTGTGTGGTGGACCTGTAACGTTATAAGTTTCAGGTGTACAGCTTAGTGATTTGACGAGTTTATACATGTTATGCTCAGCACAAGTACAACTCCCATCTGTCCCATTACATCGTTATTACAATATCATGCATGGTATTCTTCATGCTCTGCTCTTTATTCCATGGCTCCCTCATTCCATAACTGGAGGTCTGTATCTCCCCCACCCTTCACATATTTTGCCAAACCTCCCACTCCCCTTCTCTGGCATTCATCTGTTCTCTGTATTTATAGGTCTGATCCTGCTTTTTATTAATTTTTTTACATTCTGTTTATTAGTGGAATCAGAAGTCAGACTGAGAAAGACAAATACCTTATTTCACTTAATACCCTCCAGGTCCATCAGTGTTGTCACAAATGGCAAGATCTTTCTTTTATAGCTAAGTAATATTCCACTGGGTGTGTGTGTGTGTGTGTGTGTGTGTGTGTGTGTGTGTGTGTCTGTGTGTATCACATCTTCTTTGATTTGTTTCGGGGTTTTGTTTGTTTTTTTATTATGATGTTAGTCACCATGCAATGTATCATTAGCTTTTGATGCAGTGCTCCATGATTTATTGTTTGTGAATAACGCCCAGTGCTTCATGCAGTATGTGCCCTCCTTAATACCCATCACCGGGCTAGCCCATCGCCCCACCCCTCCCCTCTAAAACCCTCAGTTTGTTTCCCAGAATCCATAGTCTCTCACAGTTCATCTCCCCCTCTGTTTTACCCCCCTTCATTTTTTTCCCTTCCTTCTCCTAACGATCTCCCTACTATTCCCTATGTTATGTTCCACATGTAAATGAAACCATATGATAATTGTCTTTCTCTGCTTGACTTGTTTCACTTAGCATATTCTCCTCCAGTCCCATCCATGTTGCTGCAAATGTTGGGTAATCATCCTTCCTGATGGCTGAGTAATATTCCATTGTATATATGGACCACATCTTCTTTATCCATTTATTTGTTGAAGGACACCTCAGCTCCTTCCAGTTTGGCCATCGTGGGCATTGCTGCTATGAACATTGGGGTGCATATGGCCCTTCTTTTCACTACATCTGTATCTTTGGGGTAAATACCCAGTAGTGCTATTGCTGGGTCATAGGGTAGCTCTATTCTTAACTTCTTGAGGGACCTCCACACTGTTTTCCAAAGTGGCTGTACCAACTTGCATTCCCATCAACAGTGTAAGAGGGTTTCCCTTTCTCCACATCCTCTCCAACATTTGTTGTTTCTTGCCTTGTCAATTTTTGCCATTCTAACAGGTGTAAGGCGGTATCTCAAGGTGGTTTTGATTTGAATTTCCCCAATAGCTAATGATGTTGAACATTTTTTCATTTGTCTGTATGTCGTCATTGGGAAAGTGTTTGTTCTTCTGCCCATTTTTTTGTTTCTTGGGTGTTGAGTTTGAGAAGTTTTTTATAGATCCTGGATACCAGCCCTTTATCTGTAGTATCATTTGCAAATATCTTCTCCCATTCTGTGGGTTGCCTCTTTGTTTTGTTGACTGTTTCCTTTGCTGTGCAGAAGATTTTTATCTTGATGAAGTCCCAAACGTTCATTTTTGCCTTTGTTTCCCTTGCCTTTGGAGACGTGTCATGAAAGAATTTGCTTGGCCGATGTCGAAGAGGTTATTGCCTATGTTCTCCTCTATGATTTTGATGGATTCCTGTCTCACATCGAGGTCTTTCATCCATTTAGAGTTTATCTTTGTGTATGGTGTAAGAGAATGGTCAAGTTTCATTCTTCTCTATATAGCTGTCCAATTTTCCCAGCACCATTTATTGAAGAGACCATCTTTTTTACATTGGATGTTTTTTCCTGCTTTGTCAAAAATTAGTTGACCATAGAGTTGAGAGTCCATTTCTGGAGTCTCTATTCTGTTCCACTGATCTACATGTCTGTTTTTGTGCTAGTACCATGCTGTCTTGGTGATCACAGCTTTGTAGTATAGCTTGAAATCCAGTAATGTGAGGCCCCGGCTTTGTTCTTTTTTTTCACCATTTCCTTGGTGATTCGGGGTCTTTTCTGGTTCCACAAAATTTTAGGATTGTTTGTTCCAGCACTTTGAAAAATGGCATTGGTATTTTGATCGGGATGGCGTTGAAAGTATAGATTGCTCTGGGTAGCACAGACATTTTAACTATGTTTATTCCATGAGCATGGAAAGTTTTTCCATCTTTTTGCGTCTTCTTCAATGTCTTTCATCAGTGTTCTGTAGTTTCTGGCGTATAGATCCTTTACTTCTTTGGTTAGTTTTATTCTGAGATATCTTATGGTTTTTGGTGCTATTGTAAATGGAATCCCCTAATTTCTCTTTCTTTGGTCTCGTTAGTGTATAGAAATGCAACAGATTTCTGTGCATTGATTTTTGTGTCCTGCCACATTACTGAATTGCTGTATGAGTTCTAGTAATTTGGGGGTGGAGTCTTTTGGGTTTTCCACATAAGGTATGTCATCTGTGAAGAGAGAAAGTTTGACTTCTTCTTTGCCAATTTGAATACTTTTTCTTTTTCTTGTCCGATTGCTGTTGCTAGGACTTCTAGTACTATGTTGAACAATAGTGGCAAGAGTGGGCATCCTTGTCGTGTTCCTGATCTTAAGGGAAAGGCTCTCAGCTTTTCCCCATTGAGAATGATATTTGCTGTGGGCTTTACATAGATGGTTTTTATGGAATTGAGGAATGTACCCTCTATTCCTATACTCTGAAGGGTTTTAATCAGAAAAGGATGCTGTATTTTGTCAAATGCTTTTTATGCATCAATTGAGGGGACCATATGATTCTTGTCTCTTATTAATGTGTTCTATCACACTGATTTTGCAAATGTTGAACAACCCTTGCATCCCAGGGATGAATCCCACTTGGTCATGATGGATAATCCTTTTAATATACTGTTGGATCCTATTAGCTAGGATCTTATTGACAATTTTGGCATCCATATTCATCAGGGATATCGGTCTGTAATTCTCCTTTTTGATGGGGTCTTTGCCTAGTTTTGGGATCAAGGTAATGCTGGCTTCATAGAACAAGTTTGGAAGTTTTCCTTCTGTTTCTATTTTTTGAAACAGCTTCAGAATAGGTATTATTTCTTCTTTGAATGTTTGGTAGAATTCCCCAGGGAATCCATCAGGCCCTGGACTCTTGTTTTCTGGGAGGTTTTTGATCACTGCTTCAATCTCGTTGCTGGATATTGGCCTATTTAAGATGTCAATGTCTTCCTGTTTCAGTCTTGGTAGTTTATAGGTTTCCAGGAAGGCATCTATTTCTTCCAGTTTGCTTAATTTATTGGCCTATAGTTGTTAATAGTTTCTAATGATTGTTTCTATTTCCTTGGTGTTAGTCCTGATCTCTCCCTTTTCATTCATAATTTTATTAATTTGGGTCCTTTCTCTTTTCTTTTGGATATGTCTGGCCAGTGGTTTATCGATCTTATTCTTTCAAAGAACCAGCTTCCAATTTTGTTGATCTGCTGTACTGTATTTCTGGTTTCTAATTCATTGATCTCTGCTCTAATCTTAATCAGTTGTCTTTTTGTGCATGGCTTAGGCCTGTTCTTTTTCATCTCCAGCTGTTTAAGGTGTGAGTATAGGGTCTGTATTTTAGATTTTCCTATTCTTTTGAGTGTGGCTTAGATGCCTATGTTTTTCCCCTTAGGACCGCCTTTGCAGAATCCCATAGGTTTTGGACTGATGTGTTTTCATTCTCATTGGTTTCCATAAATTGCTTAAGTTCTTCTTTAATTTCCTGGTATACCCAAACATTCTTAAGCAGGATGATCCTTAGCTTCCAAGTGTTTGAGTTTCTTCCAACATTTTTCTTGTGATTGAGTTCCAGTTTCAAAGCACTGTGGTCTGAGAATATGCAGGGAATAACCTCCATCTTTTGGTATTGGTTGAGACCTGTTTTGTGACCCAGTATATGGTCTATTCTGGAGAAAGTTCCCTGTGTGTTTGAAAAGAATGAGTATTCTGTTTTAGGGTGGAATGTTCTCTATATATCTATGAGGTCCATCTGGTGTACTGTGTCATTCAAAGCTCTTGTTTCTTCGTTGATTTTCTGCTTAGATGATCTGTCTATTGCTGAGAGTGGAGTGTTGAGGTCCCCTACTATTAACATATTAACTATATGTCTCTTTATTTTGGTTAACAGTTGGCTTATGTAGTTGGCTGCTCCCCTGTTGGGGGATAGATATTTATAATTGTTACAGCCTCTTGTTGGATATACCCTCTAAGAATTATATAGTGTCCTTCTGTATCTCTAACTACAGTCTTTAGCTTAAAATCTAATTTGTCTGATATGAGAATTGCTACCCCAGCTTTCTTTTGAGGTCCACTGGCATGAAAAAATGTTCTCTATCCCCTTACTTTCAGTCTGGAGGCATCTTTAGGTTGAAAGTGAGTCTCTTGTAGACAACATATGGATGGGTCATGTCTTTTTATCCAGTCTGTAACCCTGTGGCGTTTTATGGGAGCATTTAGGCCATTCACATTGAGAGTGATTACTGAGAGATATGATTTTAATGTTGTCATGTTGCCTGTGAAGTCCTTGTTTCTATAGATTGTCTCTGTAAATTTGATCTGTATCACTCTTGGGGTCTTTTTACTTTTATAGAACCCCCCCCCCTTAATATTTCTTGTAGGGCTGGCTTGGTGGTCACATATTCTTTCAGTTTCTGCCAGTTTTGGAAGCTCCTTGTCTCCATCCATTCTGAATGACAGCCTTGCTGATACAGTATCCTTGGCTGTATGTTCTTCTCATTTAATACTCTGAATATGTCTTGCCAGCCCTTTCTGGCTTGCCAGGTCTCTGTGGACAAGTTTGATGTTATTCTGATGGTCTTCCCTCTGTATGTAAGAAATCTCTTCCCCCTTGCCGCTTTCAAGTTTGTTTCCTTGGACCTAAGATTTGCGAATTGTACTATTATATGTCGTGGTGTTGGTCTGTTCTCATTGATTTTTGGGAGGGGTCCTCTCTGCCTCTTGGACACGAATGCTTGTTTCCTTCCCCAAATTACAGAAGTTCTCAGCTACAATTTGCTCAAATATCTCTTCTAGACCTCTCTCTTTCTCCACCGCCTCAGGGATCCCAATAATTCTGACATTGGAAAGTTTCATTCAGTAATATTCCTCAGCTTATTTTCTTGAAATTGGATTTTTTTTCCCCTGCTACCTCTTTTTCCTCCTTTTCTATCATCTCATCCTCTAACACTAATTCATTCTTCTGCCTCGTTTACCCTGGCAGTCAGAGCATCCAGTTTAGACTGCATTTCATTCATAGCATTTTTAAGTTCTGCCAGATTAGTTCTAATTTCAGCCCTTAGGGATTCTGTATTTTCATTAATATTTTTTTCAAGTCTATATATCATCTTGATAATTGTTACTCTGAAATCCATTTCTGACATCTTCATTATATTCATATCTGTTAGTTCTGTGGCAGAGGCCACAACCTCTGTTTCTTTCCTTTGTTGTGTGTTCCTCCTCTTTGTCATTCTGATAAGGTGTGGTTGTGGGGATGTACAGAGTCCAAATTATTGATCAGGACCCAAGCAAGATGCACCTGTTTTATAGGGACCTTAGGGATGTGGGCTTCTTGTTCTTTCAGCCTGCCTTCTGGGGGAGAGTCCTGCTACGCTGATACTCAGGGAACCCTGTTTGGGTAGGGTTGCCCTGCCCCCTGGGGGGGGATAGGCACAGTGAGAACCGGTTTTTTTCAGGCTTTTGTTCTCTGGTGGATTTCCCTGGCGGCTTTCTGGGTCTCTTCTGAGAGAGCAGCAGTGACCATATCTAAACCTCTGTCTCAGAACAGAGAGATCTCAGTCTGCTCTTCACTGAGCTCTCCAGGCCACACTGACTCCATTTCTGTCAGTGCTGCTAAAAACCAGCAGCATCCTGGTTTGTGCACCCCACAGCCGCTCTCCCAGCCCTTGCTCCCAGGGCTGGCATGTCTCTCCCCTTTGTGCTTCTAACACCGCCAGCTGCCCCCAGTTCGCACATGCGCCCCCGAGTTCCAGGTTTCAGTCTGGTGCGGTGTCCTATAGACCTTTCCCCACCGCTGCTGGTCTAGGAGTCCGGCCCACTCCCCAGCATGGCTTTTGCCTTCCCAGCGCACGAGCACAGAGGCTTCCTCCCCCTTCCATTTATCTTCAGATATCTGCCCTCAGACTCTCAGCTCCCCACTTCATACCTGAGACCAACCACCAGAGATGTTCTGTTTATAGAGATCCAGATATATCTTCTTATATCTCAGGCTGATTTCGTGGGTGTTCAGAATGGTCTGGTAGATATCCAGCTCGATTCAGGGGATCGGTTGAAATAGGGTCCCCTGCTCCTCTGCCATCTTTCCCTGCCTCCTATATACCACATCTTTATCCATTTATCTGTCAATGGACACTTGGGTTGATTCTTTGTCTTCGCCATTGTAAATAATGCTGAAATAAACATAGGAATGCATGTATCTTTTCAAATAAGTGTTTTCCTTTTCCCTACGTAATTACTGAATAATGGGATTATTGGATCATATGGTATTTGTATTTTTGACTTTTTGAGGAACCTCCATACTGTTTTCCACAGTGGCTACACCAGTTTGCATTAGCACTAGGAGTGCAAGAGGGATCCTTTTTCTCTACATCCTTGACAACACTTGTTGTTTCTTGCATTTGATTTTTGCCATTCTGACAGGTGTGACATGATAGTTCATTATAGTTTTGATTTTGTACTTCCCTCAAAATTATTGATATTGAGCATATTTTCATGTGCCTGTTGGCCATCTGTATGTCATCTTTGGAGAAATGTCTATGCCAGTGCTCTGCCCATTTTTTAATCGGATTGTTTTGGTGTTGTGGGACTTCTTTATATATTTTGGATATTAACCCCTTATTGGATATATCATTTGCAAGTATCTTTTCCCATTCAGTAGGTTGTCTTTTGCTTTGTTGATGGTTTTCTTAGCTGTGCAAAAATCTTTCATTCTGTTGTAGTCCCAATGGTTTATTTCTGCTTTTGTTTTTCTTAGGAGATATACCTAGAAAAATGTTGCTATGGCCAATGTTAGAAATTACTGCTTAAGCTCTCTCCTCAGATTTTTACGGTTTCAGGTTCATATTTAGGTCTCTAATCCATTTTGAGTTCGTTTTTGTGTATGGTGTTACAAAATAGTCCACTTTCCTTGTTTTACATGCTGCTGTCCAGTTTTCCCAGCACCTTTGTTGAAAAGACTGCCTTTTTCCCACTGTATATTCTTGCCTCCTTTTTCATAGACTGACCATGCTAATGTGGGCTTATTTCTGGTGTCTCTGTCACGTTCCACTGATTTATGCATATGTCTTTATGCCAGTACCATATGGTTTTGATTACTACAGCTTTGTAGTATATCTTGAAATCTGGGATTGTGATACCTCCATGTTTGTCCATTCTTATCAGCAATGCTTTGGCTATCCGGGGTCTTCTGTGGTTCTGTACAAATTGTAGAATTCTAACTTTAAGAAAAATGCTGTTGATATTTTGATAGGGATTGCATTGAATCTGTAGACTGCTTTGGGTAATAGGACATTTTGACAATATTCTTCCAATCCATGAGGATGGAATATCTTTCCATTTGTTTGTGTCACTTTCAATTTCTTTCATCAGTGTTTTATAGTTTTAAGAGTACAAGTCTTTCACCTTTTTGGTTAGGTTCATTCTTAGGTATTTTATTCTTTTTGGTGTAATTGCAAATGGTGTGTTCTTCCTCTATCTGTGATTTTGTTAGTGTATAGAAACACTGATTTCTGGACATTACTTTTGAATCTTGCAACTTTAGTGAATTCATTTATTACTTCTAGTAGTTTTTTGGTGGAATCTTTAAGGTTTTCTGTGAATATCATGTCATCTAAAAGAGTGACAGTTGAACTTCTTTACCAATGTGGATGCCTCTTATTTCTTATCTGACTGCTATGGCTAGGACTTCTAGTACTATGTTGAATAAAAGTAGTGAGAGTGGACATTCTTGTCCTGTTTCTGATCTTAGGGGAAAAGCTCTCAATTTTTCACCACTGAGGATTATCTTAGCTGTGGGCTTCACATATGGCCTTTATTATGTTTGGGTTTAGGAGGAACATCCCTCTTTCATTGAGAGTTTTTATCATGAATGGAATCTTGTCAAATGTTTTTTATACATCTATTGAGATGGTTATATGATTTTTATCTTTCACTTTGTTAGAATGCTGATTTTTTAAAAAACCCAGATGAAATTCTACTCTAATCTACTATGGCTTTTATTTGTTAACATTTTATTTGGAATAATGTCAAGATTATAGAAAAAATTCCAAGAGTAGTACAATGGAAAGTACTCTCCTATATCCTTTACCCATATTCACTAGTTAACTTTCCCTTATTTGCTTTACCATTCTCTCTCAATCTTTCCCTCTATATATTCATGGATTTGTGTTTATATACATGTATGTGTGTACATGTGCACACGTATGCATATGCGTGTGTGCATGTGTGTATATACATATATTTTTCTTAAACATTTGGGAGTAAGGTATCTTCTAAGAACAGGAAAAGTTAAGAATTTCAAAAACTTTAATACAGTAATTGTCTTAAAAAGTTAAATATACACCTACATGTTCCAGCCATTCTACTCCTAGGTATTTAGCCAAGATAAAAAAACATATGTATACAAAGATATGTACACAAAGGTTCATAGCAGCCTTAATTAGGATTCCAAAACTGAAAACAAATGATTATATTTAAGCTACCACTTATTCCATATTCCAATTTTATCAATTGACCCAATGTCCATTACAGCACATCTTTCCCCTAGTACAGGATGCAGCCCAGGATCCCTTATTGCATTTATTTATCATATCACTTTATTCTCTCTTAATCTGCAATAGTTATTCAGCTTCTCTTTGTCTTTCATGACACTGGTATTTTTTAATAATAAAAGCACCTCCCCTATTTTTAATGGAATGATCCTCGTGTTGGGTTTTTCTGGTGTTTCCTCATGATAAAGTGTAATGCTGTGTCTGACACACGATGTCCTTCTGATCTTCACTGGTGATACCTATTCTGACCACCCAGTCAAGTTGTCTGGTTTCTCCACTGGACAGTTACTATTTTTCCATTGCTATTTTTTTAATTTCAGTGTAATTAATGTACAGTGTTATATTAGTTTCAGGTAACCTAGAAGAAATGGATAAATTCCTAGAAACATACCACCTCTCAGAACTGAATCAAGAAGAAACAGAAAATCTGAGCAGACTGATTAACAGCAAGGAAACTGAATCCCAACAAACAAAAGTCTAGAACCAGACGGCTTCACAGATGAATTCTACCAAACATTTAAAGAAGACTTAATACCTCTTCTTCTCAAACTATTTCAAAAAATAGAAAAGGAAGCAAAGCTTTTCTTCCAACACCATTCTATGAGGTCAGCATTACCCTGATACCAAAACCAAATAAAGACACTACATAAAAGGAGAACTACAGGTCAATATCCCTGGTGAGCATACCTATTTTCTACTTCTTATAAGCATGAACTCACTGATTCCTAATTTTAATGGTTCACAATTCATTGTTGTCCTTAATTATATGATGCTTGTCTAAGATGTGGCCAGTGGGAAACCATTTTTCCTTTAGTGTGGTTATGTTTTCATTTGAAACAGTTGAGTTCACTTGTCTTTTTTTTTTCTCTATCTTTATTGACTTTTCTCCTGTCCTTATTGATCTTCAAATATGTAAAATATGAGCATGCTTCCCTAACTCAACTAAATTAAAAGATAAATTCAGAAGTATCACACCCTCCCCTACTCCATCTATCCTCTTCTCCCACCCAACCCTTTTAGAAACAAACTTCATGGTTTACTGGTTCATCTGTCCCTCACTTCTTTTTGTAAAGATAAGGAAACATGGGTATGCTTTTCCTTTTCATTCTTTCACAGAGACTAGCATACTAAATACATTGTGCACTTTGATTTCCAGGAGAATAATATTAAATGAGAAATGAATTCAGTACCAATTTTTCAAGGAAACACAATTTTAATTAATTTGATCTTTTTCTCTACATCATTTCTGCGTGTATCTTCATTATTTCCTTCCTTGTGCTTTTTTGGGTTGGCTTTGTGATTTTTTTTTCCCCCAGCTTTTAGAGTTGGGAATTGAATTTTTTTTATTCTCATTGGTTTGCCAAATCTTTATCCATCCCTTTATTTTTAGGCTTTTTAAAGAACTATGTTTATGTATGTCTCTTACATAAAAGTACCAAGTTGGGGTTTGCTTTATGAGCCAATTTGAAAAGTTCTTTGGTGAGTTAAACCCATTCAAATCTAGTGACACAACTGATAATATTTGGTTTCAACATTGAAATTACTTTGGATTGGAAAAGTTTTTCCCATTATCTTGTATTTAACTTTTTATGCCTTATTATGTTTTATTAGATCTGTCAGTTTTACATGGTATCCTTTGAATACCATCTACTAGCTATACAGTAAGCCATGATCTTATTCTACTTTCCCTTTCTATTTTTTTAAAGTTGCAAGTTTCTGCTTTGTAAAACATATTACATTTAATACTATTCCCCTACCCACATCCCCAATCGTATTTTAGTTTTACAGTTAAATATGAAATGTCCACCATCAGTCCTCTTGCCCAAATTTCATCTTTCATTTGCATGAACTTCTCTAATATATTCCCCAGGAAGGATGCATGTACATAATGCTTCCTTAGTTCATGGACATTAATTTCCTATAGTTGATACCTGAGAATCTTAGCTGCGTGTAAAATTTGTGATTCACAGTTTTTTTAGTTGAACACGTTCCTTTACTGTTTCCATACGTACGTTATTCTGAGAAGTCTGACACCAGTCTTACTTTCTTGCTCTATAGATTATTTCATCATTTTGTCTCAAGACTCAGAGGAAGTTATCAATAGTAGTTTTACCCAGCTATGTGAAGAAGCTCAGGATCCTGAGTCAATTTTCCATGGCACCTACTATGTAGGCCCTTTCAATATATACATTAAGATCCTTGTTTATTTCTGGTAATTTAAATGTTATTTCTGTTCTTTTGATTTTTTTTTTTCGTCAATCAGGAACTCCAATTATACATGTGTTGGAGACTTCATTGCCTCTTCATTTTAACCACTTTTTTCTAAACTTTTTAACTACTTGACCCCATTTTCTGGATTACTTTCCTAATTTTCATCCATGTCCCTTATTAAATTTTCATTTGAATTTGTTCACTTTGGGGTGTTTTAGTCATAACTGCAGATATGAATTTGCCTTTTTCTTTCTTTCTTGAGTCTAAAATTCTTTCACTTTTTCCCTTTCTTGGCCACTTTCTTTTTTCAGTTTTTGAATTTTTTTTTTTTTTTAATAAGTAGGCTCTATGCCCAGCATGGAGTCCAAAGTGGGGCTTGAACTCCTGACCCTGAGATCAAGAGTTGGATGCTTAACCAACTTAGCTGTGCAGGTACCCCTCAGTTTTTGAATTTCTGACCTGACTCTAAATCTTGCAATTATTCAGCCTCATGACTTAGGAGAAATCAAAGTTCATGTGATCAGAGTTCATGTGTCAGAGTCTTGCAAGGAAAAGGTGACAAGCTCAAAGTAAAAAACACATTTAAGACCTCATTGGGCAATTAGATATTATTGCTGGTAAATATGAAGAAAATGTGGCAAAACTTTTCATGTAGAGTATACTGAAGATTGATGACACACGTGAAGTGGTTACAGATATAAATAATGCTATATAAGATGTCCTTGAAAAAGACCCCATTCTGCTTGGATGCTCACAGCTGTCTAGGTTTCACCAATCTGGAATCAGTGTCTGAATCAGCTGGTTTATAGTTTTCATCAAATTTGGAAAATACTTATTTAAATATTGGTCAGGTGCCCTTTTTGGGGACTCCAAATTGCATATATACAAAGCCACCTGAGATTGTCCCACAGCTCGGGGATGTCCTGTTCACTGATTTTAAATTATTTATCTTTGTGTTTCCTTTGGATAGTTACTATTGCAATATCCTCAGGTTCACTTATATTCTTCTGAAATATCTAATTTGATGTTAATCTCATCCAATGGATTTTTCACCTCAGACAATGTAGTTTTCATCTCTAGAAGTTGTTTTGTTATACCTTTCATGTTCCTTTTTGAATAAAAGGAAGAGTTATTAAGCTATAACTAACAGAACGCATAGTTACAATAACTAGTTAACACTGTGTCATTTCTAGGGTAATTTCAATCACCTGACTTTTCTCCTTATGGGTGTGTTTTCCTGCTGCTTTGCATGTCTGGTAACTTTTGACTGAATGCCAAACAATATGAATCTCTGTTGGGTTATGGATATTTTGGTATTTCTAGAAATCTTCCTGAGCTTTGTTCTTGGATGCAGACTAGTTACTTGGAAACAATTTGCTCTTTGGGGGTCTTTTAAGATCTCTTAGGCAGGACTGGAGCAGTACTTAATCCAGCCTTACCTGTTTCCCTGCTATTAAAGCAAGACACTTCTATATACTTTACCCAATACCCTATGAATCCAGGGTTTCCCTGTCTGGCTGGTGGGAACAGGTACTATACTCAGCCCTGTGTGTTGACCACCATCCCCTCTCATTTTGGCTGGTTCTCTCTCTAGCCTTCAGTAGTTTCCTCACACAACATGTATACTGATCAATACTTGAGGGGAGCCCCCACAAATCTCTGGTGTTCTTCTATGCAGCTCTCCCTCTACAGTGCTCTGTCCTGCAAACTAATGGCCTCAGTCATCCCAAGCTCTCAGCATCATCTCTTCAACTCAACTCAAGGGTTGGCCAGGTTCCACCTAGGTTCCCCTCCCTCAGCTGCTATTTACATTTCTTAAGGCAGTTACCTGGGGCTGTCATACAACTCACCTTCTATGTTTCATGTGTCTCAGGGGTTATTGTCCTTTGTTGCCTAATGTTCAGTGTCTTAACCCTCATTTCATGTATTTTGTCCTTTTGGGGGAGTTGTTTCAGATGTGAGGGTAAATCTAATCCCTGTTATTCTATCTTGGCCAGAAGCAAAAATACCCATCATAGCTTCTGAATATGAATATATGTAGAATTTAAAGCCATCCTAGAATGAGAAGGACTCCTTACCTTATTAATGTATCGTCATCCACAATGACCAACCATGCTATTTTGTCATGGCTGTGATTCAGAAATTTTTCCAAAATGGCAAATGTCTTTCCACAATGACCTACAAAAGGCAAGAAGAAAACTTAGTGTAATATTTTCTTTAAAATACACATAATTCATTTGGGGGGGGCTGGGTGGTGCAGTGGTTAAGCATCCAACTCTTGGTTTCAGGTCATGATGTCAGAATCATGAGTTGGAGCCCCACATGGGGCTCTGAGCTCAGCAGGGAGTCTGAGTTTCTCTCTCTCTCTCTCCCTCTGCCCCTCTCCCCTGTATTCTCCCTTTCTCTAAATATTTTTTAAAAAATTAAAATAAAAATACATAATTCATTTTAAAACATTAGTTTTAATGTTTTAAAACTTAAATCCTGACATGTACACAAATAGAATTTAAAAATTAGCCTTTTCTAATTTTCACAGACATAGGTGAAGCAGAGGGAACTTCAAAGATCAGGAAGTCTAAGCCATTTATTTCACACATGGGGAAATGGGAGACCCAGAGGGAGGAGGTCACTTAGCTAATCTGAGGCAGAGCTAGGACTAGTATCTTTGTTCCAAAGTTGTAAGCTTCATAGAAACTATAGAAGCTTGGCACCTTTCCTTAGATATATTCTGAAGCATTACAACTATAGGGAAACAATGGTACAAAAGTAGGAATATAATACGTCCATTCATTTACTATGTAAATTTTTGCTATTAAGTTTCCAATATGCCAGATACTGTGGCAGGTTCTGCTCTAAAAGCATAGTATGGACTAAGAGTTACAGCTCTTCAGATGCCAACAGATAAAGGTCCGTACTTTAATGGAAAATGCTGGGGCCCAAGATAAGAATAAAATGCTTGGGAAGAAAACTATCAATAACAATATACCCCAGATTTCAACAAAATATTCAGTGACACAATAGAGAACAAGCTAATATTAACTAATATTAAACCACTCAATTTAACCTTTATTTTCATTTTTCTTGATCTCTTTATGTATTTTTAACCATTATTTGAAAGCCATCTCAAACTCCTGTTGGAACAAGGTAGAATATAAATAGCAATAAACACAAATTAAGAAATCAATTAGGCTATGGACTCTGGGAAACAAACTGAGGGCTTCAGAGGGGAGGGGGTGGGGGAATGGGATAGACCGGTGATGGGTAGTAAGGAGGGCACGTATTGCATGGTGCACTGGGTGTTATACACAACTAATGAATCATCGAGCCTTACATCGGAAACCGGGGATGTACTGTATGGTGACTAACATAATATAATAAAAAATCATTAAAAAAAAAATCAATTAGGAATACATGAATAAATGATTATTAAAGGCAACTTAAATTGAAATCTAAAAAACAAGCTTAACCAAAAACACCTCAATCTAAAATCATTTTTCCAGAGCCCGGGGAAGATGGCAGAAGAGTAGGGGACCCTAGTTTCATCTTGTCCCCGGAATTCAGCTAGATAGCTATCAAATCATTCTGAACACCTGTGAACTAAACCAGCGATCTAAGAAAAGAATTGCTGCAATTCTACAAATAGAAAAGCGACTTTTTTTTTTTTTTTGCAAGGTAGGAAGTGCGGAGAAATTAATCCGACGCGATATATCGGAAGATAAACCCTGGGGGGAAGGAGCCTACATAAGCCAGCTACCAGAAAGTGATATAGCAGTGGGGCGCAAAATCGGAACTTATAGAAATCTGTTCCCACGGGGGACGTCTCTGCCTGAAAGGTGCTCAGGTGGTGAAGCGGGGTGGAATACCAGTGGGACAGCAGGGTCTCAGGATCCCTGGGGTCACAGAATTGGGGTGCCTGAGTGCGGCAGAGCTCCCAAGCATTAGAGCAGGGAAGCCAGATGCAATCGGCAAGCTCAGGAGTGGGCTTTCAGCTACTTGTTGCCATAAACCACAAACGGCTGCATGATTGGGCAACCGCTGTCTGAGCAGGGGTCCAGCAAGCAGCAAAACCACTACAAGAATCCCCTCTCTGCCCCAGAAGGAGCCACTCATGTGTGCGCTGCAGGAGTCTGTAAAGTTTGGAGACTCAACAGGGTCGTGTGCCTAAGATAAAAATGCTCAGTCACAGGCTGGGTGAACAGAGTGTGGGCAGAAGCCAGGGAGATGAGAGTGACTGACTGCTCTCTGTGAGGGCTCACTAAAGCATGTGGGGTGCTAATCGTCTGCTCCGGGGCTGGGGAGCTGGGCGAGGCC
Source organism: Ursus maritimus (assembly GCF_017311325.1). Classification (NCBI taxonomy): domain Eukaryota; kingdom Metazoa; phylum Chordata; class Mammalia; order Carnivora; family Ursidae; genus Ursus; species Ursus maritimus. Next base: position 11,309,262 of record NW_024423344.1, on the reverse strand, counting down.
ATTTTCAGCCTCTAAACCTGCACAGAAAGCCTTCAGGGAACTAAAGCCAGATAGAGCAACCGGAAGCAGCTTACACTGGGCCTGGCTCCTTGGGAAAGGTGGTGCAACTCTGCCCAAAGACACCAGAGAATCAGCGCTGCAGGCCCCTCCCCCAGACGAGCAGGGGCACATCAGGCGAATACCAAGTTTACAGAGCACACAGAACTGCAAAGCTCCAGCGCTAGGGAAAATAGCATATAGAATTTGAAGGGTTTTGTTTCATTAGGCTTTCAGTTTAAAATTTTCTTTTTTCCCTTTTCAACTAGTTTCTTATTTTATCAACTCTTTTAAATCTTTTAATTTTCATTTTTACATTTATATTTTACATATCTATACATATTGTTCATTTCTGGCTTCCTTTCATTGTATTTGATTTTATTTTTGTATATATATGTTTTTCTTTACAATTTTGGATCTATTTTCTAACAGACCCAAATATACCCAGGACCTAGTGTATTACTCTGGTGGGTCCACCTGTTTGATTATATTCTTTTTTTTTTCCTTTTTTGGCTTCTGATCTAGTCTGATTTGTTTAGTACACATTTTGCTGGGGTCATGGCTTATATTTTTGTATTTTGTTCTCTTGTTCATCTATTCTTCTCTGGACAAAATGACAAGATGGAAAAATTCATCCCAGAAAAGAGAACAAGAGGCACTACTAACTGCCAGACACTTAATCAGTATGGATATAAGTAAGATGTCAGAGCTAGAATTCAGAATAACAATTATAAAGATACATCCAGATTGAAAGTGAGGGGGTTGAGAACAATTTATCATGCTAATGGACATCAAAAGAAAGCTGGAGTAGCAATCCTATATGAGACAAAACAGATTTTAAACCAAAGACTACAGTTAAACAACAAAAGGATCTAACAATTGTAAATATTTATGCCCCTAACTTGGGAGCAGTTATATAAACCAGTTAAGAACAAAATTAAAGAAACACTTGATAATACAGTAATAGTAAGGGACTTTAACACCCCACTCACACAATGGACAGATCCTCTATGCAGAAGATCAACAAGGAAACAAGGCACACTGGACCAGCTGGACTTTACAGATAGATATATACAGAGCATTCCATCCTAAAGCAACAGAACACACCTTCTTCTTGAGTGCTATGGAACATTCGAATAGATCACATACTGAGTCACAAATCAGGTCTCAACCAGTACCAAATGACTGGAATTATTCCCGGCATATTTTCAGACCACAATGCTTTAAAACTTGAACTCAGGGGCGCCTGGGTGGCACAGCGGTTAAGCGTCTGCCTTCGGCTCAGGGCGTGATCCCAGCGTTATGGGATCGAGCCCCACATCAGGCTCCTCTGTTATGAGCCTGCTTCTTCCTCTCCCACTCCCCCTGCTTGTGTTCTCTCTCGCTGGCTGTCTCTATCTCTGTTGAATAAATAAATAAAATCTTTAAAAAAAATAAATAAATAAAACTTGAACTCAATCACTAGAGGAAATTTAGAAGGAAAACGAATACATGGAGGGTAAAGAGCATCCTATTAAAGAATGAATGGGTCAACCAGGAAATTAAAGAAGAATTTTAAAAATTCATGGAAACAAATGAAAATGAAAACAGAACTGTTCAAAATCTTTGGGATGCAGCAAAGGCCGCCCTAAGAGGGAAGTATATAACAATACAAGCCTTTCTCAAGGAACAAGAAAGGTCTCAAATACACAACCTAACCTCATACCTAAAGGAGCTGGAGAAAGAAAAAAAGTAAAGCCTAAACCAAGCCAGAGAAGAGAATAAAGATTAGAACAGATATCAATGAAATAGAAACCAAAAGAATAGTAGAACAGATCAGTAAAACTAGAAGCTGGTTCTTTGAAAGAATAAGATAGAGAAACCCCTTGCCAGACTTATCAAAAAGAAAAAAGACCCAAATTAATAAAATCATGAATGAGGAGGGATCATGACCAACACCAAGGAAACACAATTATAAGAACATATTATGGGGGTGCCTGTGTGGCTCAGTCATTGAGCCTCTGCCTTCGGCTCAGGGTGTGATCCCAGAATCCTGGGATCGAGCCCCACATTGGGCTTCTCTGCTGGGAGCCTGCTTCTTCCTCTCCCACTGCCCTTGCTTGTGTTCCCTCTCTTGCTGGCTGTCTCTCTGTCAGATAAATAAATAAAATCTTAAAAAAAAAAAAACATACGAGCAACTATATGCCAACAAATTAAGCAATCTGGAAGAAATGGATGCATTCCTAGAAACATATAAACTACCAAAACTGAAACAGAAGGAAATAGAAAACCTGAACAGACCCATAACCAGCAAGGAAATTGAAGTTGTAATCACAAATCTCCCAACAAACAAGAGTCCAGGGGAATTCTACCAAACGTTTAAAGAAGAATTAATACCTTTTCTTCTGAAGCTGTTTCAAAAAACAGAAATAGAAGGAAAACTTCCAAACTCATTCTATGAGGCCAGCATTACCTTGATCCCAAAACCAGACAAAGACCCCACCAAAAAGAATTATAGACCAATATCCCTGATGAATAAGGGTGCCAAAATTCTCACCAAGATACTAGCCAATAGGATCCAACGGTATATTAAAAGGATTATTCACCACGACCAAGTGGGATTTATTCCGGGGGAACAAGGGTGGTTCAACATCTGCAAATCAATCAATGTGATACACTACATTAATAAAAGACAAGAACCGTATGATCCTCTCAACAGATGCAGAAAAAGCATTTGACAAAAATACAGCATCCGTTCTTGATTAAAACTCTCCACAGTGTTGGGATAGAGGAACGTACCTCAGTATCATGAAAGCCAAATGTGAAAAGCCCACAGCTAATATCATTCTCAACAGGGAAAAACTGAGAGCATTTCCCCTACGGCCAGGAACACGACAGGGATGCCCACTCTCACCACTGTTGTTCAACGTAGTACTAGAAGTCCTAGCCTCAGCAATCAGACAAAAAAGAAAAGGCATCTGAATGGGCAAAGAAGAAGTCAAACTCTCACTCCTTGCAGATGACATGATACTCTTTATGTGGAAAACCCAAAAGACTCCAGCCCAAAATTGCTAGAACTCATACAGGAATTCAGCAATGTGGCAGGATATAAATCAACACACAGAAATCAGTGCATGTCTATACACTAAAAAATGAGAAAGAAAGGGAAATTAAGGAATTGATCCCACTTAAAATTGCACCAAGATACCTAGGAATAAACCTAACCAAAGAAGCAAAGGATCTGTATTCTATAAACTATAGAACATTCATAAAAGAAATTGAGGACGACACAAAGAAATGGAAAAACGTTCCACGTTCATGGATTGGAAGGACAAATATTGCTAAAATGTCTATGCTTCCCAGGGCAATTTTTAGTTCCAATGCCATCCCAATCAAAATACCAATGGCATTTTTCAAAGAGCTGGAACAAAAAATCCTAAAATTTGTATGGAACCATAAAAGACCCCGAAGCCAAAGGAAAGTTGAAAAAGAAAACCAAAGCTGGTGGCATCACAATTCCAAACTTCAAGCTCTATTACAAAGCTATAATCATTAAGACAATATGGTACTAGCACAAAAACAGACACCTAGATCAATGGAACAGGATAGAGAACCCAGAAATGGATTCTCAACTTTATGGTCAACTAATCTTCAACAAAGCAGGAAAAAATATCTAACAGAAAAAAGACGGTCTCTTCAAAAATTGATGATTGCAAAAGTGGACAGCAAGATGCAGAAGAATGAAACTGGGCCATTTTCCTACACCATACACAAAAATAAACTCAAAATGGATGAAAGACCTAAACGTGAGACAGAAATCCATCAAAATCTTAGACGGGAATACAGGCAGCAATCTCTTTGACCTCGGCCACAGCAACTTCTGACTAGACATGTCTCCAAAGGCAAGGGAAACAAAGGCAAAATGAACTATTGGGACTTCATCAGGATAAAAAGCACAGCAAAGGAAACAGTCAACAAAACCAAAAGACAACCGACAGAATGGGAGAAGATATTTGCAAATGACCTGGTAAAGGGTTAGGATCCAAAATCTATAAAGAAATTATCAAACTTAACATCCAAAGAACAAATAATCCAGTCAAGAAATGGGCAGAAGACACGAACAGACATTTCTCCAAAGAACATACAAAGGGCCAACAGAATGATGAAAAAATGCTCAACATCACTCGGCCTCAGGGAAATACAAATCAAAACCACAATAAGATACCACCTCATACCAGTCAGAATGGCTAACATTAACAAGTCTGGAAACAACAAATGTTGGTGAGGATGTAGAGAAAGGGGAACCCTCTTACACTGTTGGTGGGAATGCAAGCTGGTATAGCCATTCCGGAAAACAGTGTGGAGGTTCCTCAAAAAGTTAAAAATAGAGCTACCCTATGACCCAGCAATTGCACTACTCGGTATTTACCCCAACAATACAAATGTAGTGATCCGAAGGGGTACCTGCACCCCAATGTTTATAGCAGCAATGTCCACAATAGCCAAACTATGGAAAGAGCCCAGATGTCCATCAACAGATGAATGGATAAAGATGTGGTGTATGTATGTAATACACACACACACACACCATGGAATATTACTCAGCCATCAAAAAGAATGAATCTTGCCGTCTGCAATGATGTGGAACTAGAGGGTATTATGCTAAGCAAAATAAATCAGTTAGAGAAAGACAATTACCATATGAGTTCACTCATACATGAAATTGAAAAGACAAAACATAGAGGAAGGGAGGGGAAAAAGAACAAGACAAAGTCAGGGAGACAAACCGTAAGAGACTCTTCACTATAAGAAACAAACTGAGGGGGCGCCTGGGTGGCACAGCGGTTAAGCGTCTGCCTTCGGCTCTGGGCGTGATCCCGGCGTTATGGGATCGAGCCCCACGTCAGGCTCCTCCGCTATGAGCCTGCTTCTTCCTCTCCCACTCCCCCTGCTTGTGTTCCCTCTCTCGCTGGCTGTCTCTATCTCTGTCGAATAAATAAATAAAATCTTTAAAAAAAAAAGAAAGAAACAGGGTTGCTGGAGCAGAGGTAGGTGGGGGATGGGGTAACTGGGTGATGGGCATTAAGGAGGGCATGCGATGTAATGAGCGCTGGGTGTTATATACAACTGATGAATCCCTGAACTCTACCTCTGAAACTAATAATACACTATATGTTAATTGAATTTAAATTTAAAAATAAATAAAATCATTTTTCCAGAACAAAGCAATAGACAGACTCAGTAATATATTTAACCCTGACAGAAGAATTGCTAACTACAGGAATGGCATATCTGATTCTACATTGTACATTATCAACCAAGACATTATGAGAGACAAGACCATGAAATAATCCAGATAAATTACTCGACAGAATACGACAATGAACTTTCTTCTTTTTCTATTCATAAGAGGGTATGGGGAAACAGAAAACTAAGGAAAAACATGTCGCAGGAACACTAGATAAAAATTAAGATAAACAAAGAGCATGTGAAGGTGAAGTGGCCAAATGTCTACTTCCAATTTTCTGAAATAAAAAATTTTTTTAATTAGCTGGAAATATGAAGCGAAAAACAGGTATACAACCAATAATTACTAATTAAAATATTAACAAAATACATGAATATCGTGGAGCTTATGCCACACATAAGCAGTGTAGAACGTGGTTAAGCACTACTGGAGAGGTACATATAAAATGTGAGACCATAAGCTTCATGAGGATAGAAACCATAGGCTTTGGTCCTGTCTCCCCTGCTTCTGGGGCTTCGGCAGCTGGCCAATAGCCGTCACAGAACAATACTGGCTGGTTCAACTACTACAATGAAATGAGAAGAAGCATTGTGTGGGAAGATGATAAACTAGCTTTGGACACTCTGTTATGGCCACAACAAATTATGAAGGTATAAAAAAAATCTTAAAGAATGCTAATTCTCATGTGCTCAGTCATATTAACATGGCCTAACAACTTACAACTTTTTTTAAAGTAATTTTTTATTATGTTATGTTAGTCACCATACAGTACATCCTTAGTTTTTGATGTAGTGTTCCATGATTCATTGTTTGCATATAACACCCAGTGCTCCATGCAATACGTGCCCTCCTTAATACTGCTTATAAAGCAGCTCTTAATCCAAGAGAATTGGTCCATACCCATGGGTAAAGGCGCTGGGAGAGGAGAAAGTGAAACTTACATAAGGCAAAAATCATAGTATTTCTATTTTATTTTTATCCTGATTTAGGATAATGGACATTCTGAATAAGGGTAGTAAGAAATAAGGACTCACCTCTATCTGTATTGGGAACCCCCAGATCTACTGTAGGGATGGAACTTTCTGCGTGATCACTGTAGTATTCAATGACACTTGCCTGGCCTGCCCAGGTCTGCTTTACAATGGGAACTGAAAAAAATGAAGGAGGGACAGTCACTGGCACAGTTCTGCAGGAAAGCTTAGCATCATGAAGGGCAGCATAATCGCCTGTAAAGGAAGAGAACCATTATTTGTTCCTCTTGGGGTATCCCAACCTGCTTGCTTTTCCTACTCTGAGAAATGTCAGGTTGTTGGTCGATGACAGCACCTGCGTGGAACCCTCTCCTTGAGACGTTTTCAGTGTATGTTAGAGCCCAACGCTTCTCGTTCCTGGTGATTCCTCATTCCTCGAGTCCATGTAATAATCCATTTCCTAGTCTGATTATACCATAGTGTTTTAATTTTCCTTTTTCCCCCACAGGCTATTCCATTTAAAATTCACAACTGGATTTTTCAAATGCTTCCTAGAGGGGTGGGGAATTCCTAGAGGGGTTCTCTAAATTCTAAGAGGTTTCTGTTGTCTTAATAGAAAAAAAATCGTCATATCTAGATTGTAAACCCTGGCAATTTAAGAACCTCCACTCCAGTGAACTCAATCTTCAGGTCAGTATTCTGAGATTTTATCAGATCATTTATCTTTTTCCTTTTTCCCAGCCCAAATAAAAATATGTGCGAACACCCCCAATGCAATGCCAACTTCAAAGTCAGACAGCCTTTGCATATAAAATGCAAAAGTGCACCATTTTATCCATTATTCACCAGCTTTTAAGAAAGACCTATGAATTCTGGACATTTGTTGTAATCTCTAAGTTACCTATTTTAACCCACTAAATAACTTTTAGACCTTTATAACTTTTCTGCAATCCTAGAAAGGCAGAGATTTCTTCATGTCAAAATGGACAAAGATGCATATAACAGATAAGGCTGCTGGAGGAAGCGGGGGAAGAAAAATAAACCCTCTTCTACTTTCAAATCTCAGCACACAATGAAAATCTTCCCCGTGACACTTGCAGTGGCAGTTTGCTGTATATGTCGCACGCGGGAGGACCTGCCCCAGAAAGGGCTCCCTGCAGCCTGCCGCCACTAATTCACTCTTGGGTAAGATGTCCCCCCTTGCATGATGCTGGAAGAAGCTGTGAGGAAAGGTCAAGAATTTTCCTCAGTCCCCAGCCCTCAGTCCTGCAAGCTGTGCAAAAGTCTGCTTTTGCCGTCCTCAGCTGTTAGCCTCCAGTTCCTGTTTGCTCTAACAGCTTTATTACATAGCAGAGATGTTTCTTCTCGGCTGATTTAAAGGACATTAAAATCGTGAGTGAGTTCTTTGCTGTACCTAACTACTTGCTTTGAGTTTTTGTTTGAAACAGCTGAAACAGAAATTTCACTAAAGGTAAGAATTACTGTATGAATTGTTCCCCGTACCAGGCACAGTGCCCAGGAGGTAGTAGGTGCTCAATAAATAGTTTGAATGAGGACTGAATTTTGTAGAAGTAAGTTCCCACAAAAGCAACTAGTTTAAAGGAAGGTTTTATTCGTAAAGGCAATTTATCATTTGGTACAAGACTGCTGCCACCATTACCAATCGTATAAAAATACACCAGCCATTTTTATAGAGTAGGGTGCTATGATTCTATAATCCCAAAAGCATTCTACAATTTTCATCATCTGTCCCCTAATCACTATAACTCCTGAGACGTTTGTCGTCTCTGCCAGCTATAAAAACCGTAAAGCTAAGGCTAAGTCTTCTATAACAGCAGGTAAAGCCTTTATTTTCAACTAGGGTTGATTCTAAATTATGTAAAACTTTTAAAATATTGGCCGATTTTATTAGCGATTTTTTGAATTCTAAATTGAATTCATTCTAGTTATAAAATATTTTATATTGAGGCACTGTGTTCCTAAGTACATTAAACTTTGAGAAAATATTTCAATATAGTTACATGATCTATCGTCTCATTTTCAATACAGAGAAGCGTACTTTCTACCACCTAATAAAACACTAGTGAACGCCTCTTTCAAGAAGGTTTACCGCAAGATAACTTATAATTGGAGCAAAGTAAAACTTGTGCTATTAAAAAAAATAATAAACCCCACTGCACAGATGGTATAAATCTTCCACATGGCTTTACAGACTCGAAGCAGGAGGAGATGTGTCTCGCTAGCAGGCACAGAACACACATTTTTACCCCTGGTGAATTTACTTGCAAAACTGATTATAAAAGAAAATGAACTAGACACTTAAACACGGTACAAAAACTACCCCACAATCAAATGTGAATGACTCTTAATGTTAAGAACTCTGCTATTTTCACTCGATAAATGGACTCCTTGTCTCCGTGTGTACGTCAATGACAAAACCCTGGTGGCCCCTCTCTCTTCCGGAGAGGGTTAGAGACACATACCCTGATTTTAAAGATGAGGCGTACGTCAAGACTGAAAGGCATCCCTCGTGGCTGATCTAAAACAACATTTTCGGGCAATTCTGGAACCTCTTTATCTGTTCCACAGCCAGGGGGAGATCTGAATGGGGCAGCACCTGACTCCCTCCCTCTCCTCAGTCATTAATCTGATCACATCATTTGCAACAGAGTGAAGCCCTCCACCTGGCTGCATTGCACCCCACGCCTCCGGTCTGAAATAAGCACACTCCAGCACGGTACCTGTGAGCCTGTCTAACCACACACCCCTTCAGTAAGTTTGTTCAGACTGGCCTCTTCCAGACAAGATGACTGCAGGAAAGATAACAGGGTGTTTTGTTTTTTTCAATCTGAAAGGAATAAAGTGTTTATTTTTAGGTGCTCAGGAAGCTGTGAAAAGGAACCAGAGGCTGAGCAAATAGCAATTTTACCTCTTTAGTCAGAGGGGACAGCAGCAGGAGAGCATCTCACGACCCAGCACTTGATGAACAAAACAGTGGCTGCCAGCAGATACTTAAAGACACGCACAAGAACGGCGTGGCAAAATGGTGCAAAGAAAATTCTTAACATTTTCTGACAGCTCACGTCACACAGTGGAAAAACACATCACCCAGGAGGAAGTGAACAAGCTGAACATTAAAACTCCAGAGACCTTTTCCTTGCTTCATTATAATTTTACGTGCTATGCCTAATTTGCTTTATATAATATGTTTAAAGTTTCTTTAAAACCCTACTAACTGCTTGCATCCCAAGAGCGTGTTGCTATTTCGATGGTGTCAATATGTATTTCTTTCTTAAGCCAAAAGATAGAATGTATTTTTGCAGTGTCCTAAGAATGCTTTATTTCATTTACATCAGAATCTAGACACAAAGCAGTTACATAAACGTTTGTTTCACCGTTAAGCCAAAAAGGTACAGGATATTTAACAATTTTTTTTTAATTTTGGAACTTGCCTTTATTATCAAGTCTCCATTGAGAATATAAAAAAATGGGTTCAATGTGTATTTTCCCTTGCTTGACTGGAGCCTTTAACAGAAAGTGCCATCCCTCACCCTCACCCTGGACATGGCCAACATTATACGGAGCCCAGGAGTGGGGGGCATCGCTAGGGGTCTTCTGCCGTCCCCAGGGGGCAGTGCACCCACAAGTGAGAACACGCCACCAGATACATCACCAATAGTATAGCCAGCTCTGTTTTTCAAAGATAAATATATAGTCTTATCTAAGTTTTGTGGGTTTTTTTGACCTTCATTGTCATTTGGCCTTTGTAACTTCAAGTGTTTCTACCACAAAGTGCACAGGGAAGAAAAAAGAAAAAACCCACCCCGGTCCATGTATTCAGCTTGACTACAGCAGTTATATGCTTGGACAGGGGTGGCAGTCTGAATGCCCAGCTTGGTTTATATTTTAGATCCTCTGTGGATTTCAATTTCTGGCTCTCCCCCTTGCTACTGAAAATAAAAAGCCTACTTTCGCACCTTCTGGCCAAGTCAAAAGTGACCTTGAGCCTAGCAGAATGTCAACATGAATATCAAATACGATTTATCAAGTGTTAAGACTGTAACACATCCAAGGAGATGACAGCACAGCTGTGCTGTGGCAGAAAGAACTTGGGATTTGGAGCCAGAAAACCTGAGTCCCAGCTCTCCTACTCAATAGTCTATAAGAACAGGGGCCAGCTGCGTCTTGTCCCATACTCAGCTTTCTCCACACGATCAAGGGAATAACGCTAATTATCACATCATAAGGAATTGTCAACATGAAGGCAGATGATACAACGTATGTAAAACACACAGCAGAAAATGTAAAGAAGATGAGCAGAAGCAGTTAATACAGTGTTGTCAATGTAATGAATACGATTACTGGATAATTCTCTGGGCCAATCAGTGGTTAGACTAGCCTTCCAAAAGAAGGAGGGGAGCCCAGTGGCCTGGAAAGCTCACTTCCATCCAGCCATAGGGACATCAAAGTCCCTAAAATCCTGCTGCCTCAGACTATCTTTATAAACAAACATCCAAGTTTAAAGATGGCTTGCCCCAGAAACCCAACTGTGAAAGCTTCATAATACCTTTTAATTAAGTCTCAGGCTTCAATGACCTCAGATTCAAATTCATACCAGTGAATCAATGCATCCAGCTTTGGGAGGTTTGGTTTTAACGCTCTTAACAGGGTTTTAAGATTTGTAATTTTTAAAGACCTTTCACTCAAAATTTGAATATAAAAGCATTTGATGGATATCTGAAAAGATTATCTCAACCTTATGCAAATGAGAAAGCAATAAACTAGATCATTCAAAATTACTAAATTAAAATTAGCAAACTTCTTTTTCATTTCTGTAGAATATGAAAAATGCAACAGGAATGGTCCCTAATTTTACTGCTTTACTGTCCCTCGAAAAATGTTTCAAAAGAGAAAATACCACCACCACCACCATTCTTAACATCAGTATTATGAAAACAGTCACTACTCCCAAGTGCAACTTCAAGATCAAATAAATCAATTTGAACACTTCTGCTGGCTGTAAAAAAAAAAAAAAAAAAAAAAAAAAAAAAAAAAAAAAAAAGAAAAAAGAAAAAAGAAAAAAAAAGGCAGTGCCTTCATTCATTTTGATACTTTTTTATAAGATATGTCAAAAATTGTCCCCAAACGCCCTTCCAGATTTTAAAAAAAAAGCAAAAGGATATTAAATCTAGGTTAATTTTTGTGAATGATGAAAATTTTAACTGCTGTATTGATTTTTAATGCTCTTTAGGACTCCCTGTATAATGCATGTATCTATTAGGCTGATTTAATAGGACTTGGTACTTTATGTGACTATTTTAGGTAATTATGAAGGTTTATAGTTACATGCTTTTATGATACTGTACATCATAACCAGATTTTAATTTATGTGAATATCTTAAATAATACTTCAATCCCAAATTATAATATTTTTTATTTGGAAAATGTTCCCCTTTTAAGTATAATTTATAAGTATCATATTATCAAATAAATTGTATAAATGAACTTCCCCCATAGTTCCAATCCCCTGAAAACGACAGCTGGTTTAGAAATCTCTTCTACATAAATATCACGCTCTTGATGAAATCGACAGTCTTTTCATGGAAAAAAATTAAAATATATGCTAAAATTAGAAAATGCAAAAGACTGTCTAATTTTCAATTTCAGAAAAGTGCAGCTTGAAATAAGGCGAAAAAAGAAAGAAATTATGTCTACTTATATTTAGGATGGGCTTTTTCTTTTACATTATCACCATAACTTAGTAGAATTCTGTAATGACACCAAACACTTGAATAAAAACAACATTCATCTGCATGCCAAGATTCCCTTAAGAAGGGACCGCTGTGTATAAGCCACCTGTTGCCTTTTCTGCCATATAAACCACTCATGAGCGAATACGTATCTTTATAAGTTCCAATGTGTGCATCCACCATAATGTAAAAAGGATTAGTCTTTGAGAAAACATCCTTTTTTTGGCATTCTCTCACCTTGAAATCCCCTCTAACATTCTTTATACAGTTCAGAACTGGTGCATGGACATAATAGGACATTATTCCGCAAAATGGATTGTTATTCATATATCGTGACCAAGACTGCCACAGCTGTGCCTTCCCATTTCCAATTTAAAACACTGCTCTGAACAGTATTCAGAAGGGCTAGGGCCACTCATGTTTTGATACAAAACGGTCCCTTCTAATTGATCTTGGTGATTGAATTGGTATGATGAGGAATACTAAGTAACTGCTTTCGCTTCAACAATAAATGTGTCATTATCCCTTTCTTGAATTTCTATCTGGTTTGTACTTTCCTTTTTTTTAAAGGCAGTTGGGATTTTCAAAGTTCAACAAAAATGAATAACACAAAACATACTTCTATCACCATGAAATTTCTTGCATGTTTTTACTGCAAAAAATATATCCTCTTTCTTCACTGGATTTCCCTAGAAAACAAGAAAACATATATGCATATATGAGTCCGTGTCATATTAACACCCACATTCACACCCATGTTAGGTCTCACAGGCCGTAGAGGTGACCTTCACCAATGTTAAGGACATCAAACCTGTTTCCAGGATTAAGTTCTAGGGGAAAACAGGAACTGGAGTTCAGCTGACAAGTCCTCTGACGTCAGCCAGACCTGAGCCCAAATCCCAGCCCTGCCCTGTACACAGTGTGTCATCCAGACAATGTTCTTCAGCTCTCGACTTCAGTCTGCTCGTTTAGAAAATGGTCAGAATAGCCACCAGTGAAGCTGCTTTCACTGCTACATTTATTCAGCACATTATAACTGCCCAATAAATGTTAGTCACCTTCCCTTTCCTTTTCCCAGCTGGTAAAGATTGTGACAAAGGGAGAGAACAAGTGGGCTGTGTTCATGTACAGTGACTCCCTTTTGTGGGGCCCATCTCACTTTGATGTTGAAAGTATTTTTATGGCCCCTTTATTGTCTACCCAAGACTAGGCTACAGCAACATTCTATCTTCTGCCAAAGGGAGGATTACTTCAAACACTTGGGCTCAGAGAAGGAGGGACAATTACGGAGCCCTGAGCCAGCCCAGACCCAGCTGACCACTCAGATGAAGGCAGCACACAGGGAGACTGTGGACAGCCTACACTTAAGGCCACGGCCTGCTCTGTGGGGTGTTCTGACCCTTTAATCAAATGTCTTAGGCCTTTGATAATATTCAATCATGACTCAAACATCATCTGGGGCCAGATTATAGTGACATTTAACCACAGCTTTGTCATATTACTCAAGACACTAGGAAGCTGACCCCACCAGACTGCCCAGAAGAGCATTAAAGAACAAGTAAGCCATCATGTCTAGAAAGACAGGATTTCCCCCTTAGGAACTGAGCAAACATTACAGATTCTCTCCCATCACTGCAGTGTGTGTACAAATATTCGTCTTTGAATATGCAACACACAGACTTCTGTGTGACCGCCTTGAGAAGAACAGACAACACTTGAGGGTGAGGGATATATTTTCCCTTCTGAGGAAGAACTGTTAACATCCTAGTGAATTTCAGGGGTCTTCAGGCTCATCCTGGGGGCTGGACCATGGGGATGCCATAACAAGTAAGTTAATTCTGAAAGCTCTGCTGGACAGTGGCAGGTGAGATCAAATCAAGGTCTCCCGCTGAGAGGAGATGGGCTTGAGGAGAAGGCTTAGGTAGAACCAGAAATGTGTGAAATCGCCCTTCTAGGAAATGGAACAGATACTCCAGTAGACACAAGCTGAGTCATCAACACGAGAAATGACTGCCGGCACGCTGACTCCAGAGCTGTGGCAGGAAGTTCCGCACGGAGGCTCGGGAGTGAGTCTATGCCCTCGCGGTCCTCACGCCCCCTCCCCCAGACTCACTGTGTGACCTTGAACAAGTACTGCTCAGTCCTCTCTCTTCTCATGTGTAAACTAGGATAACAACTGTGCTCACCTCATAGGGCTGTTATTAGTAGAAACACGCTATCTAGTTCTTACCTGGCACGTAACGAAGGTTGGGGTTTTTTCAGTAGATACTTAAAGTGCTAGACAACGTTATCCACAGCATGTAGATTTTCCTTTGATGTGCAAGGAAGTTTTTCTTCTATTACTTACACAAAGTGGTAGAAAAGAATGGAATGTGGTAGCACAAGAAGAGTCCACAGCCTCTGTACAAAACTCAGGCACTGGAGTGAGGGGAGGCCCATCGCCTTTGTCCCAGATGTAGAGGGCAATCTGTCAGGACAGGAGCCGGCAACAAATGAAAGAGCTTGGCCAACACCACAAGTGTAAGAAGGTACAAAATATCTCAAGGAAAAGCAGACCACAACTTCTAGAGAGTACTTAGACTGAACCGTATCAATTTGACAATATTCAACAGATTTTTTTTATATATAAAAATAGTAATTTCATGTGGATCAATCTAATCTTTTATTAACAAGAATCCATATTCTGACCGCCAAACAATTCCAAAGTTGTCATAAGTAATTTCAGGGAAGCTATTTTAGGGTTTCTAAAACATCGCAGTGGAAGATGAAAGAAAATATTACCATGAGGCTGGTTTTCTGCAGTACGGTAATTACATACCTTGACTAACCGCCTTGCTGAAAACATCTAAAACTGTTGGATAAAATATCTTTAAAATAATTTTAAATGGATTGCTAAATTGCCACAAAAATATGGAACTTGTGAGAACAAAAATGCAAAAGGAAGAGCCTGGGAAAAGGTCATCAAAGATAGTTTTCCTCAGTAGGCGGATAAAGAACACTGGTGATGCTGAGTTTCTGACAGGAGTTAAGAAAATAAAGCCATGACGCACCCACGGTAGGGTGTCTAAGAGCAAACCCCACATAAAGCTGGGACTTTAGAGCTAGATGGAGGGGAAAAATCATCTGTAAATCTCCTCTGAGATTCTGTAATCAAAACCCAGGGCTCCCTAATTCGTGCCACCAATGTGGTCCAAAACACTTCAAACAGTAATTTAAAGTGGTCCCAAATCAGTATAACCCTGTAGCAGTAGGGAAAGCAAATGGAAATTCTTTCTGAGGAACCTGCACCTTAATGTAGGACTCAGAGGATTACCACAGATATAGTTCCAAGCTAGACTACTCAGAGGAAAATCACAAAAAGCACAAGGCCATGGGTGGGTGATCAAGAGCCAACAGACGCAACATAATCAGACCCAAAAGATGGCAGGTCTTGGAATGATCAAACACAGATTATAAAATTACTATATTTAATACATGTTCATAAAGAGAAAATTTTCAAACTTTAGCAAAAAAAAGTTTTTCAAAGATTATATCAAATAAGCAAATTTGAAAAAGAACGAACTAAACTTCTAAAAATAAAAAAAAATTAAAATGAAAAATTTAATGGTTAGGATAAGCAGCATATTAGACAGTGGTGAATAAAAAATTAGGGAACTAAGAGATGAAGGCCCCAAAACACCTGCAATGTAGCACAGCAGAAACAGAGGTGGGAAATGTAAGAGAAAAATTCAGAGAGCTAGCACACATCTAAAGATCCAGGAGGAGATAACTGAGAGAACGGGGGTGAGAACATGCTTGAAAAGACAATGGCTGAGAATTTCCAAAAACTACGTAACAATCCTATTATAGAAAGGGTCAATGAATCTCATGCAGGATGTTAAAAAAAAAAAAGTCAGCACCTAGACATCTCATAGTGACACTGCAGAACACCAAAGACAATCGTAGAAGCAGGCAGGGAGAATGACAGATGACCTACAAAGAAGCCACATGAGACCGATGTTGATTTCCCAACACCACAGCAATAACAGGAGCCAGAACACAGTGTAGTCAGGCCACAGTGATGACAGAGAATGACGGACAACCCAGAATTGTAAACACAAGGTAACTAAGTTTCAAGAACAAAGTTGACATAAATGTTTTTAAAGGGAAAAAAATGAGAATGTACCACCTCACTGAAGGAAACTCTAAAGGATGTGCCTCAGAAGAATAAAAATGATCCTACCTAGATACAGCCACTCTGGAAAACAGTATGGAGGGTCCTCAAAAAGTTAAAAATAGAGCTACCCTATGACCCAGCAATTGCACTACTAGGTATTTCCCCAAAGGATATAAACATAGTGATCTGAAGGAGTACCTGTACCCCAATGTTTATAGCAGCAATGTCCACAACAGCCAAAATATGGAAAGAGCCCAGACGTCCATCGACAGATGAATGGATAAAGAAGTGGTATGTGTATATATACACACACACACACACACACACACACACATACACACACACACACACACACACACAATGGAATACTACTCAGCCATCAAAAAGAATGAACTCTTACCATTTGCAATGACGTGGATGGAATAGAGGGTATTACACTAAGTGGAAATAAGTCAATCAGAGACAGACAATTATCATAGGATTTCATTTATATGTGGAATTTAAGAAAAAAACAGATGAACACAGGAGAAGGGAAGGAAAAATAAAATATGACTAAATCGGGAGGGAGACAAACCATAAGAGACTCTTAACTCTAGGAAACAAACTGAGGGTTGCTGGAGGGTAACTGGGTGATGGGCATTAAGGAGGGCACTTGATGGAATGAGCACTGGGTGTTATATGCAACTGATGAATAACTGAAGTCTACCCCTGAAACTAATAATGCACTATATGTTAATTTATTGAATTTAAATTTTAAAACTGTCCAAAAAAAAAAAAAAATGATCCTCCCTGGAAGGTCTTAGAAGTAAGATGGGGTATTGAGCAAAGACACTGGGAAATACATGGTTAAACTAATACAAATGTGACTTACATAAAATAAAGATAATATTTAAGTTGAGGGGTTAAAAAAAAAAAGAACAAAAATACTAATTAACAAAGAGCATACAAATTGGGAAGGGGAGGGGCTCCTGGGTGGCTCAGTGGGTTGAGCATCCGCCTTCATTCAGCTCAGGTCATGATCCCGGAGTCCCAGGATGGAGTCCTCAATGGGGATCCCCACTCAGCAGGGAGTCTGCTTCTCCCTCTGACCCTCCCACCTCTCATGCTTTCTCTCTCTCACTCTTTCCCTCTCAAATAAATAAATAAAATCTTTAAAAAAATAGGGACGGGGATAATCAGAGTTCAATTATTCTAAGTCCCTTGAATCTGGGACATCAATTACTTAGCCTTTGTTAGGTTAAGAATGCATGTTAAAATATTTAAAATAACCAGTAAGGTACAGACAGAACTTCCAAAATAGTGGAGGAGGAAAAAATGGAAAAAGAACAAAAAATAATCTCTATAGAAAGTAAGGAAGTTTTTAAAAGAGCCAGAGAGAAAATGGGAGGGAAAGATAAAATGAAGTGTTAGAAATCAATTCAAATATAATGGTAATCATGTTCAGTGTAAGTGTAAATTTGCTACCTGGTTTAAAGACAAAGACTGACAAACGGAGAGGAAAAAAAGATACATCCTCTCTAAGAGAAATGCATCTAAAAGAGGGCACAAAGGGGCTATAAGAAAAAGATGAGAGACAATTAAAAAGCAAATCCAAAAAGAAAGCTGGTATAGAAATA
The DNA here is from genome assembly GCF_017311325.1 of Ursus maritimus. NCBI lineage: Eukaryota > Metazoa > Chordata > Mammalia > Carnivora > Ursidae > Ursus > Ursus maritimus. Next base: position 11,291,506 of record NW_024423344.1, on the reverse strand, counting down.
GAGCAACAAAATACATGTTAGGGCAAAGAGCATGACAAGAAAGAAAGATGAATTCATAAGAAGATGTAAGGATTCTAAACTTGCATGCAATTAATTAACGTAATCTCAGAGCAAAAAGCAGGAGTTGGCAGTTATGAGAGGAGACATTGTCAAATGCACCGTTATTATGGAAGACTTTCCCATTCCTCCCTTGATGAATGATAGATCAAGCAGACAAGGGTAGAAGGAAGGGAGGGAGGGAGGGAGGAGGGAAGAGAAGGAAAAGGGAAGAAAAGAAAGAAGGGAGGAAGGAAGATTAACTTATTAGATTAAATCTATTTCTTCCTTAATCTAATAAGGAGAATATTATACCCCCAATATACATTTTTTGTCCATTTATGAAAAGTAAACACGAACCAGGCCACAAAGTAAGCCTCATAGTTCTAATTACTGTTATATAGACCACAATAATGCTAAAAATCAGTAACACAACACAATAACAACATACACAAATATACCGGGTCGCAGTGAAAAATGTATTTTTTAAAGTGGGTCACAGTCAAAAAAAAAAAAAAAAGGTTTAAAAGCCTCTGTCCTAGAGGAACTCCTGCTCTAGTCGTAGGACGCGCTCCGCAGGGAGTGGCAGGAAGTCCATGATGCGCCCATATCAACGTGGAGGAGTTTCAAGTTGGAACAATACTCATGGTACACTTCTGTTTATCTAAAGTCCAAATGGTTGCAAAACTGCATAATGTCTTATTCAGGGCTACAGTCCTATGCCGTAAAAGATGAAGAAAAGGAAGAGAGAATTCAAGAAAGCGTTGACTAGTAAGAATGAAGGGGACGCAAGAACGTCACATTCATGTAGCTTCAAAGCGACTGGGGTTGTTCTAATTCTTAAGCCAGGTGGTGATTACACAGATACTTTGACTGAGCTTCATACCTTTCACATTCGTTAGAAATATTCTTTGTAGGTATTTCGTGTTTAATAGATTCCTGAACCTGAGTATCTATACCGAAATTCAGTCTTCATTAAAAACATCTAAGCAGACTTACGCTTTCAATTAGTCGTTCTTTCCTTTCTACGGAAAGGAAGAAGGGTTTTTTACAGGTATGTTTTTTCCCCAATAAGCTACCTCATCACATGCAAACAGCTAAGAAGGTAAAGCCTTGTGCATGCCCTTTTGGCTCCTGGCATGCTGCCAGTGCTCCTGGCCTCAGTGGCGTGTCAAGATGGACCCCACCGTCCTAGGATACAGATTCCTGCAGAGGGAAAGGTGGGGCTGTTCTAGGCAGTCAGATGTGCCTGTGAATGAAACCCACGACAAAACCTTCTTAATGATTCGGGAATGATGAATGATGGGACACCTGCCTCCAGGATGATTGGTCACAGATGTCCACTAAATGCTGGGGATGCTGGGGTCCCAACTGGCATGCCACGGCTGCCTGCTGGGGACCAACTGGCTCGGTTCTGCCCTAGACGGCCAAGGACAGAGACACAACCAAAGTACCAAATAAGAGCAAATAAGAGCAAAGGTGCTTTAATGGCAGTTTTGCATGTTTTTAGAAATCCACCTTTGCACCCGTCCACCTAGCTTTAAAAAAAAAGAAAAACCAAGAATCACAGACGCAATCTTTTTCACTGCTCCTTCTCCACCTACGTGATTCAAATGAGCTTACAGAGCCTAATTTGCTGGAGAAGAATCACCTTGGAGGGGAGAAGATACATAGATGCGCTGGGGGGGAGGAGTGAGCTGTAAGAGAATAAAAAACACCCTTTATATCAAAACACATGAATTTTTGATTACTAAGACTTTTAACAAAGAAACTATGACGTACCTCATGTTTTAAATCTATCGTAAAGTCGGATTTCAGGGATTCACTCTTTAACCTCTTGGTAAGCCTAGAAAATAGATACAATTTGAGGCATTTTTTTTTTTTAATCAGAAGAAGTATCGAATAAGAATAACACATTGAGACTTTCTAATGTTTGAAAACAGATTAAAATCACACATTTTAAGATAAAATTAAGAATTTCACATTTCCTTGAGGCAAAGCACTGTGAAAACGGAATTTTTGTTGAGTAGGAAATAAATGCAAGGCTTTTTTGCAAATATAGCATTCACTGTTCCAACATCTGGCAAATACTATAAAATACAATAGAATAAATTAAATGTCTTATGTAAAACAAAGCCACAAAGTTTATTGACTCCTGATAAGTGTATTGACTCCTGATAAGTGTATTGACTCCTGACAGAGAAAAAAGACAGAAAAGAAAAAAAGAAAAAGTAAAGCTTGCATGATAGAGAAACAAAAGTTGTTACTTTTCAGTCTCATGCTTTTAATAACGTAAATGAACTATAGCTTGTGGAGTTTTTAGGGGAAGAGAGCATATGGTTTCTGGAAAGAAAAAACATTTAATTTCAAGTCCTTTTCTTAAAGAAATCTTCAGTGGCTCCTTTCAGTGCGGAGGGGAGGCCCATCATTCCCTTCCACTGTCCCCTAGCTTCTCCATACTTATCCATGATAGCCATGACAAACACCTGCCCGCTGCCTAGTACACCCACACCCAACCTTCACCTGGCAAACCTTTCTTCAAGATCAAACTCAATGGCATCTTTTCTGTGGAACTTTGCCAGACTTGTCCACTGGCATAAATGGAAACTTCCTTTGCTCCCGGAGTAGGAAGCAAGCTCCATTAACTTTATCACACATGCTACATCCTGTTGTATATACGTCCCCCTCTGTGTGGCAGCTTCTTTGTACTGCCCACTGTGCCTGGCCAAAAGGGGCACTCAGTGAGCTGCCTGAATGAATGAGGGCAAGATATTCTTTGATTTTAAGCTGCATGAGGTAGAATTACATACCTACCCAGACCGCTGAAATACCATACGGCTCTATATCTGTCGCAGGGCTAGAGACTAGACCGTCAGTTTCAATTACAAACACCCTAACACATATTTTAAGGGCAAAGATGTAATACTGATTTTAAAAGGAAAAGTAGTAATAAGTTTCAAAACTCTTTACTGAGTTTTTAGCCTAGTTGAACCACAAAGATTTCTTTTTTATTTTTAATTTATTTTTGGGAGAGACAGTATGAGCAGGAGCAGTAGACAGAGAGAGAGAGAGAGAGAGAGAGAGAGAGAATCTCAAGCAGACTCCACGCTGAGCACGGAGCCCAAAGTGGGGCTCGATTCCCAGGACCCTGAGATCATGACCTGAGCCAAAACCAAGAGTCAGACATTTAACTGACTGTGCCACCGAGGCACCCCAAGATTTCTTTAAAAATTTACTTTTACTTACAGGAAAGAAAGGACACAGGTTATAATTTATGTTTAGTATTAAAGCATTTGTCTTGGGATAGATATTAGTGCAACTTGGTGGCAGGTGGCTCCAAACAGCGCACGTAATCTCGGTCACATCCCTGCTCAATGCCGGCCCTCAGATTTGTCAGTAGGAGTGGGTGAGGATACGTAAAGAGACAATGTTCTCAGACACACTCCAATATATATTAACAGAAAAAATTCTTCCCTGGCGCGGATTCTTATCCAGTTTGAAGTCTTACAAGCCAGTTTTTATAAACAAACAATATCAAGGTAACTTTGGAATCTGGACTCATGCCAACGGCCTTCAAAATCTGATCAGGCCACATTTAGACTCTGAAGACAGAAAAAGTCATACCTGGGCTTCCTGCCACAGGCAAGGGACACAGAGCTGGGACGGGAACCCAATGGATATGACATCCATTGTTAGACGGCCGTGCATCACAGGCCCCTTAAGCTTCCTAAACGATAAAATACCTCTGACGTATTGCCCTAAACATGCTCTCTGCTTTTTTGACTTTTTAAGTTTCTTTCTCATTCAATTCTTGAAAATTTGTATTTGGGGAAAAATTCAGAGGGGCAAAACTTGAAGACCACTGAATTTCTTTAAGATGGACAATGTCTGATTTGAGGACACACAGAGATGTACATTGGAATTTTTAAGTGTCTATGTCTAGCAGCTCATGGAGTCTACCACAACCTTAAGTGATAAAGGTCACGATGAGTCAGCCTCACTGACACCCAGAGCCTAAGTCAGTCACCTTGCAAATGTGTTTCCAGTTCTAAAAGTGTACAGGGCATTCATCTAATTTAAAAGACAAGTTCTAAAAGTGGGAACTAGGTTTTACTTTTCTATACAAGATAGCACAGGGGTTTTCCAAATGCTAATTTCATTAACCAACAATGCCAAAAAAAAAAAAAAAAACCCACACAATTAAGGTCAGAAATTCCAATTACTTAGATAAAATATTTCCTCATTAAATATTCAGTTCCTGGCAAATACGACATTTAATATTCAGCTTTCCTATTTTTAGAAGGCTACCTAAGTCATGTCTCAATAACACAGCTCTAAAGACACAACCAGCAAGACTGGAAACTTAAAACAGACAGGGGGGCCCTTCAACTCCATATTGGAAGTTCCTAGCTGACTTTTACAGTTGCATTTGTGAGCTAGTCAAAGGAGCAAAATATTGAAAGAAATCTAGGTAAGTTTTACTGGTGGAAAAACAAGAGAAAAAACCAGTAACATCAACCTATTTGAAGAGATCATCTTACTGGAAATTTCTCCAAAAATGCAAGTGTGTTCTTTTATTGACACTATCGTTAGAAGATCACACAGAGGGGTCACCAGGAATGCTAGGTGGTGTTAATTCAAAACTCATGTGGGATTGCCAGGGCAAATAATGTTTTTGGTGGGAAAAATCTAAAAAAGTGTGTGTCATGAAATGTTTTTAAGTAACCAGTTTTTCTGATGATCTGAGCAGGAGAAACCCTTAAGTAATTGTAAACAGTTGTCCTACCTACGAGTGGGCCATAAAATCATGGAAAGGAGGGAAAAGGGCTCACCACTACTGCAGTGGGCGCTGTCGACTGCCTACACAATACAGAGCTTCCCCTCCCTTCTTCCTAAGAGACTTCTAATTACTGAGCCCAATAAATGGGCTCCAGGGTCAGAATTAGTTTGATCCCAACCAAAGCACTGAAATTCCCTGCAAGCATTAATGGTCTGGGAGCTGCTACATGCCTGAAGTGGACCCAACCAACTTCAATCAGACAAGACCCAGCTAGAGACTGAAGATAAGCACTTATATTCCAATGGTTAGAGAGGTTCTCTATTGCTTAACGTAAACAAACAAAAACATTTAGCCCTTTTTCTTTGAATCACAAGAGGAACCAGATTTAGGATGAACTGATACTGTATGTGGTTTCAGGAGGCTGTGTACTAAAAATGAGAGAGAGTGAGAACCAGCATCCTCAGTAACAGGGCTGAACTCCTGCATCAACCAACACAGACCTCACCCTCAATTACATAATCACATTTCCTTAATCCAGCATGCTAACTGATATAGTCTCTAATAACAGGAGGAAACAGCACATTAGCTTTGGAACTGGGAAAAACCAATTGGGAAGATCTAATTTTGCAGCCAATGGGGCTAATTTATACTTTATGTCTCCTTTAGTTCTAAGTATAATACCAGTTTCTTGAAGAATGTATACAATCTCCTATGAGAAAACCATTTTTAAATAGATCTTGGCCATAAGATAGTTGCTATGCTAAATGGGTTACATCATGTTTTGTCTGATTACTTGTCTGCATCACAAGAAAAAGGAAATACGGTATCAGGTAACCAGAATTTTGCATTTGGTACTCTAGGAGAGCCTACGCTTTCACTCTGTTTTGTTTTTGCTGGCAGGGGAAAGGGAGGAGAAGCACAGAGAAGACCATGGATATTAATTAACTACAAACACTGGGCAGTTTGTTGGCAATCGTTCAGTGTTGTGGAAGCAGAGGACACTGAATGCAGAAGGTTAACTGGTGCCTTAGGATTCCTCTATCACGCCGGAGTTACGGGGGAACTGCTGGAAATTTTCGGAACTTGTACAAACGATTAATCTTTTGGCCCCAATTCCCTTATGTAGTCCCTTACATACCCTACTGCAGTGACATGAGGCCCTCGGTCCTCTCCCACATCTCGGTAGAAAATATAGCTCAGCTTGACCAGAAAGGGAGAAAGCGGCACTTGTCAATAGATATTTTCAATGACTCCGTAAAGATGACAGAAGAGAAGCATGCGCCAGTGCGACTCCCTCTAGAGAACGCCAAGTCATCCATAACAGTGTCCCCTTAATAAGACGAATATCTTGGCTAATCCAGAGCCTGGGCCCCAGCTCACAAAGCCCCTGGCAGTTAGTTGCGTGGTGAGCATGAGGTAGTTAGAAGACGAGCATAAGCCAGAGCCAACAGAACCTGCCAGGACTTTGGCTGCCTCTCCAGCTTAGAAGCAGTGGGCAGAATTCATAGGCCCAAGAGGTTTTATAGAACAGGTTTTGTAGAACAGAACTGTCTGCGTGCCAAGCAATAAGTTGGGCTAAACTGTCCTTTAAGAGGATCCGAGGAGTCCAAGATGTGTTCGACCCAGATTACTTCTATCCACCTGGTTTAAAAGTAAGTCAAAAGGAAAGCAATAATTATTATATCAAACTCAGTAAAAGGTGAATTGCATCCAGCATCAAGGGGCCTCCAAGGTCCTTGCTTGATGGGGGATGGAAAGAAGTGATACTCGCTAAACTACGGGATTTGTCTGCTGGATGAGTGGCCTCCTGGATTGGAAGGGCAGGATGGAGAAGGGGGTCATACTGGCTTCAGAGAGATGGTTATATCCCAGGGTTGCTGTATAGGGTCTTTGCAGGTCCGTGGGTTTCTCTTTAGCCTTGAGGGAAGAAGATGGCATCTGTGCTCAGAGCACTGCATGGAACAGTTATAGCTGTACTTGTCCCTCTTTCAAGGGACTTGGTTCTCCAGTAGACAGGAGACAGACTGAGAAAGAGCTTCTAACCCACAAGTCAGAGAAGTCACAGCCACAGGAACTTCTGTAGAGGGTCAGTCCGTATAATTCCAGTCTAGGAAGCTAAGTACAGAGAGTGAGGACAGCGGGGAGGAAGGCTACCATGGGGGAGAAGAATCTGGAAGGCACAAGGAAAAGCTCCAGGGCTGGAATATGCTGCTCACGGCTCTGGAGAGTCCAGACTGAACACAGGTAGCCAAACTGGGCCCAAACACCAGGCTGCTGGACACAGTGGGAAAAGAGTGTCCTGGGGGCTCCCGGTCCTCAAGCCACAGCAAACCCCAAGCTTAATTTATTTGAGAATAAAGATGACCCAGGACTGCTGAAACAAAATTATCCTTCCCTCATTCCTGCAGAGAGTAGAGCCAGGCAGTGCAGGGTGAGGAAGGAATGACAACTTTCTCTTCTCGTTCCCCTTCCCCTCCTGCCCAACCTTTCCAAGAACAGTGCAGGGAAAATGTGTGGGCCTCCTAGGCATGCCTGGCACAGGCTGGGGGCAGGGTATCCTTGCCCGGTATTCTCAGGACGGGCCCATGGGTCAAACGCTGTAGTTGGAAATAACAGAATCCACTCTGGCCAGTTTAAGCACAAAGTTACACTTACAAATGCATATAGATGGCTCACAGAATTACTGGAAAGTCTGAATAAAGAGACTCTAGGCTGAGATTCTAAGAACAACCTCCAGATTGATACTACAGAAATGGGTAGCCGAGGAGTTGTGGCCTCTGCCACTATCAGGAAGCTGCTACCTCAGGAAGCTACTGTCTCAGCTGCAGCCTCCAAATGACCCCTCCTCTATCATGATCTCTCAAGCCGAACGGACCACCACGCATTGTCTCACTGTCTCCTCCTCCATATAACTCAGTTCCCAAAACAGATTTTCCACAGCACATCAACCTAATGGAGCCCACCTCACGTAGCTGCTGTCTTATAGGAGGGAAGGCTATACAACATGGAGGAGTTGTTATTGTCCTTTTCGGATTCCACATTGGGAAAGAAGGTCTTACGCTGTAAAAACTTTCGAATGTCAAATGAGTTGTCAGTAAGGGCTGGCCAGCCACAAATGACAAGGTACTACTACCTTATATGTCTACAATGGGCTAAAAAGTTTTCCAAGACTCAAAACCCCAGAAACAGCACACTTGGTGTAAGAAATAACAGACACCCTTCCATCTTTGAGGATACAAAGGCCTCAACTGCTTTATCAACTTTCCATTCCCTAAAGAACAAAAACACATCATAATTAATCTGAGGCATTCGAATTAAGAGCCTGTCAATGATCATATTTCTCCTGAAATATGACTTAATTATCTTTACTTTTCACATTGAAAAAAGCATGATGCAATTATGCTTAGCTAGGTACGAATATCTACAGAGCCTCTGATAACTGTCCCCCCTGTTTAAACGTGTGTACCCATGTACATAATTTGCCATCAACTCCCACCCCTAGGCATGTTACAGATTTGTTTTCTTACTGATGACCAAAGTCATACCTATAGTTAACTAGATCCATTAATAATAGTAATAACACTTGTGGAAGTAGAGTTCTCAATGCACTTACGTGCCCTCCCTTGGGCTCACAATTTATTATTCAACTTAGAAAGAGGAAATAGAGAACAGATGAGTAATCAGTCTGAGGAGACCAGTATGTGATAGAGCAAGACCCTCAGGTATCGATCAGCTCCTGCTCCAGGTCTTCCCACTCCACCACACGCTGCCTCCCACTGCAAAACTCACCCAAGATCTATCAATTACAGTACTCAGTGAAATAAAAGTCGATCTTCTCACACACACACACACACACACACACACACACACACACACACAAAGTCTAATAAATTCTTACTTGTTTACAAGTGGAATACTAAGGGCCCAGCCAGCAGCAAAGTCTGGATATTTAAAAATCGTAGGATTTTCAGAAAAGGCATAATGGTGAATTATTGTAGATTCTTCATCATGTAATGCTTTTCCTAAAAACCATTCCTGTTAAATAAAGATATAAAATGTCATTCTCTTATAAAGATGTGGTATATACATATACAACGGAATATTACTCAGCCATCAAGAAAATGAAATCTTACCATTTGCAGCAACCTGGATAGAACTAAAGGGTATTATGCTAAGCGAAATAAGTCAATGAGAGAAAGACAATTATATGATCTCATTCATGTGTGGAATTTAAGAAACAAAACAAAGGATCAAAGTGGGAGGAAGAGAAAAATAAAACAAGACAAAATCAGAGAGGGAGACAAACCATAAGAGACTCTTAACTACAGGAAACAAACTGAGGGTTGCTGGAGGGGAGGAGGGTGGAGGGATGGGGTAACTGAGTGTGGGCATTAAGGAGGGAACGTGATATAATGAGCACTGGGTGTTATATAAGCCTGATGAATCACTGACCTCTACCTCTGAAACTAATAATATGCTATATGTTAATTAATTGAATTTAAATAAAATAAATAAAAGTAAAATTTTGAATGTACATCCAAAAAATAAAAATTAAAAATAAATAAATAAAATGTCATTTTCTTAAAAAGCCATTTCATACAAGACCAAAAAAAAGTCATATCATTAATTCTAGTTAATTAAGTATTCTGGGTGATAGAGAATTAGCATACATTATTACTTTCTGAAGAATTTTAACAAAAACATATTTAATGCTCTATGATAATGAACATGGCATAATCTTTACAAAGAGAGTAATTTAGTATATCAACAGAATGAACAAAATGTTAGTCATCATTATGCCATAAACATATGAAAGTGGTTTTCTACAGAAAATTCCATATCAAAATACTATTAAGGCAAAGAAAACAGCGCTCCTTTATGCCCTACTGAGGTTTGCAAAGAAGAATCTGAAAAATTCCTTCCAGAATTAGTGCCTATTTTATTCATTTATTCATTCACTCGATTAACATTTATTATTGTTATCAATTAACATTTGACATTTATTCCACACCAGGTGGGAACACAGCTTACACAATAGTGGGGAAACAGAATATAAGTAGGTAAAGTAGGGTCAGATGGTGACTGCAATGCGCTAGGATGAAAATAAAACAAAGCGCCTGGGGACTTCCCTGGAAGGAGAGAGAAACCTCTCAGGAGCTAACAACGGAACTGGGAGTAAATAATACCAAGGGGCCCCCTATGCACAAACCCCAGGAAGAGCCATCAAGGCAGTTACTACAAAGTCCCAAGGTGAGAACAAGCTTGATACTTATGATGAAAAGGGAAGTCCAGTGTGCTAGAATATACTGGATAGGGGGAAATGGTATGAAAGAGACAGGCAGCAGACAGCCCAGGGTGGATTTCAGACGCTAGTGGGAAGCAACGCAGACTTTACTCCAAGGGCAGTGGAACACTTTCACTTCTGGCCACAACAGAATAGTCTGGTTCAGACCTGCTCCCCACTGAGAACAAGTATGAATGCTGCTGGAAATACTTAAACCAAATAATTGAGGGCATCAGAAAACAAAGACAGATAGTAGATGAGGGCAAATATCCAAGAGAGAAGGGAAGCCCATCCCGCAGTCACCTCCTTTTACCCTCAAGGAATTTGCTGGTTCCTGTAGCAGAGAATGGTACAGAACAGAAGGCAGCAATTGGGACACTGCAGCCTTGCTGCACTGAGAGAGGGGTTGGAGCTGGAGGCTGCCAAGGAAGTAGAGATTTAAGAGGATCCAGAAAAGCGAGCCCCAAATTCTTCATGTGATTTCCCTTCAAGTCCTAGGCTAGAAAAAAGAAAAAGAAAAAAGAAAAGACAAGAACCAAGTGGAAAGCAGCAGTAGAGAGCCTAATTGCTGACAAAGGCTTCAGCAGGGGTGCTGGGGAGCCCAAGGCCCAGGTGCAAGGTGTGCTGGAAGAAAGAGGTCTAGAAGTAAGGGCAGTCTGTAAACAGACGTACCCAAACAAGGTCTAAAACCCGGAAGAATATTAAATCCTCCTGTACCTAGGGATATCATCCACAGCCTCTTTGATTTTTCACATAAAATATCTGGCATTTAGTGAAAAATTACCAGGCATGCCAAGAAACAGCACCAGGACAAAAACAAAGAGAAAAATGAGAAATAGAGATGCACAGATAACCGCAGTTATCAAAAAAAAAATAAGTATTATTCATATATTTAAGGAAATAGATGGAAAGATGAAGAATTTTGCCAAAGAGCTAGAATAATAAACAAAAGTCAGATGGAAATTCTAAAACTGATCAATGCAATAATCGAAGTTAGGAATCCAAGTTAGGAAACAAAAGAGAAGGAAGGATTAGTGACCTGAAAAGTAGTAAGTCAGTAAAATATATTCAGTTTGATGCACAAAGGAAAACAAAAGGAAGAAAATACAGAAAAGAGAATAAAAGCAATATAAGAAACAGTGAGAAGGTCTAAAACACATGAAATTGGAAAGCCAGAATAGGAGAAACAGAATGGAATGGAATCAACATTTGAAGAAATAGAGGCTTAGAATCTTCTAAAACTAACAAAAGTCATCAAGCCATAGATTCAAGAAGCTGTATAAACACCAATAAAGTATAGAGGAAACCACACAGAGGCATATGTTGGTTGAAAAGACCAAAGTTAGAGAAAATCTTAAAAGTAACTTGAGGGGAGATGGGTGTGCACATTTCTTTTAAAGGAACTAAAACAAGACATACAGTTGAATTTTCAATGGAAACAACAGAATGTAAAAGACAACGGAACAACATCTTTACGGTGATAGAAGAAAATCACTGCCAACCTAAAATCTAGCGAAATTATCTTAGCCCAGTGGGAAACCAGGGGGGGGGTTTGAAGAGGTGAGTGGTATGATCTGAATTACCAAGAGGCTAGATTATTAGGATGGCAAGAGTAGAAACCAAGAGACCAGCAAGGAGACTCTAATTAAATTGTCAAGGCAAGAGATGATGGTAGGGTGGACCAGAGTGGCAGTATTAAATATGGAGAAAGGATGGAAGAAGATGTATTTTGGAGGTAGTCTCAATGGGATATGCCAACATAGGCTCCTGGGAAAAAGAGGAATAAATCATGAGTCCTAGGTTTTTTTATATGAGCCACTGGATAGACCATGATGCCACTTCTGAGATGAGAAAGACTGAATGAAGATGGGAGAGGCATTAAGAATTCAGTTTTGCATATGTTGAATTTGAGGTTGCGATCAGATAAGTGGAGGGTATGCAGTAGGGAGTTTGGTACAGGAGCAGGGAGCATATGGCTCGCTCCCTTGGTTCCTTCATACTCTGCTCAAAAGTGACCGGATACTCTATACAGAATAGTAAGCCCACCCCCAATCTATCCCTTATCCCTCTCATTCTGCTTTCTTGTTCTCCGTAGCTCTTACTACCATCGGACACATTGTTTGCATTTTTGCTCCTTGCCTATCTCCCCTGCCACAAGAATACCCCCCTCCTTGGCAGGGAAACCGTCCATTCTGCTCACCGCTGTATCCCCACCAGAAGACCTAACATGTAATAAGTGTTCACTAGCTTTTGTTAAATGAATGGAGCAAGTCCAGGAGAGCTTCAAATGGCAACCACCCCGTTAGAGAAACTAATTTAAATCAAGCACCCTAAATGCTAAACGTTTTGCATATTTTCCCTGTTATCCAACCGTCCCTACCTCTCTGCCCGCTCCTTATCAGAAAACAAAAGCAGGAGGGACACCATATTATCTCTTCTGTTTGTGGTTGTGTCCCAAATACCTCCCAGACTCTTGGTTTTGGTCACTTCAGCAACAGGTCATAACTGAACACATATGCAACCCATTGATATAACTATGAGCTTGGGTTATAGAGCTACACCATGATTTTCTCGACATTTTACAGGTATTTTAAATCATCACTGGGCAAGAGGGATAATCATAAGGTAACTGGCTTTGGCTTAAGATAGAAATTCAAGATCTTTTTAAAAAAATCAATGACATGGGACTTTCTCAAACTGCTAAACACTACCCGACACGAAAATCGTCACATTTAACATAACATGTCAATACAGTTTGTTTAAAGAAAATAAAATACTTCAGGAGATTTTCAGTACCTTTCTTACTAATCCTTCACTGTTAGAATTTCCTGCCGCAAACATAATTTTATGCAGAACATGTTTCAATGTTTTAACTCCTAATGGCAGTGTCCAGCTATTATCCAGTATATAAGATTGTTTTCCAATATTGGGGGGAGGGGTTACTATATAAAATAAGGGAGAAATTTATATAGAATCAGTGGAAAGAGGCACTCCCCCACCCTTCTTAACAATTTTCTTAATAGTTTCACAGTCAAGACAATTATAATCAAGATAAACTGTAAAATAACAATTCAGACAATGTTCTATTAGTATCTTAGAATTACTCTTTACCAGAACCTCTGTTTCACCTCTATTAAAAAAAAGTCAAGACATTTCAGCAAATGCACATTCATATTAAAAGCATATAGTAGGAAAAGAAGAAAGATTCCAGCAAGATATGGAAATTTTCAGAAATCACCTAGAAAGGCAATTTAACAAAGATTAATTATTTTAATAAAGATTTAAATTTTCCATTTAAAATATTGTATAACAGTGTAAATTTGTGTAAGAATGACAGAAAGATGTAGAAGGGAAAAAACATCAGAATCCAAAAAAAAAAAAAAGACTGATGCTCTAACACACTAATTATTATTTTAATATAGTTTATTTGTATCAAAGCCAGTTTTGCTTTTTTCTAAAATTTCAAATTGTAGGGGAAAAAAGCATACCGGTTTGAGCTAACTTGAACGTTATGTAATCTTTATTTCCTAATGCTAGTTTCAAAAGAAATAAAGCATCCTAGATTTTTTTTAAAGGTTGAGTTCAGAAAAGAGGGGGAAAACATCTCATTTTACCTCTGTTCTGTACTTGCTTTTCATGAACTTGCTTTGAACTTTTAAATTTATCATTCCAATTTTCATTAAAAAGCACAGTGAGTCACCATCTTCTGCAAAGAATTAGAGCTATGGATAATGGAAAAATAATCTCCAGGTGAAATGAACACTAAGAGGAGATTAAAACTCCTACATTCTAAAAAGGATTTGGGAGTTTTTCTCAAGTCAAAAGGAAACATAACAGCCTAACAAATGTTTTACACAAAACATGGCCAAAGTACATAGATGCTGGTTAGCATCATCTGAAAAGATGGGATAAGACACATTTATAATTCTTCTCTCCTTTGAAGGATTTTTCATTTTAACCTAACAACCTTCTCATTCAATTATATCTGTATCTTTCCTGAAAGCAAAAGCAAAAAGAGAAATCATAATGGACCACTGCGGTTTTTGAAGAACCTCGAAACCAGCGGCTTTGTTAAGGTAACAGACTGTCCAGTGTTCGAGAATCATCACTGTTGCCCAACACTATTCGTCTGCAACAATAAACAAAGCGGCACCCAGAAACCACCTTTCCTTCCCCACATTCTCATTAAATATGATTTAGTTCTGGAGTGGGCACCAGAATAGAGGTGGGGCAGGTGTCCAGTGGTACCCGAAAGGGCCCAATTCCACTTATTCTAAGTTTAAAGGATTCCATATGGTGATCTGGGTATAACCCAGGCTTCTCCAGGAGAAATGAAGAGCCTGATTACTCTCGATGTATCTCCAAGGCATCCTCCTGAGACACCACGCAGCCCAGCAGGAAAGCTGACATTACACAGTTAATCAGTCATTCACAAATACTCACTGACCACGTATTAAGTGTTAAACACTCTGCTCAGTGCTAGAGACTAAGAAATAAACAAGAGCCAACTGTTACATCATATCTGCCCAAAATATAATCTGAAAATATGAAAAGTAGGACACAGAAAGTAGCATTGGACTTTTTTTTTTTTTTTTTAGCATTGGACTTCTAACATGAGATGCACCCCTTCTTACCTCCAGACCTTCTCAAATTTTGTTCCCTCTGCTTAAAACACTCTTTCTCTCCTATTAACTCTTACTCATCCTACAGGATGCAGATTAAAGGTCACCTCCTGTCCTGACCCTCGGGGATTAGGTTTGATGCCCTGCTATGTGCTTCTGACAGCACCCTGTATTTCCCTGAGTATAAGATCTCTCACTTTTCATTGTTTCCTTAATGGTCTGTTTTCTCCTGTCAGTCTATATCACCCACGTCATCAAGATCCTTGTCTGCCTGTCCTAGCCCCTGCTATCACAGTGCTTCATACACAGCTGGCAACCAAGAAATACTTCTCATCTAAAATAATATGTGGTCATTGTTGACAAGGAGAAATAAGCAATTTAAACTTATTTCTTAACTCTGGGTTATAGCTTTTTAACTCTCTGAAACTGCTAACACATATAAATAGATTTTGCCATTTAAAAATGGTCCATTATAAGTTCTATCCCTCCAAAGCTACAAAACCTCAAAAAGAATTGTTTTAACATTGCTTCTAGATATTCAACTATTACTTCATCCTTTTTAATTTTAAATTAAGTGTTTTTATTACTTTGGAAAACCTCTTAATCAAAATTAAATCTTCTTTTAAGCATTTCCCCCAATAGATAAATACTGGTACTAAAATTACATTCACCTTTGATGGGTCATATCTTCTGAGTGTTTCTAAGAGTTCTGGAATTTGTATTCTTGTCTCCTCTTCACAGAAGAAAATCCACGATGAATTTCTGCTATATGTTACAGAAAAGCTGACAAAGAGAAATAGGTTATAGTAATCACTTCTATAAAATGAGTTTATGGTAAGGTTTAAAACTAATAAGCAAGAAATGGATGAAAGACATACAAAATGGCAAGAAATCTAGATTTTTTTCCCCTACATTTTTCTTCAATGTATAGTTTCAGCTTATTGGAAAGCCAGATACTAATGGTTTATAAAACAGCTAGAGTTCTTAAAGTTAATTCTCTCCATAACAACACCAGTCCAGAAGGTAGATAATTTTCAAATATAAATATCAAATCTATCAACATTTTAGCTTTTAAGAAAACAACATATTTAAAAACAGAAGCCATCCATGATTAAAAGAATCAAGAAATTTGGGTAATGTAGTAGTCTTAAAAAATAGAGTTCAAATTTACTTTACTTATTGACTTTCAGTAAGAAAAGTAGGGAGCATTGGAATGTTCAGGTAGAAATGTCAAAATTCACACATTTCAAGTTAAACATACTGTGGTAACAATGGAAGTATGGTCCATGCACCTTCCTGCTTAGACAGCTGGTGAAGAAGAAGGACTCTGGGGAGTTCCTAAAGAAACATTATTAAAGAGGAGAAATAAATAAAAATACAATATGATCACTCCGATTTAAAAAAAAAAAAAAGACCCAATTTTTAAAGGCAGGTATTTTCAGAAACCTGACATTTTACTCTACTCTCTTTTTTCTTCTCCTCAGGAGCTGCTAGAAATGAGAGATGTTGGCTGACTCCACATAACCTCTTTATCACCTACGCATGGAACAGTGCTAAAGACTCCAAGAAAGGTCTTCAGTGATACCAGGAGCTGACCTGAAATTTGCGAAGGTGACCAGAAGGGAAGAGCTCAGAAGCAGTCAGGGATAACACAGAGGCACAGAAACAGCTTTCACTATACATACCATAGGTAGCAGACGGAAAGTGAAACACATCAGCTAAACAAGAGGGTGTATATAATATTCAATTTATCTCATGTAAAAAAAAATTTAAGTGCCCTTAAAAAACTAAAATACCATGGTAATGAAGAGTTTAGGGTCTAATATTAGAAATACAACCCTTAGGTACTCAGACAATAATAGTAATAACAGACTTTGAAAATTTATAAACATAGGAGGAACTAAGATTCAGAAACAAGACACATCTGTGGTTAAATAAATATGCATACATATACACAGAGAAAGAGAGAGATTAATATGTTTAAGGCTACGAATGTTAGCTCACGTTATCACAAGCCCTAAGTCAGAGATCTAATAATATGCTTGAATACCACCCTCCCAACAAACTTTTAGTATATTCTGTGTTTTATTCAGTTTCTTGATAGCTGTTGCAGACAAAAGATATTGAGAATAAGTGCCTAAGTATTTGAACTATTACTACACTAATGTAGATTCCATACCAGCTTTTAAGTTCATATAAGTTCATTATTTCAGGAGAATGGTTTTCAATATAAATCTTTGGAACTGACTTTCAAATAAAGTCTCATTTCTTTATTTTATGTAGTATTTATTTTAACTTTCATGTACAAATATGAAATGCAAGAATAGTAATCAAAGGTTAAATCAGACTAGCAATATGACATGACAGGAAAAAAACAACTGAAAGGCTGAATTAACAGTTAGTCAGTATACTCAATATAATACCAGGCTTTCCTGCTGTTGGTTATGAATTATGCAGTAATTTTCACTGACTTTTAAGAAATGGCTATATATATATTATATATATGTATACATAGATACATGTATATTCATGAGGGATTATATAAGAACAAAAATCATGTGTGAAGAAAACTAATATTAATAGTTGAATAAAGCTTTCAAAGAATTATGGCATGCTAATATGAACTAGCTAGGAAAGAAAACAGCAAATACTTTAAAAGGTTTTATAAGAAAATAAGTAGGGGCTCCTGGGTGGCTCAGTCCATTAAGCATCTGACTCTTGATCTCAGCTCAGGTCTTGATCTCGGGGTTGTGAGTTCAAGCCCTGTGGTGGGCTCCACGCTGGGTGATGGGCATAGAGACTACTTAAAAAAAAAAAATGAATGACCTATTGTGTAGCAATTGAAAGTATAATAATGAAGACTTCGTAAACATGGAACTGTCTTTATGTTAAATGGAAAAACAGACAGGATTCCAAATATGTAAAACAAATTCATATATGAACAGAGACTGGAAAGGAACCAGAAAAATGAAAAATTTTGTGTCAAGATGACCAAAGTATTACATCTATGCTTTTAAAATCCTTTAATGTAGTTAAAACATTGTTTAGGTTTAAAAGTTTCTTGAGGAAAAATGAATACACCTCAGAAGTCTTCTTCCATACAAGTCCTATCCTTCCTGGTTACAGAAAGTATAAAAGTGATGTCAACAGGTATCACAGGGAGGCTGTGAGGGCACCTTCCTGGCAAGGATGCAAAGACAGGCTTATGAACAATCTGTCACGACAATAAAAGTAAAAAGGCAAAGTCTTAGCACAAAGGAGTAAAATTCTAGTCTAAAATAAACTCTATGGATTACTAGTAAATTATAATCATCCTTATCCCCATTCCTTTTTGTTTACTAAATCATATGCCTGGGTTTCATATCTGCTTCGGTCAGTGAACACGAAAATGGCAATCAAATTTTCTGTACCCACCTATCTCCAAATAGAAACATTTCAAAAACTAGTGGGCTGTGTTGGTAACTGTCTCCAAAGGTGTATGAATACCTTGTTCTTAAAAATATACCTACCTTGACATTCAAAAACTTGGTCTTAATTCTTGATTAACCGAAGGTCATTTAAATTATAAATAAATTTTCATCCACGAATCCTCAAAAAGGCCCAAGAGCTTTTACTCTTGTTTTTTATATATACACACATATGTGTGTGTATTTATACACATGTGTACATATATATATTCTGTGTGAATACATATGCACACGTGTTCTTATGTATTAGCACCTCTAAGGTAAAATAATTTAAAAGGTCACAATAAAATTTTCTATCAAATGATCTTACCTCAGTTTTTACTACTTGGAATTATAATAATTAATGCTCTTTCTAAGAATTTGTGTGTTACAAAAAACACCACCACCAGACTTAGACCTCCTTACAGCTGCCATACCCAGCTTGCAGCACTTTTATATGCAATGCAAGTTTTTTAATATGTAATAGGATGGATGACTGAGAGAGTTTTCAAATGAAATATCAAAGGGAAAGAAAATAAGAAAATGTTGTATCAACAGTGCCATTTGGAGTAAAAGGTATAGTAAAGGCACCCATGCCTACGGCACTGTCTGTTGTCGATCTAAATGACACCTGTTCACCCAACAATACTACTATTCCAAACCTACAAGGTAAGGCAAAATTCTATCAGTAATGAGATAATGCCATAACAGAGGCAAGCATAAATGGGCTAAAAATACGAAGGGCGTACCGTGGGCAAATGACTGAAAAAGGGAAGAAAATGAAAAAGTTGAACAGTAATCTAAACTTTCATGTCAACCCTTTGTCTCGTTGAACCAGTCTGTCTTCACTTCCACCATCAGCATCTACTGGTCCCCAACAAGCACTTTGAGGTCAGAAAGCCTACTGAACGTGCAGTCAGTACTTCCTCTGAACACATGTTGTATCAAGTATATGTTCACACTTAAAGCCACTAACAATTATGAAGAACAATCACCTTCAAAATCAACACTCTAATTGGTTCCCTGGTTCTCACACAAATCCATCACCGGTATTTGGCAAAGGGGTTCGATTCCACAGCTGAGCATTCTAACAACGCTCTGCGAATGGAGATAGCCCATCATTCTTGATAAGGAAGGAAAACCAAGAAAATTTTATATCTGGAAATATTAATAGTATAAATGAAAGAGCTAACACTTGAACATGGATGGAAACAGATCAATATTTAAATATCATAAATAACTTTAATTATTAGGCAGGTTTGGTTTTGGGTCACTTTACTCTTTGTACCTCTGTCTGGAAAGAATGCAACTAATTTAACTTCATGCTGCTGGCCTTTTCCCTTCTCGACGGACTATTTCCCAATGCTTGTGACTTGCCCATAACCTTAATTCAAAGTATAAACCTAGCAGTACATGAGTTTATGGTCTAATTCAGTCTCATCATTCGGACCAAGTACTAAATTTGAAAGCAAAAGCCAAGACATTTTTCAGGATGAGGCAGTGGCTCTGAAACACTGAATCCTGTTTTAAGACAGATTCCAGTTCAACCGCATTTCCAAATTCCAACTGTTATATAGGTCTTAACCATTGAACTGAGCTTTTGGACCAACACATGAATTACGATGAAAACTAACATCTGTTTATTGTTATAATTTCTCCCATAAGAAAGAGGTATATCTTATGAGGATGATGATAAAGATGTCTGATATGCTGTTTGGAACCATGTCAGACAGATTTACTAGTCTTTAAAAATCCAGTATTCACTTATGAACCAGTAGATTACATGTGTTGCTGTAATAACGTGTCTTCCAGGAACCTGAGCCTATATTTAAAATATATATATTTCTTTCCAGATACGTGTCTTAATCACTATCTTCTCCTAACAAGAGAAAATTATTACCTCCTTATTTATAAAATTTATTTTTATTAACTATTTACTTTGAAATGCATTACTAAGTACATTTTTATAGCTCATATAAATCTGTTTTAACTAATCATTCATTCATTCATGAAAGGCAGTACTACAGCTCAGTGTTTAAGGATCTGATTTCTGGAGCCAAGGTACTTGCATCAGAATCCTCGCTCTGGGGGCACCTGGATGGCTCAGTCAGTTAAGCATCCAACTCTTGGTTTCAGCTCAGGTCATGGTCTCAGGGTCCTGAGATCGAGCCCCACGTCGGGCTTGGTGCTCAGCATGGAATCTCCTTGTCCCTCTCCCTCTGCTCCTCCCCCTGCTGCCTCCCTCCCTCCATCCCTCTCTCTCTCTCTCTCTTTTTATCTCTCTCTCTCCCTCTCCCGGAATAATTAAAATCTTAAAAAAAAAAAAAGTTAACCATGATTACTGCCATAGTTTCCAACTCTCTGTCTGCTTCAGACCCCGACCCCATATATCAGATGTCTCACTAGTCCCTGCAACCCCACCTCTCTAAACCTAAGCTCGCACACTGGCTCACGGACTGGCTTACTTTCCTTGTATTCACCCTTTCCCTAATACCCAGCAAGACCCACAACGACTGCCCCCATCAACGAGAGTCCCCACCATTGCTCTTGGCAGGAGTCTGGCAAACTCTACTATTTGTTCAAGGCTCAGTTCAAACGCTGTAACAAAGTCTTCGCTGACCTTTCCAGGCGGGGCTAGATGCTTCCTTGCCTGTGTTCTCAGAGTGCAATGCCACCGTGGCTTCACGCAGCAACGTGCAGTGTGTCCCCTACTAGAACGAGCCTGCTGGAGGGCGGGCACCGTCACTCACCCAAAAGAGACCAGGTGCTGGGCAGCACCCACCACAAGCACCCTGTCCCCAAGGAGCACTTGCCCCCTCTGCACAGCTGCATGTGCTGGCCCTGAACCGATCCCCCTGTACACCTCTAGGCACTGGGTACGGACATCACTACCAAAAGAGTGAGCTCCGAAGTGACTGGCTTCCGTGGGCCCCCAGCTCCAGACTCAGTCCTGCGCAGCAACGTCGGACTGGCCACACTCCATCACAGGCTGCCTCCCCTGAACCTGGGGAGACCCGGCGTCTGGCCTCCGACGTTCTTACTGGGCCAAGGCCCAGCTCCCACCAGATTCAGCCGGGATAGAGATCCCCAGGACAGGGAAGGGGTTCAAATGCTAGGCAGCCAAAAAGAGATGAATGTTCACAACACGGCCTTCTCCAAAGTGGGGTGAACTCATGATTGCCGAGCAACCGCCTCTGAAGCAATGTGGGTCTCAATGCCCTATTTTCTCCTTGGGGCATCTTGCCCAGGTCCTTCCTTAGAATAAATATTCAATAAGGATTTATTAATGAATGGATGGCTGAATAAATTCTTACTCAACAGCAATGTAATGAAGTCTCCAGTTTAATAAACAATTAATGTGATGTCTTAACACCTAACAGTTACTGCAAAAAAATGAATCTTCAGTAAGTAAGCAAGCATCCAACTGCTCTCACCTAAAAAGAGAACTTTGGTGATAGCCAGCGACACACTGTCCAAGCCAACCTTTCAGTGAAGTGCCTCGCGCTGTCTCCTTGACAATAAAAAAAGTTCTAAAAACAGGAAACACAAAACCGTCTTGTTTCTCAAGCTTCTTCACACTGATCTATGAAAGGCTTTGCTCTGACTTATCTTATGGAAACAAGGTTTGTTTTTTTTTAAACTAATGAACCAAAGTCTGTAGACTAACTCTCCTCAAGCAAATAGTGATTTACAGAACTTTCTGTGAACAGGGAAAAAATATCATTTATTTGTTAAGGTTGAAATTCTTCCAGGTTTTAAATAAAGTTCATACCACAAAAGAAGAAAATAAAATTAGACGTGTCTGTTCTTTTCAAAAGCTATTTAGTTGGGGGTGGAGAGAGCGGGGAAGTTTCTAGACAGCTAGTTCAGCTCCATTTGATCCAAAGCATAAAATGTAATCCAATATCTGCCAAATGTAATGTATACAGCCGTAATATTCCCCCCACTCTTCCCCCAAAAAACTCTTATAACAACATCCCATCTCTGAACTTGCTTTTCTGCATTTGCAGGTTGCCTTAAAAACAAAACCATAATTTGTCTGTGCTTCTGCCCATATCTGTCTCGGGTCCTGCCTCCACTGTGAGCACGGGCCTTCCCTCCCCGCTGCGCTCACTCCACAGGGGCTGACTTCCTCACTCGAAGTGGTTCCCCAACCAACCATGACCCTTGCCCTGTACCATGGTTGAAGCTCACACTTTAGAGTATTCAAAATGGTGCCGGAATTTTTGTTTTACTAGAACCTACCAAAAAACCCCACCATGATGCCTTTATATTCTTTCCTTTATTATTTCCAACTTCATCTTATTTCGAAATTCCTTTGGAGAACAATACTGGTTTCTGTAACTTTAGGCAAGGGTTAATACCAAATACTTCTGAAGCCACAGGAAAAATGATCACCGTCTCAGTTCCCCTGGGTCACTGGATCCCAGGTCCCAGAAGGGAGAAGGCGACACTCGGAGGACGGCCTCTCCGTAAACAACATAAGGACGAGAAAATCCGATAGTGTCTTCACCAGAAGCCAAGCCGTTTGCTCCTAGTTCGTGTAACAAAAAAATCTACATACAAGTATTTTCATGCAAACATCCATTCAAGAAGGAATTTTCGTAGGTTCAAAAAACAGAAGTCAAATCATAACGGACACACAGATCTCTGCACGTAGTCGGCATTTGGAACAACACACACTCAAGTGCCTCATTCATTAAGACACTGTTGCACGAACTCTCCTTACGGGTTTCTGTCAGCCTCACCTCCAGGTGGCTTTTTGTGTGTGCACCTCTTTAAATAGCCGGTCTTTGTAACTCCGCATTACCCCTCCCTCTGTAACGCAGGGAGAAAAAAGACGGAGGGGGAGAAAAATAGCACTTCTTCAAAATCCATGTTCTCCTACCTACAGATTTGCATTTAGGGGCCCCATACTCATCAACCGCATCCCCCACCCACTGACTTTACTTTCCATCCGTTCTGATCTAAAAAGACCAGTGCAGAGCCCACTGTGAGCACATCCTTACTCATCACCCAAACTGCTCCCAAAATCCCAGATGCCACCTGGTGTCCTAAAAGTAAGCCTTCCTGACGACTTGGCTTTGTCTCCCAGTTCCGGTTTCCATGTTCTCAACCGACACCCCTCCAGCTCATTTTTCCCATCTTTCTTAACTGATTTGACAAGTCTTGTTTCTTTACCCTCTCAGGCTTTATTTACATGTGCACTGGGCGCTCTGTTACTGTGTGCTTTTTACATATTGCCCCAATTCCTCGATGGTTTCAGATATGCACCGTCGTTCTAAAGGGCCCTGTGTATTGCCTAGAGTTGTCCTTTTAATTCGTAAGTACTTAGTATAACCACACATGTCCAGTTAATATTTGTTAGATAAATATTTTAAGATGCTTATCTCGGACGTCTAATACCTACCTAATGATATAGTCATTTCTATGAGGAAGCAGTTACCATCTACCTCCTAAGTAATTCAAAGAGCTAGAGGACCTTTCTCACCCTTCGCTCCACGCAGCCAAGAATGGTACTCTGCACGTAGAAGAGCACTTGGTAAAGTCCGCTGGCTGACTGATTCGAAGACACATACAACTACCAACTACAGAGCCGTTATAAGCTGCCTCGTAAGCTTCAAAACTGGAGCTGGGCCTGACAACTCCCAATGACCCAAATTATTTTAGAAACAAGGGAAAGGGTGTCACTTCTCCAGCCACAACTCCCCGTACAGTCCTAAGTTTCAGACGGAGAGTTAGTTTAGGCTCCTGCTTTCATATGTGCATTTAGAAGGATGAAAAATGTTTGTGTTGTTAGTAAGACCGCATTTAACACTCTGAGGCAAAACAGGCAGAGGTAACGACTTGCCAAAGCAAAGAGAACAGCGAGAAGCAGATGCGTAATCACAGAAACCATTAAATTTTTGCACCTTAATTTTTGGCAGATTTTGTAGTCAAGTGCAACCTGACGAGGGTAATGAATAAACAAACAGCAGTTCTAGACATCTGGTCCTGTGGGAGGAATAGATATTTTGGGCTATCAGATAAATATTCAAATGATAAAACTTACTGTTGATTCCTCCCTTGGCAAGCAACTTTTGTGAATGCTCATGGTGGGCAAATCTACGGGGAAAACCCAAATTGCAACCTGAACGCTTCATGGTTCAGGTCCCAAGTGACACGAGCACCCCAGACATCCTACTCAATTAGAGCACACCCTAGCGAAACCATGGGACTGTCCCCTCCCTGAAGGAGCCAGCATGCTCTCCACCCCATCACAGTGCCTGGGATGCCCTGACAACTTCTGCCTTAGGGTCTCTTCCGTGGCTGATGAATGAGTTGTCAATTCTTTCTCAAGAATAGGTCAATTTATTAAGTTCCAGTTAAATTTTAAGTAAGAAGCCATCCCTGCCTCTTAAAAACACTTTGCCCCACCCCCATGTTTGGTGTATCTCAGCATTTAATTCTCTGAAGTTAACCTTATTGCTCTATTTTCATGTAGTTCTAGGTCAGGGTATCCCAATACTGCCCCAAGGATTGTCTGCAGACCCAGTATTAGCTGTCAATTATCTTTGGATCTTTGAAACCTAATCACATGTGTAGCATTAAAAAAAAAAAAAAAAAAACCCTCTATAAAGAGAAAAAATTAACCAGTATCAAGTACGGTTGCAGACTCTAAAATCGTTGTGGCCATTTCAACTACCAAAAGGCTGGATCTTACGAGCAAATTAAATCCAAGTATTACAGTTTTGTCGTAACTACCTCAGTATTCACAGTTGGCTTCCATCCTAGGAAAGAATTTCAGAATAAGAAAAATAGACTATCTTATAATTAAAGGGAAGTTTCCTTATTGCTTTCGTCTAGACTCCATTTATTATCACAGAAATTAAATGCTGGAAAAGAAGGGTTTGCTTAATGATGTTGCTTAATTACGTGTCTCTAAACGTAAAACCAATATTGCCACCTAGTGGCAATCTAAGACAGCTACTAAACACGTTTAAGGTGCAAATTGTAAACAGAAAGGACAATACAAATTAAGTATAAGCAAACTGAAAATAGAAGCATAAAAGAAACTGCTAGAAAAGGTGAATACTTGAGTGAAATGGACCTGCTTTCCAAGCTTTAAAAGCTGAGAAAAATGTATCAGTGAAAAATACAGTTTCTAATATTGTCCACGTGTGGCATTCCGTGAGGCTCCAAAGAGAAGTACAGAGCAGGTCTTGCCTCCCTTTGGATTCTGAAAGCAGAACAGATGCCCCGGAGGAGAAAGGGCACTGCAGGGGAGCTCATGTGGGATACCAAAGGAGCATCCCAGAAAGTGGCACCCGTCCTGCTGTCCGTCATGGTGGACCAAGGCTGTCAAAGGAACAATAATAAACACTCGGCCATAAAAAGGAAGGAAACCCTGTCACGTGCTACAACACGGATGAACCTTGAGGCCATTACACTAAGTAGAATAAGCCAGTCCAAAAAAAAAGACAAAGACTATATGATGCCACTTACATGAGGTATGTAGAGTAGTCAGATTCATAGAGACAAAGCAGAAGGGTGGTTGCCAAGGGCTGAGGGAAAGGGAAATGCAGAGTTGCTGTGTAGTGGGTATGGATCCAGTTTCAGTTGGGAAGACAAGAAGTTCTAGAAACTGGTTACACAATGTGAACGTTCGTCACCGTACCCGTACTTAAAAATGGTTGGGGGCAAATTTTACATGTTTTTTTTTTTTTTAACCACAATTAAGAATAAAAATAACAGTAACAACAGCACCAGCAACAGCAAAGTGCTCTGCCTGGGGACGCCTTCTGAAGTAAGTGCCCAGACAGGAGTCCCCACCAGATGGCCCAGTGAAATGGACATTTTTGAGACCCTCTCTTACAAGTCCGGTCTTGGGAACAGGACAGTACTGATCACTGTTTGAAAGGCTATTCCTTCAGGTTCCCCAACATCAAACAATGCACCTTGTCTGTCTCACACATTCCTCCTCCATCCCCAGAGGGCTGCTCCCGCTCTGCGCAGTCCCCAAACTCTGGTTTTCCCCAGGGTCCCACTGCTCTCCTGGGAGAAGCACCTTCAAGCTTTCAGCCCCTACCTGTCTATGTCCCCGATTCCAAATCCACCAGCTTCTGGTCAAACTGCTCTCCTGAGTTTCAAGAAAACAAATATCCAGCCTCCAGCACCTGACACCTCCACCTCAGACTTCATGGATAGAAACCTGACATCATCTTGCTCCCTGCAAACCTGCGAGTCCCACCCCACCTCAGCCCCAGCTGGGCACTGGTCCTGACTTCTCAGCCCTTCACCCCAACTGCCCCCCTTCTGGCCTCACATCTCCCCACCACCACCCCTACCAGCTCCACCCCCCGCCCCTAGCCCACTGCCTCTCACACTGCCCCATGGCTAAGCACCAGCAGAGGTCTGCAGCCCCACTCAGAGCAGCGTCACCCTGGACAACTCCCAACGACCTCACACTAGGCTCCTTGCCCCAGTTTTAGCTCTGTTCAGCCGCCGGAGTGATGGTTTTAAAATACGGAGCTGAGGGGCACCTGGGTGGCTTAGTCCTTAAGCGTCTGCCTTTGGCTCAGGGCGTGATCCAGGCATTATGGGATCGAGCCCCACACCAGGCTCCTCCGCTGGGAGCCTGCTTCTTCCTCTCCCACTCTCCTGCTGTGTTCCCTCTCTCGCTGGCTGTCTCTCTGTCAAATAAATAAATAATCTTAAAAAATAAATTAATTAAATAAATTAATTAATTAAAATAAAATAAAATAAAATACGGAGCTGACACGCGGAGGCCCTAACGGCTCTCCCTAGCAGCCATGTTCAACTGGCGGTACTCGTACTAACAGGGATTGCGGGTTCCTCCTGCTTGTACTGCCAGGGGCCAGAGATGCTGAAGTCCTGGATCTCAAAGAAATGGTTCTCAAATGCAGAGTGCCCCCGAGAGGCCCTGAAGAGGACACAGAGCTCCTCTGTGGGCAGGTTCCTACCTCACCTGCCGGGCTGTGGCACCTACACTGCCCACCTCCTCCACAACACGCTCCCACTTCTCACCTGGCTGCCTTCCCCTGACTGGCTACAGAGGAGCCCTCCCTGCCCCTTAACCTCACAGTACCTGATTTCTTACTTATTTTTATCGTACTGTGGTAAGAACATTTAACACGAGCTCTGTCCTCTCAACGACTGTAGTGTACAACCAAGCACAATGCTGGACTGCAGATCAGAGCTAATTCATCTTACTCAATTGAAACTTGACACCTGCTGCTAACTCACTTCTCCCTCCCCTGGTTACCACCGCCCTGGCCTTTGATTGTATGAATCTGATGATTTTAGATACCTCCTGTATGTGGAATCACGCAGTACTTGTCCTTCTGCACTTCTGCCTTGCTTTAAAATTGCCCGCGTATAGGCCTGTCTCCTCTCCTGGACTGTGGGCTCTTCAAGTGCAAGGACTATGCTTTGCTGATGCCTGTATGCCCAGTGCTTTGAATGGATGGGAGGTTCACAGATAAATTCTTCTATTGACTAGGTGAGTCCTTGATGTGTAAACAAAATCCTGACTTTAGCAGTGATGTCAATTTCTCTCTTCTTCCTTTCAGAGATTAGAACTCCTTGCGTTTTGGCTGGATCCAAAGGCCCAACTAGATAATACTTTTCCCAGCTTAGGTGTGCCCACGTGACAATGGGATGTAGGGGGACATGATGGGAATGACGTATGCCACTTCAAGGTCATACCCTTAAAAGGAAACTGGTTGTCCTCCACACACCAGAACGCCAATGTCGTGGTAGTCAACCAGTTCCAGCCATGCTGATGAGGACAAGACACTTCAGCCGATGGCAAAGTAACAAAACATAGAATCCAGGAGCAGAGCTGCCAACTCCCGGCCCACCCAATATTTGTGAGGGGAAGTAAATCTCCACCTTCCTTAAGTCATTGCTATGTTGTCTGTGCTGAAGTAGTCAAGCGAACTTTCTTCTTTTCCGTATTGTCTCTCAAAGATCCACTTACTCAAGAGATCATATTTTCCTAGCACCAACTCATACTCAGTTTTTTACTCTTTTCTCTACATTCTGTTGTTTCACGGGAAGAAGTAAAATAGCTATTCTAGTTAATAGGAGAGGCGTTCACCATTATCAATTTAAGAATTAACAAAAAATTTTTAAATAGAGAAAATAATTTACTTAAGTTTTCATTTTAATATTTGTTCAGTTTCCTTTGGATTCCATTCCACTGCCATAGGTTGAATACCCATTATGTTTAAGATGCTGTGGAGGAAGAAAAAGCAGAACCACCTGGATTAAATGGGGAAGATACATAATCTAAAACACATGACTCTGCTTCTGCAGGACGGAAGGTATCTCGGAGAGCAAGGACACATATGGGTGCATAAGGATACACATGCTCTTAATTCATATGAGTAAGTGATACAGAAGTCTGTCCTGGTGTCATCACTGATTACACAATTTGGGGTAATTGCCAAGGCCCAGTGGAGCTAAATTCCATTAATGCCTATCTGGACCCAACAGAGGGATTATTCAGGTTATGGATTCCCCATCCTCCCTGCCTCGACCTTCATCTGACCGCTCCACTAGTCTCTTTACCAGAGCAAATGGAAGGAGGCCATTCAATCAAGGTTGCTGCGTGTCTGCCTCTCTGATAAATCAGACAAGGTTTAATAGAAGGAAATCTCCAAAGTCGGTTTCCAAACAAAGAAGTATTTTAATAAACTCATCACCTGCTCCTATCTCCAATTACCAAAAAACAATCTGTTTCTAGCATGCCAGTCTTTCCTTTCCCTTGAGAAGGTATGATCTTCCTAGGAGGGGAGGCAAGGACCTGTCCTTGTAAGGATGCTGGGAGGTTGTATGAATTTTATAGGTAAAGCATTTAAAGGCTAAGCACAACTAAACCTTATGCTCAGCAGTGTCTCAGCCTTGAATACCATTAAGGCTGCTAATTTGTCCATTGATAGTTCCAATCCTTTATTTCCCAGCACCCACCAACAGAAAGAAAGCAATCCGTCAGAGACACACATCTCCTGTCAAAGAGTTCTTGCCGACAGAGCTGAGGGATGGCATTCATCTATAGACAAGCACGTCTGTCTTGAAGGCCGTAGCAATGCAGTGTAGCGAGTGGGCTTGGGGGAATTTCTTTTGCTCGGCTAAAGAAAGCCCCTCTATGGCAAGACAAGAAGGTAAATCTTCCTTTACTCAAACCTCCAGCATTATTCACAGCAGCTTTAGATTCAGTTCATGCCTATTTTAAACATTATTAAAATATGTACCTGCAGGTGTCGATCTTTCCATAATCCACCTTGGATATTACATTAGAAATCAACCCAAAAGTTCAATTAATGATATCCAATTAAAAAACAGATTAAGAGACTCATAGAGGAAACACCACACTAAGGTTAATGAAAATGTTATTTCAACATGAAAATTGCCTTAGAACCTGGGACTAAAATTTTGAATATTAATTATCTCTGCTATTTTAAGCCCTGCTTTTAAAATGTTATTCCTTCCACTTCTTTTTATCATATTTTGTGACAAAACCACAATAGTCCTACACAATTATGCAAGTCTCTTAAATTTAGAAAAATAAGAAGAATTTAGAAGATGATGCTTTGAGCATCAGGAATTAACAAGAGAATTTTAAACAAGTCAATATTAAATAAGGAAAACAAGTCAGAAGAGTTATTCTTATTTAAATAAAACGATTCTCTACAGACAGAGTACTTTGGAAAACATGAAAGTAATAACAAATAAATAACTAGCAAGCATCCCAGCCATCACTACATACCTGTGTAAGATTTGCCGCTTGCTTTAAGATGCTTTTTTGTAACTGTTCTGCTCTCTTTGCATGAAAAGAATTACTTTGACTCTGGATGACAAATACAATTCCTTTTAAATCTAGAACCAAAAAAAAAAAAAAAAATGTTTTCAGGTATTTATTTTTCAACAACTGAAATAAACTTAAAAACAAGTTAAAAAAAAAAAAGCTGCAAGGCAAGCCTTCTGGCCATAATCTTTTAGGGAAAAAAATTAAATGTAATCATAGTGACAAAAATCTCTTTAAACAGATCTCTGAAACATCCTTCCTAGAAGTTAGCAAGTAAATAAGCTCACTGTACTTGATCAAGTCTGTGGTAACAAACTGTGAATCTGCTCCCGCTTCTGTCGAAAGAATGACTGGAAACGTGAGAAAGTACAAAAATGTCTACAACACTAGCCTCCCCAGTGGCTGAAAATCTTGTTTGCCACTAGCCTTCTAACAAGTCACACGTAACCCTACATTGCACTGTTACCTGTTATGGGTTGACGGGTGTCCCCCAAACATCAGGCATTCAAGTCCTAACCCCCAGGAACTCCGAGTGTGGCCTCACTTGCAACTGGGTCTTTACAGAGAGGCACTCAAGTTAAAGTGAGGTTGTTGGCGGGGGCCCGAATCCAGTATATTTGATGTCCTTACACAAAGAGGAAATCTGGACACGGGTACACAGAGGGAAGATGATGTGAAGCCACCGGGAGAAAACAGCCACCTACAAGTCACAGAGAAAGGCCTCAGAAGAAACCAACCCTGCCCACACCTCGAGCTCAGACCTCTACCCTTCAGAACTGTGAGACACGTTTCCGCTGTTTAAGCCACACCATCTGTGGTACTTCATTTCAGCAGCCCTACCAAACTAATAACACTACCTCAAGAATGTTCCGGATGGCTCTTTAAGGTGACACTCAACAGTGACCGCTTCTGTCCCATCAGTTCACAAGAGCTTGCAAATAAATAACTCCATAATCTCTACTCTACTTCACAGGGCACCCAGCCAGAATTAAGTGTTATCTCCAGGAAAACAGCCCCAATGCCACAGGAGCAGGGCTTCAGCAAGAAGTACTGCATAGAAGCCCATCCACAACCATACTCGCAGTATTTGCCAGCCCCTTAGAGACTCACCTCGGGGTGGCCAGCTTTCTTGCAATGACGAGCAGAGAGTAAACCCCCGAATGTTAGGCCCACATGACCAGGGAAGACTACTGGAGGTCTTGCCAGCAAAGATAGTTGCTCAGTCCCCACAATGGAGAAGCACGTTAGGTTCTGAGTTTGCAATAAAGCAACAGACAGAAACAGCCATTGGGTCAGCACCCTGCCCCCAGACAGGGGCACTGGCAGAAGGGAGACTTCACATAAACTATAGCCTCCTGCCCAGCTTACAGCAATGAATGTGGCGACCTACCCCCCACCATGTGCCTTTCCTTTTAACACCTCGACTCAGAGACATCATCTGGTTTTAATTTTATCCCATATATTTTATTGTTCTTATGTTCAGTTCTATGGTTCCATTCATTTATTCAATCACTCAAATATTCATACAACAAATAGCTCCACAGTGAGCCATCTAGATTCTAAAAATAATCCAAAATGCTCTTTGGTTAAAACTCAATAAAAAATTTAAAAGGAAATGTTCGACAACCTACTGAATATGACCTAATTCTTTTCCTATAGGAGTTTATATAAATATGAACATTCCACCTACCTACCTCTATTTCAAATCAACTTCTCGGCTCTATAAATAGGACACACAGGTAAGACTTAAACGAGTATCTTATATTTCAACTGAAATGTAATATTTGATCTACTATATCTGAAACATTAAACAAGTGACATATCAAAAGAGGAGTTATAAAGACTTACTTCTGTTAAAAATGAAATAAACTTCAGAGAATAATTTTTGCAAAATTTAATAAAGCTGAAGATGCACATTCCCAATGACCCAGAAACTCCACTCCTATTAATCATCCTTGAGAAACTTGCATATGTATAAACGAGGCTATATAACAAGAATGCTCACAACAGGATTGTATGAAAGGAAAATAAATTTGAAGCAATTCAAAGACCCACTAATAAGATATATAAACTGGAAAACTAAGCAGCAATGAAAATTAACTAGCACTTGATGCATCAATCCAGGTGGATATTGTAGATGAACCCTACAGACTGAAAAACAAAAGCAAGCTACAAAGGTATAACCATATAAATCGATGGTTTGTGAAAAGACAAGCACAAATATATATAAGATGGATTTTTACTATATATATATATATATATATATGTATGTATGTATATATCATACATGATCAGAAAATATAAAAGATTATATGAGAGTGATATAAACACCAAATCAAGATCATGGTTAAAAGGCTCCCACTGTGTTAGGAATGTTTTATTTCTTAAACTAGGTGGTAGATACACGGACGGTCATTATACTACTCTTTGCAGCTTCTGATATGTTCAACATAATTCCTAATAGAGTTTTAAAAAGAGCAGATCCATCTGTCAAAAGGTTAATCCTGCAGTAATCAACTCGTGCCTTTTTTTCTACCAGATCAGCAAAATTCCCAGTGTTCCCACAAAGACAACAGTTCTTCCACACAGGGAAGAGGTTTTGCAGGAAGAAAAAAAGTGAATTCTTCTCCTTTGCTTGTACCTGAGTCATGTGCTATGGGGTGTATTTGTTTTTTCTGCTCCTAAGAAATCATCAGCTTCCTTCTTCTCCTGCCTTGATCACACGTGCTACATGCACTCGCCCAGCAAGCGTCTCTACGTCTGTGCTGAGTGCAAGGGTCTGGCATACTGACGGAAGCAAGCACAGTCCCAGCAAGCACGAGCCTGAGCCGGGGTCAGAAGGCAGTCATCACAATGCAGAGCCAAGCAGGGAACCACGGGAGCACAGAGGAGGGAGAGCAAGTGTGAGCAGAGCTTCTGGAAAGGGGCATTTCCTGCATGTCCTTTAAAACGCAGCAACTTTCTGCAGACTTGGGCACAGAGGGTGGCAGGTCAGGGGCAGAGAAGGAAGAGGGGTTATCCCAGAGTGCACAGCCTGCCTTCTCTCTGTGGCATCAGGAGTCGATGACTGGGGAGTCTGTCAGGCATTGCCCAGAAAAAGACGAAGGGACCAGTCAGTGGTAATGTTAGAGGGGGAGGCTGGCTCAGCCAGATCAGATCATGAAGGATTTACGTGCACAGTAACGGGGTGGATCTATAGATGAATAGCTTTCAAACTGGGGAAGAGCCACAGAGCCATCCAGGACCCCCGAGAGTAGGGCCTTCCCAGAGGAAGCGATGAGGACCCTGTGTCCTGGGGATGCCCACAGAAGAGGTGGGAGGAGCTTCCCAACAGAGGGAACAGTGATGCTCTGGGAGAGCTAGTGGAATTAGGGCCCTGAAAACAGGAACAGTGAGGTACGGCTAAGAAATAGGCTGCATATGGGGCAGTTACTGGGGATGAGGGAAAGGAGGAAGGGTGCACCCAACCCAGTTCCTAAAACCCTGTTAATAATCAATGACAGAATACCATTTACAAGCCATTCAGCCCCACCTCCACTCCAGAAAAAAAGAAAGAAAAACAAAAAAACAGGTTAGCACAGTTAGGTGCTGAGCGCTGCTTATATACTTGAATTACTGGTGTTTCTTATATCAGCTCCAAGAAATATTTTTCTGACAGACATCCTAAGCCCTCCCTCACTAGATCACATTCTGGCTGAGTCTAGACCCCAGGGCTCACCTCTGTGGTGGTCTTCTCTGCCTACGCTGTCCCACCCTCTGACTCTTAAGCTCCTGCTGCCCAGTCAGTGGAGCTAAATAAGACGATCACCCTATTTCCTCATCGCTTCCGTCACACTCCTCTGAACCCACCGCAATTTGCCAACGGCAAACACTGTCACAACTCAAGACAGATGGTCGTTGTTTCTCCTCCAGGAATGTGCAATAAATGGGTCGTACACTGAGTGCCTGACGACAATGAGGGGCGTGATGAGCCGGAAGAGGAAGATAAAGAAATCAGTCAAGACTAGGAAAGAATCCGTGTGGGTCTGAGGCCAACGGTAAGCTGCAGAGAATTAAGGAAAGGTGATGGAAACAAGAAGGTCGTTAGAAAAGATCCCTGAAGGAGAAGTAATTCTTTGAAGGAAAAAGAAATCAAAGGTTCTCTATTTCTCAGTTGCTGAGCACCTATCGTGTGCCAAACGCTCTACTAATTTCTAATCCTTCCGGGTCCGAGGTAATCTAGAAACACGGATTCCATCCTGCTGCTGTCTCTCTGATGAGGAATCAGTGCGGGGTTCTTCTGAGAAAAGCCGAATAGCAAGCGGCCTTAGGACTAAAGGCTGAGGAGTACATATGCACGCACAGCACATGCATGAAGAGCCACTCCAATCGTGTTCTCCTTGGCGAGAATAACCGCCACCCATGAATCTACTGATGAGACAGTGAGCCGAAACAGAGAGAAGGCTATCCAGCCCGGAGTGTGGTAAGACTCTGACTCCTCTGGGAGGCTTGCTTTTATAGCCCGCCCCCAGCCCCCACAAGGTCTGCAAACCCAGGTTAACACTGTGGCAGATAAGGCCCCTGGGTCTTTTCTGGATATGCTGATACCAAATCACATATCACTAGCTTTGCCATTTGTAATTCCAAGAAAGTCGATTTACTTATCCAGGTAACTTCCCCTTGGTACTTTCAAGCCCATGTCCCAGACTAGCGACATTAGTTCATTTAATAACCGTTTTCGGATTTTCAGGGCACCTGGGTGGCTCAGTTGGTTAAGTGTCCGACTCTTGATTTTGGCTCAGGTCATGATTTCAGGGTCGTGAGACTGAGCACCACGTCAGGCACTGCGCTGGACATGGAGCCTGCTTAAGATTCTCTCTCTCCCATCTCCTCTGCCCCCTAGTCTAAAAATTAAAATTAAAAATAATCATTTTCTATAAGAAGCTCCAGGAGCCCCAACAAATCTCATAAAATAAACACACAAACAAATGCCCAAACCCACAAGTGCTGGCAGCAGAGAGAACATCTCCACATGGGGAGGAGTGGCTGAGCCATCCAGGGTGTCGTAATATAAAGAAGAAAAACCAATGAACCAACATGGCTCCTTCAATACGCCAGTCTCAGAGCTGAAGGCATGCATGTCCAGGGACCCAGCACAGGCCATCCTCCCCCTACCACCCAGGAGCCCTCTCCTGTCTTCTAGACTCCACAGAACTTAGACCTGTGAAAGGAAGGCCTAGAAAGGAAAGTGTGCCCTTTCTTTCCTGTCCAGGGCCCACCTTGCAGGTTCCCACAGCCTACTCTCGAACCACCGACATCGACAAAGTTCACACCCTTTGGGAAGAAACCCAACACACAGATGTCAGCCTTATCCTCTTGTCAACACACTGGGGCATATTTCTCACAATACCAGAAAACAAAAACAACAATTGTGACTTCATGGTCACATTTTTGAAGATACTTACAATATAGCGAAAGGGAGGACAAATAAGGGTGCACAGGGGCCATGATGCAGGTATGGGGCGTCTACAATGAACCAAGTAGCTGCTTCTGCACCAAGGTTCTCGGGATGGTTTGACAGATGTGGTTGGTAAGCTGACCCGTAG
>NW_024423344.1:11233192-11255934 GCF_017311325.1 Ursus maritimus | reverse complement strand
AAAGCAGTGTCTGCAAGTCAACAAGTGGGGAATCTGGCCCCAGGTAGAGGTTAGTCCTTTTCTCCCACTAAGTGTGGGCCTAGAATGACAGAGACTGTGTCTTATTCGTCCCCATCGCCCCCACAGTGGCCACCTGGCCCAGTCCTCCACCCTTATTGGAAACTCAGTAAATGAGGGTCAAGGGAATTCAAACTAACATATTGGCTATTTTTTCCAATACAAATCACACGCCACTACGTCGATCTGAAAAGTGTTCTCCCCGGGTCTTCCTGAGGGTAGATGCAAGGCCAGGCCCAAGACAGAACATTTGCACAGCAATACTGACCTTCTAAATAAAATCAGAAAGAGAATTCATTTCACTGAAATATAATTTACATGAAATACACCTGGGTACATACGCATAAGTTAAAAAAAAATCATTACTTACCTATGTCACTTTTCCTTGAGACACCACTTTTCTCCAAATTCTGTATTTTGGACAAAAGAGAAAAAGATAAATCTCACATAACAAATCTAGCAAAACACCAAATAAATATGCATGGTACACAGTAACATTTGGGGGAAGACACAGAAGAGGAGAGCTTGGCAATAAGACGGTGGTGGGGGTGGGGAAGGCAGCAACAATGAGCCTCTGCGTCATGACAGGAGCCTCCTACGAGGCCTTTTCTTACTTCTGACGTGCTCCTGGGCAAGTCACGTAATTGAACTGAGCCTCTTTCCTCCCATGTAAAATGGAACTAAAGCTAAGGCTTAACTGGTTCACAGTGTTCTTGGGAGAGTTCATTTAAAAATCCTGTGAACTCAAAAGCATGGCAAACAAAACAGAGACCGTATCAATGCCGGCAGTGTGTGGGCCATGAAGACGAGCCCCGCTAATGACGGTATTTACCATCTTGTGGGCCCAGACATACTGGCATCCAGAACATCGCCACGATATTCTCTTCCACCTGCGGAGCAGCACCGGGGGCCTCAACGGGGCCCGAGGAGGCAGTCAGCCTGCGGTTCATGAGCTCCAGAGCTCTGGACACAGAAATCCGGATGTGGGCACAGAAACACCTGACCCTGATCCTGGGTCGATCAGGGGAGGGGCTTGTAAAAGATTTCTCTGACAAAGTGCAAAGTGCCAGCAGCTAAATCTGCTGTTTTCATGGTCTTCTCCAGCAGACAAGGAAGGAATTTTCTCTCTAATTGCCCTTTTCTGCTTTCAACTGCCATTCACTATAATTATAACAATTGGACAGTGGCAAATATCCTTCAATTTTCTTCACAGACTGCAACAAGAAATGCACTTGTGAGCCTTTACGAACAAAACTGGGAACAGCTAAAAGCCAAGATGCAGCCACACAGAGATGTATCCTCTCAGAATGCCAAAGGGACCATGACAATAGACAGGGAGCAGAGACGGGGAAACACGGGACAGTGTCTACCTTTGGCAGCATTTCCTGCAATTATCTTGTCTCAGCAAAAGAAATACCACTGTGTGGAGGAGAACCCCATAGTTGTGTACTGATTTGTTATGCCTCGGGATCAAGTGACACTTTACTTAATCCTGATAAAACACGGATTTTTTGGAAAAGCCCACTAAAAAATACTGGAACGCTCGAGCTGGTTTTCTAACTGTGCTGAACCAAAACCGGGTTATCATTGTTAAGTCACCATGTATGGACTTACTGCATCTTCCACGCTCTAAACACCACCAGCAGCCAGGAGCACAGCCCCCCTCTCCCCCCAGAGAAGCAGCCCCGGCCTCAGAACCAGAAATACCACTCTGCGTTCACCATTAACCTGCTGCCCACCCCTTGGCCAAGCTGCCCGCTCCTTTCAAGGCCACGGCCTTGGCGGGTAGGTTAGGATCATGGAAAATTTGCAAGTTTAGATTTAAAAATAGCGGTGGAGTGGGTAAAGAAAATATGGTGTATATACAGAGTGGAATATTATTCAGCTTTAAAAAGGAA
Source organism: Ursus maritimus (assembly GCF_017311325.1). NCBI lineage: Eukaryota > Metazoa > Chordata > Mammalia > Carnivora > Ursidae > Ursus > Ursus maritimus. Next base: position 11,253,979 of record NW_024423344.1, on the reverse strand, counting down.
GGACATTCTGGCACATGCTACGCCCAGGTACCCTGAGGACATGATGCTGTGTGAAATAAGCCAGACGCAAAAAGACAAATACTGTACCATTCCACTGACAGCATCGTCTGATTCACAGAAACGGAAAGTAGAGGGGCGGTTGCCAGGGGCCAGGGGGAGAACAGAGAGCTGTTTAATAGGGACATTTTTAGTTTTGTGAGATGGAAAGAGTCCTGGAGATTGTCTGCAGGACGCTATGAATATCCTTAGTACTGCTGAACTGTACACTTAGAAATGGTTAAGATGGTAAATTTTACGTGTATTTTATGATTTTTAAAAAGAGAGATGATCCAACCCAACACTGCCCTTTACAAATGAGAAAATGGAGGTTCAGAACAGGTGAAGGATTTGCCCAAAGCCCAACAGTCTTTCTAGGCACAGACCCAGGCTTAAAACCCAAGTCTTCTGAGTTCTTCCCAATGTTCCTATTATCCACCCACAGGATAATGCATGCCCTGTCTTCCTCCAGAGCTATTCTTCAGAAAATGGGCACCAGAAGAACCACTTGGGAGTGAGCTCCAAGTGACACCCACAACAAAAGTCACCTTTAGCAACAAGCTGAAAGAGAAAAAAAACAACAACACTGAACTCAGTGTTTCCCAACTGAGTAACTTAAGCGGGAAACCAACTGGACTTCCTACCACATCTCTTTATGAAACCAAAGAAAATCAACCAAAATTACACATCTTTCCATTTGTTATCAAGCCCTGCGGCTCCAAATGGCTGAAAACAACAGCTCGGAAATGATTAACCATTTCGAATGGCTCGATTTGTAAACTGTAAAAATAAAACATCCAAGAACGCTTGCATTAAGTGAACTGAATAGAACCAAAGTGGTCTTGAGCAATTTCCCCTTTGAGAAAGAAAATTAGACTCAATGAACGAACTGACAGGACATTTAAAATTCTGTCTCCAGCTTTCCTCGTGAAAAGGCTTAGCTCTTCCTAAGCAGAAACACGTGGTTTGTTTTATTATCTCTGCTGCCGCATGTTTCTTACACTGACTATCAATATCAGTCAAAATGTGCTGTCCAAGTTTTGTAAGTCAACTGAATTGCTCCGCAGATAGGAAAGAGATTTCTTACTAATGTATCTACCCCACAGACAGCTCCTCCCCTAGCTGGAAAGACACATCCAAGTCACCCTTTGGTACGGGTTTTATCTGTGAAGGCACGATAGGTGTGAACATCTGCGATCCACATACACACTGACTCATTTACAAAACCTTCAAGAAAAGAAGGTAAAACATCCTCCAAAGAATTCGATAGCAAATCTTTTAGGAAGAAAAGTAAAATGGCATCTTGTACCCAGTCGCAAACAAACTCCACCCGCGAGATGTTGAATAAAATGACTTGGTCAGGGTGTGTTCATCAGTGGACTAGGCTAAAAGCGGGTCCTGTGTTTAACTTCTGCCCCCACCACTTACTAGCTCAGGCCTCAGTGTCTCATCTGTAAACAGGAAGAATAATTATAAGACCTATGTCACAGGGTCACTGTGGGAATTTCGTTAGGTAATATAATGCTCAGCGTAGCGTCTGCCCAAAGAAAATGCTCGGTAGTTGTTAACTTGTCTTTTTTAATCATGAACATCATCCGCCTCATATGAAGTCAACTAACACCATAACAAAAATTTAACTGATAGAAGCAGTAAGGTCTATGGTTCCTCTTTTTTACTCTGATTTGTTTAAGGTTCCCCCTTGAAAGGCTATGTAAGGTATTTCTTGCTGTCACATCAGGTACACATTTCAAAAGAGTCTAGCACAGTTTAACTGGTGGACACACACACACAATCTTCAAGACAGCTTTCTGGTATAGGTTCTATTACCCCATCTCCTAGATGAGGAAGCTGAGGCAGAGAGGGTCAGTAAGTCCCACAGCATATCAGTGTTGGAAGAGGGGCGTGAACCACAGTGTCCAACTCTACTCCTACATCACACAGGACACAGTATCATAAACCACCTCAGGGTGTAAGTATGGGCAGACTACAGGTTGAAGCAGGTACGTATCCATGGCTGAGGGGGTGCCGCAGTTGAGGGGGCATCGCGGCCTGGAGCATGAGCCTGGGTGGGCAGGCTCCCCTGAAAGCTGAGCTAGGTCAGAATCCGGGTCGGTGCCGGGGACCAGAAACCCAGAAAAGGAGCCTGGGCCCAGAAGTCAGGCCCCAGGAGGTAAGACAGGGCACTGGCAGCACCAGGAATTCGGATGTGAAGCCACCTGATGCCCTGATGTGCGGGGCGGGCCCCCAGCCCTGAGCAAGGCTGCCTGCATTCCAGAAAGAGCACCACCTGGGGCCCCGACTCCAGCAAGGGAAGACGGCTGCTTCTGAGCAGCTTGGCCAGGCAGGTTCTGATCCATTCTGCCGAGGGTGATCAACTAATGATAATCCCAAATTAACATGGTTGTTGTTAAGAGCCTTAACTCCTATCTCCAGTTTCATCTACAGACTTTGGGCGACCTTGGACAAAGGAATTCTTCTCTAGCTCCAGACTTGGGTATGGTCTACAGTGGACATTTTATCTCTGCCTCTCCTCAGGGAATTAACAGCTTTTCTGGTTCCGTGGCCTAAGCACAGATGGGGTTAATGACATTTTTCAAGGACTTTAATACCTTTGCTTGAAAAATTACACTAAGATATAAGACTTACCTTACTTCTATCTATATTTATATCTATATATATATTTAAGAACACAGATATATATATATTTCCCCATTTGAAAAGCTGAGTTAGAACCTATGCTTGAAAGTATAGACTAGAATTCTCAATCCATTACACAAAATTTTAGCTCCCTATTAATATCCCCTAGGTAACACTTTAAATTCACTACAAATGAGCTTTATTGTTGCCAAACACACATACACATTATAATGCACACAGCTATATAATATAAAATTACAGTGTGAAAAATTCAAGGATGCAGGAAATTGAGATTCTGATTTTCCTTTTATTTTCTTTTCAAGATTTTATTTATTTATTTGAGCGAGAGCAGAACGAGAGAGAGCACACGAACAGGGGGGAAGGGCAGAGGGAGAGGGAGAAACAGATTACTCTCCAAGCAGGGAGCTGCCCCCTCCCCCACATGCCAAGCTCCATCTCAGGACCCTGGGATCATGACCTGAGCCCAAGGCAGACGCTTAACTGACTGAGCCACCCAGGCGCCTTTTAAATGCCATGTGAACTCAGTCAAATCACGTAACTCCTCTGAGGCTAAGTTTTTCTGCTATGCAGGCATGCCTCAGTGTTTCATTGTGCTTTGCTTTATCATGCTTTTCAGATACTGTGTTTTTTATAAATCGAAGGTCTGTGACAACCCCGCATCCAGCAAGTCTATCAGTGCCATTTTTTTCCAACAGCATTTGCTCACTTTGTGTCTCTGTGTCACATTTTGGTGATTGTCACAATATTTCAAATGTTTTCATTATGATTACATTTGTTATGATGATCTGTGATCACTGATCTTTGATGTCACTATTGTAATTGTTCTGGGGTGTCACGAGCTGCACCTATATAAGATGGTAAACTTCAATGACAAATGTGTGTGTTCTGACTGCTCCACTAACTCGCTGTTCCCCCATCTCTCTCCCTCTTCTCTGGGCTCCCTATTCCGAGACACAACAATACTGAAATTAGGCCAATCAGTAACCCTACAGTGGCCTCTAAGTGCTCAAGTAAAAGGGAGAGTTGCACATCTTTCACTTTAAATCAAAAATTAAAAATGGTTAAGCTTAGTGAGGAAGGCACATTGAGAGCTGAGATAGGCTGAAAGCTAGACCGCTTGCAGCAAACATTAGCCAAGTTGGGAATGTGAAAGACAAGTTCTTGGAGGAAATTAAAAGCACTGCTCCGGTGAACACATGAATGGTAAGAAAGAGAAACAGCCTTACTGCTGATATGGAGAAATTCCAAACAGTCTGGAGAGGAGTTCAAACCAGCCCCAACATTCCCTTAAGCCGAAGCCTAACCCAGAGCAAGGCCCTAACTCTGTCATTCTGTGAGGGCTGCGAGAGGTGAGGAAGCAGCAGAAGGAAAGTCTGAGGCTGGCAGAGGTTGGTCCATGAGGTGTAAGGAGAGAAGTCAGTTCCGTAACATGAGGTTCAGGGTGAAGCAGCAAGTGCTGGTGGAGAAGCTGCAGCAAGTTCCCCAGAAGGTCCAGCTACCATAGTAATGACGGGGCTACACACAACAACAGGTTTTCAGTGTAGACGAGACAGCCTTCTACTGGAAGATGCCACAGAGGACTTTCAGAGCTAGAGAGGAGAAGTCAGTGCCTGGCTTCAAAGCTTCAAAGGACAAGCTGACTCTCTTATTGGGGTTAAAGCAGCTGGTGACTGGAAGCTAATACCTATGCTCACTGACCGATCCAAAAACCCTAGGGCCCTTAAGAATTATGCTAAACTGAACACCTGGCTGGTTCCGTGAGTTAAGTATCTGTCTTCAGCTTAGGCTGTGATCCCAGGGTCCTGGGATCGAGTCCCACATCAGGCTCCCTGCTCAGTAGGGAGTCTGCTTTTCCCTCTACCCCTCCCCTGCCCCGCTCATGCTCTCTCTCTCTCACTCTCTCAAATAAACAAATAAAATCTTAAAAAAAAAAATACACTGAGCACTGAGTAATATATGGAATTGCTGAATTGCTACATTGTATACCCAAAAAATATAACACCGGAGATTAACTATACCGGAATTAAAATTCTTTAAAATTGAAGATAAATAAAAAGAAACACATTTCATGAGGTAATATAATGATCTCATGGTGATTCTCTGATGGATCTGGGCAAAGAAAATTGAAAACCTTCTGGAAAGGATTCACCATTCTACATGCCATTAAGAACATTCATGACTCATGGGAAGAGATCAAAATATGGACGTTAACAGGAGTTTGAAGGAAGTTGATTCCAACCCTCGTGGATGACTCTGAGGAATTCAAGACTTCAGCAGAAGCAGTGACTAACTGCATTTGTGGTGGAAATAGCAAGAAGACTGGAATTAGAAGTGGAACTGGGGGCAGGGGGGTGGTGGTATGGGCAAAACGAATGAAGAAGAGAGAGAGTTATGGGCTTCCAAGTATGAAATGAATAAGGCACGGGGATGAAAGGCACAGAACAGGGAGTAGAGTCGATGATCTTGTAATAGTGTTGTATGGTGACAGATGAGAGCTACATTTGGGGGGAGCATAGCAGAATTACAGACTTGTCTAATCACAGTGTTGTACACTTGACACTAATGTAACATTGTGTGTCAACTCTACTTCAATTTAAAAAAAAAAAAAAGAAAGAAATGGAGCCTGAAGATGGGTCCACCTCATGATCAAACTTGAATGGATAAGGAGTTGCTTCTCATGGATGAGCAAAGAGAGTGGTTTCTTGAGACGGAAACTACTCCTCGTGGAGATGCCGTGAAGATTGTTGAAATGACAACAAAGGATTTAGAATCTTACATCAACTTAGTAGATAAAGCAACAGCAGGATTTGAGAGGATTGACTCCAGTTTTGAAAGAAGTTCTACTGTGGGTAAAATGCTATCAAACAGCATCACCCACTACAGAGAAATCATTCATGAAAGGAAGAGTCAATCGATGGGGCAAACTTTATTGTTGTCTTCTTTTAAGAAATTGCCACAGCCACCCCAGCGTTCAGCAGCCATCGACAGTAAGGCAAGACCCTCCACCAGCAAAAAGATTACGACTCACTAAAAGCTCAGATGACGGTTACCATTTTTTTTTTGCAATAAATTACTTTTTAATTCAGGCATATGTTTTAAACAATGCTATTACACACTTAACAGACTACAGTATAGTGTAAACACAACTTTCATGATGCGCTGAAAACCAAAAAAGTCATCTGACTCGCTTTATTGCAGTATTCGCTTTCTTATGGTACTCGCTTTATTGCAGTGGTCTGGAACCAAGCCCACACATCCCTAAGGTACGCCTGTACATGGGAATATCTGTTTTGCTTAGCAATAACAGGATCATTGAGAAGATCAAGTTAATGAAATGTCTGAAAATGTTTTATTAACCATAATGGATCTTACAACCAAAGGAAATCATTATTATTGTTCCTGTATAGGAAATCCACAGTACAGTTAGAACAGATAATATTCTGTTGACAAAAGAAACACCCTTTTAAAAAAATGTTTTTACACTAATTGTGGGATAAAAAATCAAGTCAACTGAGCCTTAACTAATATGATAAAGACAATTCATATTCTTAAAATACTGTTTCTCTTTTAAAAAAAAAATACTGTTTCTCTTTCTCATTTGCTAAACTCCTCCAGGGCAAAGTCTAAATGGTAGACTTTAGGTGAAGTTCTTGAATGCAACCAATGATGAAAAAAGCAGCAGCTCTGAGATTTGGGTAAGTGGTGTCCTGTCTCCATGGGTCCCCCAGGTCTCAGTTCCTGGGTCTAACTGTGCAAGGAGCCTGGAAGTCACCTTTGGGGATTCTCACACAGGGCCACCTTCAGGGAAAGGGATACTCAGGCTCTTGTGACCCCAGCGACATAGCAAAAGACTCCTTTCTCAGACTGGGAAAACGAAGCCCAAGTTTAGATGTGGTCAGACTAGAGAAAACTAGGGTCTCCAAGTCTTCTAAAATGTCTAATTTCATTTCAAAATACTTCTTCTTAAAATGAAATTCGAAACCTACTTGGTCTGCTTTAACTATCACAGGACTGTTTGTAAAGCAAGCTTATCTGTAGGTTGCCATTAGGGATTAAAAATCTGTGTTGACCGACATTTCATTAATTCATAAAAAAAAATCGGTAACTGTTGAAAGACGAAATCATCACAGCTCCCATTAAAGCAAATACAAATGACTCTTAGGAAGAATAGATTTGATCATGAGAATAGTACCTTAGATTGCTTGACCTCTTTCTTTATATCTTCAGAAACCAAAGCAAAAGCTGGAAAAAAGAAAACATTTTTCCATTAAAATTATCAATTAAGATTCATTCTCACATTCAACAGTTGTGCTTAAAATGAGGGGGAAAAAAAGGTACTTTAATAAGACATACTTTGCTCATTAAAAGCAGCTGCATTGCTACAAACCAGCACGGTGGGCCACCTTCATCTCCGGACCTGAAATTATTCATCGGCGGGAAGCCAACGTGCTTAAGCTACCAATCTAAAGAAATACTACATCAAAGAAATTAGACTCTGTATAACATTTGTGTCTACGGATATAAACTACAAAACAGATGCGTACAAAATACACCTTCTTAGCAACCTTCATTCTGGTGCCTTCTAAAGCAAAGGGGAATTCCTGAGAATCTAAAGGGAAGCGTACAAATTCCTACTCACACAGTCACTGCCAGAGCCCGGCAGGCGACGGAGCTAAATCTGGGGCAAGCTTTCAGTCTCGGGGCTGCCAGGGTAGAAGTGTGGTGCAGATAATGGTGCCGCACGCAGGGGAGGCTTAACAGAGCCCGCTCACGCAATGGGGCCGGAGAGTGAGGGGAATTAAAATCATTCCCTATTTAGAAGGATTTCATGTTTTGAGTTGGAGCCCATAAGCAAAGATATCCCTACAGACACACCTAGGCTCTACATTTAAAATCATCATCATAATACTAATAACAACATGACAGGAACACTTTGAAAATACAAAGCGAAATAATAAACCCAAGTCAGGAAGGTTACACCAGACAAAAAAATAATAATATTATTTTCATTTGGTAGTGCATTTCTCCTGAGGAGCTAAGAGGAAAGCACCTCATAGAGTTTGCTTTCTCCAGTTAGCATCCCCAGGAGAAAATGGGCAATGGCATAGAGCAGTAATGTACAAAAAGTGCCGGACAGCCGATTCCACGAGGCGGTAATGTAGTACAAGGGGTTTCGGCGGTAAGTCTCCCGCGGTAACAGGAAGCAGCAGACGACCTCCTCCATCCCGACCCCTCCGACCCCTCCCCCACCCTCACCCCCAGACATCCACTGCCTCAAATTCTCTCTCCATTAACATAGGCTCAAAGGAAATAACCGAACACATTCACACAAAAATGCAAATGACTGACATCATTTAATCATTTCCATTTCCAGGATGACATTTCAAAAGGCAGGGGGAAATTGAAACATAAGCCAAATGCACCTCTGTATGTGGGATCTGGATAACAGCAGATGCTACAGGAGGCCTGCCTGAGACCACCTCCTCTAAATAATAATCCCCAACTCCACCCCTCCTTACCTTCCTCACTCTTCCTTTTTCTCCAGAGCACTTACCACCATAATACATGTTTATATTTTTTTGTCTATTTCTTGTCTTACATATTAGTTTATTGTAAGCTCCATGAAGGCAGGAATGTGGTTTTATTGACTGCCTGCCTCATACCGAGAACACAGCCAGCATGCAGAGGAAGGTCAATAAATATTTATCAAATAAATGAATCGATCAGTGAATACAAGTCTTTACAACGGCACTGGGATCCCATCACTTACGGGCTATCTACTCCTTACACCAGGTAGCAACAACCAAGCAAACTGAAGGAATTTAGTGTATCCTCCCAACACCAATTTATTGTCAGTAGGATCTGATCGACTTTCTCACTTTACATACAAACATACACAGACACACACACATACACACACGAAGCCCAAATCATTCATTAAATTCTAAGAAGAAAGGAGAGATTTAACCCCAAATACCATTTTAAATTCTGCTCCCGGGTATTTAATTCTTTGGTTCTGTCATATTTGACTTACCTCTAAACTAGCATGCACACTTAAAACCCTCAAGAAGATATCAAAAATAGACTTATTAATGAATATCACACAGGGAAGTCACAACATGTTAATATCACTCAGCACCACAGAATTACAAGAAACAGAACATTCCAACAACTTGCAGGATATAACAACTGTGGTCAATCTAAGACACAACTCTGAGTCCAAAATCCGTCTCTGCCGACTCCATCAATTCTTAATCCCAAACACAGACAGTTAAAGCTCTCCGGGCTAGAATTCCCTCTTTTGTCAAGATAAAAAAAAAAAAACAAAACAAAAAAAAAAACACCTTCTCAGTTTAACACATTCAGTGACTCATCATCTAATAACCAGGATTTAGTCTTTCCTCACTTCTTTTGCAGGCCAGATGGCTATGGAAAAAGAAGAGTATGTCAACATGAAAGCCCTTTAGAATGCAGACTCTATACTGAAGAAAACATGTCTTTATTTGGTATTGGTTCTGCAAGTTACTAACACATCACCTTTCATAAGTAAGCAGCTAATGTCATTTGTTAATGTTTCGCGTAGGAATCACACGGAGGGAAGACATTCCCAATAAATCAAGTGAATTCCACATATGTTCCTTGTCATAATCAAGACAACATACCTCTACTCAGGCAATGCTTAACTGAAGTGAGCGTAAACTAGATTTTAGTTTAGTTCCTTCCCAAACCACAAAGGCCTAGAGTTAAAATATCCTTTAAAACACACACACACACGCACACACACACACACACACACACACAACTGTCATTTGTCCCTATCACACTCTGCTGTGAAATTAAGAACTCCTTTTTCCCCATGATAGAATAAAGTATACAATGTTTAAAGCAGTAATAAAGAGGTGTCTGGCTGGTTCAGTCAGTAGAGCATGGGACTCTTGATCTTGGGTCATGAGTTCAAGTCCCACGTTGGGCATAAAGCTTACTTAAAAAAATAAAGCACTAAGGTAAGAAATGCATCAGTTACTTTCAAGTACAAGAGCAAATCACATGGCAAGATAGTCCTCATTAAATGAATATTAAAAAAAACTAGTTGGTTTTATGTTTCCATAATCTAAATAAAACAAACCACCAAGGAACCAAACTCATTTTGAAGGCACAGAATATGCTATACCACTAATAAATCCAATCTTAAAATAATGAATCCTTTACAAAATTCCTACCCACAAAATCCCGGCTTTCACAGTTGGTGCAAATGAAGGAGAAATGGTAAAATTAGAGGAGAAAGTGAGAAAAATTAGCAAGCGAGGTAAGAAATTACCTGTCACACAGTGGGATTTTAACAGTGTGCCTGAGGGGTGGGGGGGGGAAGAACGAGGGAGGAAAGGATCCCCCAACTCTGCCAGAGGGAGTGGCCACCTGGGGCTGGATGTTTGCTGTTTGGCTTCATCCTAATTTCCAGATTCAGTGGGGAAAAAATATTCTTGAAAGCTTGGCCTTAATGTGCAGTTGGAGAACTGTTCCAAGGTAAATCATGCTCTTATATGCCAAACTGCTGTTTAAAAGTAATTTTCCCTTTTCTATTTTCAACATGAATTCTTGTGAATTGCTACAGGGAACTATATTTAAAGTGCAAATCAGGACGGGCAATAGAAATAAGACCTTTCCGAGATAACTTTAAATAATTCAAGCCAACTAATGTGTTAGCACACCTATTCTAAGAGATAAATCAAGATTTTACAACTAACCTGGGACTAAGATTTATAGGCCAGCCTAAGCCCTGGAGTGCCAGAAAACTGGAGAGGAATTAATTGCAACGCATTTAAGCAACACTAATCAACTATCTTTTCTTGTTCCTGGGAGGGAGCAAGGGACCCCAGGCCCACGCAGGAAGGACATGTGTACCTCCTAGCTCCTCACTCCGTTTTGTTCCTCTTTCCTGATTTGTCCTCCCAGACTCTCCCAGGAACATCTTTCATAGAAACCAGATTAAACACAAAAAAACAAAAACCACTGAGACATTAAATATCCCCCGTTCAGAGGGGAGGGGTGCTGCCGGGATTAAGTGAGGTAAGGGACACAGTGTTTAGCTCCGTCATTGTTGCCATAATGCCCCTGGTGGGGCAATGAGCGCTGTCTGGCCAGTGTCTAAGTGGTCGTGGGCCCTACCCTGGAGCCGGGAGGGAGGAAGGGAATGGAACTGCGTCCCTGGCTCTGCCATCTGGGACAAAGCCCCAGCACACACGCTGGAAGCTTGCAGCTGGGGCCCCTGCACGACTCAGGGTCTCGCACAGGCTCTGCCCCACTTTTTCTTCTGACACACTGTGGGAGAGAGCCTGTGGGGCTTCCCTTTCTTTCCTGTGACCTACTTACAACACGTTTCACCCAGCACAGCTCCTCCCGGAGTGGCTCCAGCTCCCTGGAGCTTTCCAGGTTGAATTCCAAGTTCTCCAAGAGGAGGCCTTAAGCTCCAGGATGTGCAGCCCACAGCTGATTGACTTAGTTGCAATTACCTGCTTTGGAGATAATCCATGCCAGCAGAGTGACCAGAAACAAATGCACCCCCACCCAGCGACAGGAGCCAGAGCCTGCCTTTCCTTCCTCCTCTTCAGACAAATCTCTCCCCTGGGGCTGTGCACACCCTGGGTAGCAGGTCCATCCACCCACCTTGAGGCACCACCACCCAAATTGAAGATGGGGGGCCCCTGGCACTCCACATGGGCCGAGGACAGAACCAGCCCAGGCATGTGGCCAGAGATCAAATGGTTTCGCCTGTGTTATGTTTCTAGCACAGGGCCTAGCACATGCTAAGTGCTTTGGGCCTTAGCAGTTACTGTCATTATTATTAGTTTATACTTTCATTTGTGCAACAGAAAATCAGAGAGTGGCTGGGTGCATCGTGCCACACGTTCTGCTAGGGGCCGGGGAAGATGTGTAAGCAGCTACCCAAGGAGCTGACATGAGGCACACGTCCCTCAGTCAACAGCCAAGTGCACAAGTGCCCACGCCACTGGCTGTCATTCTAATGGGAGTCCCTGAGAGAGCACCTGGGGTAGAGACAAAGGCCATCTCACCCAAGGCAGGGCAGCAGAGGGAAGGGGAGTCTTCTGGAGAGGAAAGCACTGCTTGGACCAAGCTCAACACAGCACTTGAGCAAGTAAATTCCAGGCAGCGGAGACTTCAAGTTGCGAGGGCAAGGAGGCCTGGAAACAGGCTTCTGCAGGGAAGCATGGTGAATAGTCCAGTGTGCCCAGAGCATGGACACCTGAGGGGAGGGACTACGGCATGCACACCTGAGGTCAGGGGAGAGACTGGGGCATGGACACCTGCAGGGGAGGGGAAAGACTGGGGCATAGACCCTGGAGGGGAAGGAGTGACTGGGGCACAGACACTGGAAGGGAGGGAGTGACTGGGGCATGGACACCTGCAGGGGAGGGGAGAGACTGAGGCTAGAGATGAGATTGGAGTCAGCAGGGGCCATATCATGAAAGAGGTCAGTGTTAGGGAGTCTGCTTTGATTGTAAGGGCCATGAAAAGCTTCTAAGAAAGCGAGTGCCATGTTGAAATGTGTGCCTTAGACGGGTTTCTAGAGTAGTGTTGGGTGGGGCTGTGGGGGGACAGAACAAAAGGCACAAACATGCCTGCTAGGAAGCTAATGCAGCCAGGTAATGAGAGAGAAGGGACAGAATTCAGATGAGGCAATCCTGGGGAGGTAGGCAAGTGAGCAAAAGCAGGTGTTGGGGATATTAAAGCAGCAGAATGCACAGGCTAGAAGTCAGATGCTACCAGTAGATGGTGCAGGAAGGGAGAGTCCAGAGGGGTTGGTGAATGAGAAAGGAGTGTAGGTGAGTCCAGGTTTCAGAGGGAGTGGCTGGGCACACTGCGGTGCCCATTCACAAGCCAGAGAATAAAGCTTGGTGGGGGCGGGGGGAGATGTGTGGAAAAACTCCATTTGGTTCCCAACATCCTGAGATGCTGAGGCTATTCACAGGGACACATCCAGCAGCAGGTGTACCCAGCACCTGTACCCAGGTGTGGAAATGGGCACAGGGTCAAGAGGAGAGGCACCGACGGTGGCCCCACAGTCCAATGGAACCAAAGCCACAAGACTGGATGGGAAGACAGGTGCAAGGCAACTCCCACATTTCAGGGACAAAGCTATAAAGATGACCAAAAGGAATGGCCAGGCAGAGAGGAGAAGCTAGAGAGAAGGCAGTAGTTTAAGGAGTTTTTAAGGTGTTCTTTCAAGGCGTTTTCTTCTTAAAGCTTCAAAGTGCGATGGAAAGAGGCTGCAGCACGGAAGACCTGGCCTCCAGGCCCTGCTCCACTAGGAGGCCTCGCAGCATGCTGGGCGGATGCACAGAATCTAGACTCCCACCTCGTGGCATCAAATCCAGGCTCTGCCACTTAGTAGCTAAGCAACATCGGGCCATTGACTTGGCCTCTCAGAGCCTCTGCCTCTATCCCCGTACAAGGGGGGAACCTTAACAAGAATGAGCTAAGTTGGTGCATGTACAGGTTCCAGCCGGTAACGGACCTCCAGGAAGAGCTAGGGAGCCTTTTGCTCGGGTGGCAAAGAGCAGAGTCAGGAAGACAGATGCCGCACCGGGCAGGAAGCCGGCACAATTCCTCAAGTAGACAGCTGCACAACATTGAGGGTCAGGGAACTACTGTGCCCCATTCCGTGGGTTCTGCACCACTTACAAGGTGATCAGCTGGTTGAGAGAAAGGTTGGAGATTGGGGGGGGGCCTCCCCTCAAGTGTGGCAGTGAGCACACCAACATGACAGTCCTCTTTTGAGCCACTCACTACCCACCCCTGTTTGATTTTACTCCATCTGAAGCACCTCTTCTGTTTTATCAAAGAAGGCAATGGGAAAATGGAGTTGGAAAACGAATTTTTCTTCCCTTGGGAACAAAGCCGGCCAGGACCAATACAGTGTCTGTGCCAGAGGGCGAGCGTACTTATAGAAAGGGCAGTAAATAGAAAGAAAATAGGAAGAAATAGGAAATAACTGTTATTTTAGAAAGACAAAGATCATTTGCTTCTTTGATTCCTATCTCATTTAAACAAATAATATGAAAGCCCACATGCCAACTGAAACAGAGTTTCGGGGGAGAGATTCAGAACACCACCCTCATAAGCATGTTTCATAGGCTGTGTCATAGGTAAGGGGCAGAAGAAACCCTGGTCACACAACCCACTCCCAAACAAACTCAACCTCAACAAAATCAGCCCTTCGTATAATCCCTTCGCATTGCAAGAGTAGTGCTGAACACCTAACTGTCAAGCTAACTTAGACAAACTCTGCTTAAATTTGGGGTACTTATTTCTGCAATACAAAAAGTGGTTTTAGAAGCCCTCCCTGTCAGCACCACTGAATCCACGGTAGCCACAGGCCGAGACGTTCTAACTCTGTTAGGAACTTGTCAACTGTCCAAACACCTTTGCTCTTAACAACCCACTCTCTAGTTTCTGAGACTCATGCTCCTTCCCCTACAAGCCCCTCCAGTAGCAGGGGACACATCCAGCAGCAGGTGTACCCAGCACCTGTACCCAGGTGTGGAACTGGGCACAGGGGTCAAAAGGAGAGGCACTGATGGTGGCCCCACAGTCCAATGGAACCAAAGCCACAAGACTGGATGGGAAGACAGGTGCCTGTTCTCAAAGGATGCTGGAACCAGAGAAAGACTGCTTCCTTTGAATCCTGGAGTTCCTGGTTCCTTTCCCAAGGAGAGGAAATATCTGAGCAGGACGTATCAGCCCTCAAGTCCACGCTCTGCTGTCTCCAAAACAGCTCCTTATTTCATTTTATTTCTATTTATTTATTTTTTAAAGATTTATTTATTTATTTATTTATTTGACAGAGACAGCCAGCGAGAGAGGGAACACAAGCAGGGGGAGTGGGAGAGGAAGAAGCAGGCTCCCAGCGGAAGAGCCTGATGTGGGGCTCTATCCCAGAAGGCCTGGGATCACGCCCTGAGCCGAAGGCAGAGGCTTAAGGACTGTGCCACCCAGGCGCCCCACCTTATTTCATTTTAAAGACAAAGCAACCAGCAAGCATCTTTACATTCTACAGATATGCAAGAAAATCATCTGGCAAGAGTCCCAGATGATTTCTACCTGGGCCTAGGCAGGGCTCCTGCACCTGCCAGCAAAGACGACCCACCTGGGGCCTTGTAAAAATGCAAATCCATAGGCTTCATCTCAGATATTCTGAGTCAGAAAAATCTGGAGCTGGAACCCCATAATCTGCCTTTTAACAAAGGGGCCCGCAACAAAGGGAACTCTACAAGACGTTGAGGTGATTCTCCTGTGTGCTGAAGTCTGACACGCTGGGGTGCGTAGCTAGACAGCCTCTTGAAGGAACGGAACGGGGCTATTTTTCCAACAGGCCTTGGCCATTTACCTTCCTTTACTTCGTTCACCGCATAAACGAAGAACAAGCTCCAGTATATCCACCCTCAAGGATCTGGAGAAGATAAATTCAGTGTGATGTGTAAAGAGCCTTGAGCTTCTTACGGCAAGCAATGATGTAAACTAAAACATATCACCTTTTCAGACCGTAAAATATTCTTTTAGTAGTGAAAATAAGTCATATCCCCAGGAGAAAATGGCATTGCTATAATTGAGAGACATTCAAATCTTATTTGATGATACCTTTACTCATTTTTTGGTATAAACCTACAGCTTTACATCATACAGATAAAGACTTTTCTGCCCCAGCTTCTACCAAATCTTGGGTACACATATATTTTGAATACAAGCTTAAAATGGATTAATTTTGCCAATTAAGATTTTCTACTCTTAAAAAAAATCTACTCAAATTGCCCCCAAATCCCTCTGCAGCCGACCTCTCCTCTGAGCTCCAGACCTACAAATCTAACTGCCCACCTGACGTGCACCTGAACATCTCACATCCCCCCAAAACTCAGTTTGTCCAAATTGAACTCCTCATCCTCACCTCCCTCTAAAATTAAAAATAAATTTCAGAAAAAATGTCTGGCTACTTAATGCCATAGAAATGGTTAAAAGAAATTTTATGTTATTTAACTACAATTTTTAAAAAAAAAAATGTTTAAATCTGGTCCTTCTCCATTAGCGCCTGTATCAGTAAAGAGCACTGGTACCCACCCACAGCTCATGACAGAAGCCTGATTCATCCTTGACCCCCTCCTTCCTCTCAGCCCACTGTACCCATCAACCTCCCTGTCTCCGGGATTCTTCATCATCTCTCCCGTAGTTGATTCCAGCAGCCTCCTCGCTGGTCCCACATGTCCTCACTAGCCGCCTCTAATCCCTGCTCTACAGGACAACCAGAGCGAGTTCCTTAGAACAGGAAGTTAAATCGTGTCACTCTCCAATTGCAGCCCTTCAGCCACTTCCCACAGCTCTAAGGACAAAGTCCAAAATCCTTACCCTCCTCTGCAAGACCCTGCATTGCCTGACCCCTGCTGAATTTCCCAGCCCCTCTCTCAATCTCGCCAGAACTGTCCTTTCTCCACTGTGTTCCTCCAGCACCAAGCTCTTTCCCCTGCTGGCCGTGTCCCCTTCCTCCATTTAACTGATCTCTGCTTCTCGTTTAGATCTGAGTTCCAATGTCTCCTCCTCCAAGAAGCCTTCCTTGAGCCCCTGTGCCAAGGTTTCTCAACCCAGCACCCCGCACTATTAACACCAGACCAGATCATGGATTCTTTGGAGGGGGAGGTTGTCCCGTACATGGTAGGATGTTCCTCGGCGGCCCTGGCTCTAGATGCCACTAGCACGCCATCCCTGTGGCAACCAAAAAGTCTCTAGCCATTGACAAATGTTCCCTGAGGGGCAAGATAGCCCCCTGTTGAAAACCATTATGCCAGACTCCAGGCTAAAGCCCTCCATCTCTCTGCCACGTGTTCTCACAGCGCCAGGAACCCCCCGCCACGACGCTGAACACAGTGCGATTTGTTTCTGCGGCATGTTTGATGTCAGCTTCTTCCCCTCGAGACTGCATGTTCCACCAGGGAAAAGCCAGACTCGATCTGCCTTCTTCCTGCAATATCCCCAGTGCCTGACACATGTAGATACACTTTCTGAATAAATGAAAAAAATTCCAAGTACAGTTCTTTCTTTTAATACTATTTTTGAACTGTTAACATTTTCTAGGAGTGCAAATCAGCGCCTACACTGAATTGGGTTTCTCTGGGGAGTGGCTTAGTGAATAGAGCTTTGAAACATGGAATTAAGGGAGACTCTCAATCAATAATAGATCTGATGAACCCCTGACACTCACTAGAATTTTTCCTTTGTGTTGGGAAAGATGGAATTAGCACTCCTATATACTGTTCTTAAGCAAGAATCTGGCAACACCAAAGATGGATTCCCATAATGCTACAAACAGACAAAAACATAATAACATTTGTGAATTTCCCATAAATAATCCTTTTGTGCCTAGAAATTATGCCCGATTTATGTTTCTAATGAAAACAAAAAACAAAAAAAAAGAAAAAAAACCTGGCCCTTAGTGGTCCAAATGAGGTCAATTATTAGGACTTGCTCAAGTACTGGGCCCACAATGTTTGCTTCAGAACAAGTTAACAAAAGGGTCAGGATAGCTCCTCCCAATCCCCCCCCCAACTGCCATCCCATCTGAAACAGATGCTCTTTTCCCCCCTCTCTTTATATGCACCCCTCCCTATAAAGAGCTTGACTGTTGGCTATAGGCAAACTCCCTTGGGTCAAGTCCATAACCAAGAGGCCCATGCAAACTTGGGAACCCCAGAATACCCGGACAAGAACCCATCCAGACAGGTAAAATCTCTGTCAGTCCTATCTGCTTAAGAAATAAAAGGAGGGGGGAGCCTGGGTGGCAGAGCGGTTAAGCGGCTGCCTTCGGCTCAGGGCGTGATCCCGGCGTTGTGGGATCGAGCCCCACATCAGGCTCTTCCGCTATGAGCCTGCTTCTTCCTCTCCCACTCCCCCTGCTTGTGTTCCCTGTCTCGCTGGCTGTCTCTTCTCTGTCGAATAAATAAATAAAATCTTTAAAAAAAAAAAAAAAGAAATAAAAGGAGGGTTTAAAAATCAAAAATTAAAACACACACACAGACACACACGCATGAATCTGGGATCAGGTCTGACTCTTGGTGCCCTAAAATGCCTAACTCACCGCAATGAAGAGAATCTGAGCGAGAACTGGACCAGAATGAAAAATCAACCCTAATTTTGGCAGATGCTAACAAATTCAATCCTGACACATACAGAGTAGAAACACGGATAAAAAAGATAAAAGTTAGTACCTTATTATTTTACCATTGGTTCAAATGAGCTTCTTCACAGACGTATCAATTAGGATTAGGTTGGCTGCTGCATGTAACGGAAAACTCAAACAACTGAGGCTTAAACAAGACAGAGGTTTATTTTTAACCTCCTGTAAAACAAGCCTGGAAATAAGTGACCCAGGGCTGGCGTGGTGCGCCACATCCATCCGGCGCCCAGGTGGTGCTATCCTTTCTGCCCTACCACCCTCACTACTGGCTTCTGTCTTCAAGGTCACCTCATGGTCACAGGATGACCACTATGGCTCCAGCCATCAGATTTACAGACAATGGGAAGGAAGATGAAACAAAGACAAGCCAACAAACAAATAAAAAAATAAAAAATAAAAAATAAAGCACACATCCCAGCTGGGTCAGCTACCTTTAACAAGCTTCACCAAGAGACCCACCCAAAAATCTCTACAGATAACTCAGTGGCTGCCCCTACTTGCAAGGGCCACTGAGAAACATTTTCTTTCTGGACACACTGCCACCGCCACGACCATGACATTCCTCCGTCCTTCCCCTCGCCGCCTATATTATTAGTCAGCTAGGGCTGTCTTAACAGCAACCAAGGCTGGGTGGTTTAAAGAGAGGAAATTTATTCCTCACAGCTCTGGAAACTAGAAGTCCAAGATCAAGGTGCCAGCAGGGTTGGTTTCTGCTGAGACCTCTCTCCTTGGCTTGCAGGTAGAAGTCTTCTCGCTGTGTTCTCACATGGCCTTTCTCTGTGTGCATCCCTGGGGTCTCTTCCTCTTTGGAGAAGGATAAGG
Source organism: Ursus maritimus (assembly GCF_017311325.1). Taxonomy (NCBI): domain Eukaryota; kingdom Metazoa; phylum Chordata; class Mammalia; order Carnivora; family Ursidae; genus Ursus; species Ursus maritimus. The sequence goes on along the minus strand of NW_024423344.1, from coordinate 11,235,225 downwards.
ACAGGAGTCCCGCTGGATTGGGGCCCCACCCCTATGACCTCATTGACCCTTCAGGATCTCCTTGGAGGCCCTAACTCCAAATACAATCACCCAACACTCCTGATTATCTAAGAGGTTTTTTAGTCAGGAGAAGAAGGAGCTATGGGTTATTGAGTAGGCAGACAGCAGTCTCTGCCACAATAGAATCAGTATGTTAAAGCTGTGAGAAATGGCAAAGTTCTGGTATTTTATCTAGTCTATGCCTCCTGTTTTATAGGAGAAAACTGAGCTTAAACCCACTAGGAGCCACACAGTGGCTGACGGAGAGGTGTGAATAAATCTGATTCTAGAACTGGCACTGGACTTTAGAACTGAAGTTGCAGTGAATTGGGTCTGTATAATCATACGGGTTTAAAATAAATCTTCTATATTGACTTTTCTCTAAAAACTCAAGTGAATATGCTACAGTTTGTGGGAAAACTAAACTATATATATATATAGCCAGGCCAAACTCATAAGGGACTATTTAGAGTATTCTTAAGCAATCAGGATTGTTCACATGCCTCAGAATTCCTATCATAATCTCTGTTTCAGCAAAAGTCCAAGATACTTGGTTCCGAGATCTATAGAGTGGGTACCACATCCTTCTGCATCTTGCTCCTCCCCCAACACCACCAAAGCAGAGCTCAATAAACTGAGCTCGTGATTTACCTCAGACCTGGAAGAATGCAGCTTCTTGTCTGTACCAACCCATGAAAGCCAGCTCACAAAGCCAAATGTCTCACAGGGACCTTTTAGTAGGTTTTATGTCTTATTTATTGTGCTTATCTGACAACTTCACAATGTTAATAGACATCTCTAAAAATGTGTTGACATTTTGGTTCATTCTGACTGTCCTTTAATGTATTATCAAGTTTGGGCAGTACAGATATTCCCTTAAGTGCAGTAAAAAACAGATACGCACAGCAATACAAATGTGTATTTCAACCCATACGTTGAATATATTATGTACAAATATTATATCCCCAGTACACCATTATAAAGTGCAGTGCTATAAATAGAAGGCCAATTTCAGCTACCACCCACCCCATTTGGTTAGGTGCAAAACTTCCAGGCAGCAAGCCAACTGAGGCAGCCAAGAGTCACCTAGTTAATTTCCCACCCCTTCAAACTCCCCTTCTCCCTGGGCTGCCCCCTCCCAGCGATGCATTCTTTCTTCCATTAAAGCAGATCTCCTCCAAGTTCAGTTGCTCCCCACCGTCAGTTATAGCTTTCTGTGCCCAAGGTGCCCGAACATTTTTAATTATATTGTTGCTTACTTAATCATGCGTGTGAACAATTAATTAACAATTAATCTCACTCGATTTTCCCACACTTTCTGAGCACCTATAGAAAAGCGAGGTGTACGCAAATAACGTCCTTATTCGGAGAGTTTAAATCCAAATAAAAATGAGCTGTACAGGTTCCGGTGGGCTACCAAAAAGCAATGTGCAATAACGCTACGTCTCTTCCTAAATTGCACCATTCTGCCATTTCTAAAAATCTGAGATTACTGCCTTTTAACAGACTGGAAACACAAAAGTCCGGGTTAGAGGACAATAACCCCGAGAACACTGAAAAGGGAGTAATTTTTCCCCCAGGCTTTCAAATTTGAATAAATCTCACCATAAATGTCAATTAGAACAATTTTTTTAAACTTTGCCACATCATTTTACAATAAAGGGGAGAAAATACTCTTGTGAGGAGAACGGAGGAAAAAAGGGAAGGGGCATTATGGCAGCAGCAGACCCGACAAGCATTGTTTTCAGAAGTGTTCTCTAATTTCCCCCCATAAAGACTCAAGATTGGGGAATGTCCCCACCGCCTCCCCCACGCCACCACCGCACACACTGAGGGCCCAGCCGGGCACCCCGATCCTCCCTTTCTGGCCAAGGAATCTGTAGAAGGGGTTGGTGCCAAGTTGGCATCTCAGCCCCGGAGACCCGGGCACGGCCGGAATACCCCCGCAGAGAGCCCCTGCAGGGCGCGCGGACCTGGCGGGGTGGGGGGGGGGG
>NW_024423344.1:11067954-11233117 GCF_017311325.1 Ursus maritimus | reverse complement strand
CCCACCGTCAGTTATAGCTTTCTGTGCCCAAGGTGCCCGAACATTTTTAATTATATTGTTGCTTACTTAATCATGCGTGTGAACAATTAATTAACAATTAATCTCACTCGATTTTCCCACACTTTCTGAGCACCTATAGAAAAGCGAGGTGTACGCAAATAACGTCCTTATTCGGAGAGTTTAAATCCAAATAAAAATGAGCTGTACAGGTTCCGGTGGGCTACCAAAAAGCAATGTGCAATAACGCTACGTCTCTTCCTAAATTGCACCATTCTGCCATTTCTAAAAATCTGAGATTACTGCCTTTTAACAGACTGGAAACACAAAAGTCCGGGTTAGAGGACAATAACCCCGAGAACACTGAAAAGGGAGTAATTTTTCCCCCAGGCTTTCAAATTTGAATAAATCTCACCATAAATGTCAATTAGAACAATTTTTTTAAACTTTGCCACATCATTTTACAATAAAGGGGAGAAAATACTCTTGTGAGGAGAACGGAGGAAAAAAGGGAAGGGGCATTATGGCAGCAGCAGACCCGACAAGCATTGTTTTCAGAAGTGTTCTCTAATTTCCCCCCATAAAGACTCAAGATTGGGGAATGTCCCCACCGCCTCCCCCACGCCACCACCGCACACACTGAGGGCCCAGCCGGGCACCCCGATCCTCCCTTTCTGGCCAAGGAATCTGTAGAAGGGGTTGGTGCCAAGTTGGCATCTCAGCCCCGGAGACCCGGGCACGGCCGGAATACCCCCGCAGAGAGCCCCTGCAGGGCGCGCGGACCTGGCGGGGTGGGGGGGGGGGTGCCGTCCCTAGCCCCCCGCCTGCAGGGCGCGGAGGTGCGGAGCGAGCCAGCGGCCCCGACCGCAGGGCCCGCCCGCCTCCAGCCTGTGGCGCCCGCGCAGGGCGTGTGGGGCGCGCGGGGCAGGCGGGACGCGGGCGGAAGGCAGGGGGGCGGGACCGCGGCCGCCGCTTCCCTGCTCTCAAAGTTTCTTGCAGTTGCACATTTACTCAGCGCTTCCTGTGGGGGTGAGCGCCTCGCCCTCCCGGCTCGGCCGGCCGCCAACTCCCGGCGGAAGGAGGCGGGAAGACGCGAGTGGGGCCGGGGAGGCGGCGGGACCCAGCGAGCCGAAAGGGGCCAGGCGCGGCGCGCCCCGGGGTCCCGGAAAGCCGGGTCCCCACCCGGACGCCGCGAGAGGGCGCTGCCGCCGGCGCGGCGGGGACGGGACGGCGGGACACGAGCGCCCGCGGGGCAGGGCTGGGCCGCCCGGCACCTCCTTTCGCGTGCGGACGCGGGACGCGGGCGGCAGCGTCCGGGAAGCCCACGCCGCTCCCGTGCGCGCCCGGGCCGCCCGCTACTTACCCAGGGAGCAGGTGAGGAGAGAGAGCAGTGCCGGGAGCGCGAGGCGGCGGCCGCGGCGGGCGGGCGGCAGCATGCCGGCGGCGGGAGCTGCGCACCCTATTGAGGCGCGGGGACGGGAGACGCGCGGGGAGCAGAGCTGCGCCGCTGCCGCCCCTGCCGCCGCGGCTGACCCTTCTCCGCCGGCTCCCCTCCTCCCTCCTTGGGCTCCGCCGTGCCGGCTCCGGCCGCGCCCTCTGGCGGCGGACTTCGGGAGCGTCCTCGAGCCGGTTCCAGAGCCCGCCTGGCTCGCGGCTGTGCCTCGGGTCCCGCCGCCTGGTGAGGGTAGAGGACAGCGACGCTCTTCCAGGCTTGTGGCCTCTGCCGCCTCTGGCCATTAGTCTCCACTCCTTTTTTACCTAGGCCCCATCTTCTACCTTCCTGTCCTCCCACCTTACCCCTTCCCCTCCCTTTCCTGGATCTCCTGGAGTAGATCAGTAGGTCTTCCTACTCCCAAAGTGAGGAACTGGTGGGGGGCAGGGAGGGGAGGAGACTGGAAGGGAAGTCACTTTTCCTCCCTGCTAATGTACCATCTGCTATTAAAAAAAAAAATCAATAATTCAACTCTTAATATTGTTGGCACCCGTGTTCTACGTTGATGAAGGTGTTTTTAATCAGCTCAACTAATTTACTTAATATCCTCTTTTTTTAATGGGATTTGGCCAATAGCTTAGGTCTGGAATTTGGCTTTCAATAGAAGTTTGTGTAAATGTAATTTCGTATAAATGTAATTTTAAGTGTGCACCATAATGGAAGAGGGAGGGTGTAATTTTATTCAAAACGTCTGATAAAAATTAATTAAATTGGAATACAGAGAAGTGGAGTGACCTCATGTGGAGAGTCCCTCTTGTCCTCATGGGACCGTCAAGGGGCTCCCTCCCCAGCCAGGAGGTGTGGTAGCCCTGGCAGAGGGCTGGCCCCCTTATGTTCTGTGGTGGGCAGAGGGGGAAAGCAATAACAAATGAAGAACGATGAACCCCCTCTAATGGTTCTTCACTGCTTTGCACCTCCCTCAAGCCTTGACTCATGTCTCTCTCCTGGAAAGTATATGGGACCAAGTGCCCATCACTTACCTGAGATTAGGCCATGACCTTCTGAAGCCTGTGTCCATGTTCTCATTCATATTTCATCATATTTTTTGGATGCCTACTCTGTGCCTGGGATGGTGCTAAGCACGCTACCAACACCAGTATCTTCCACATGGACATGCAACATTCACCCACTTGCTAAACATTAAATGCAGACTGGTGTCAGGTGGTAGGAATACAAGTAAGATGTTGGGATAATAGCAGTCCAGGTGCTGAATAAATGTTTGTTGTCTTGAGCCTTATTAATGTGAAGACCAGGGGCACCTGGTTGGCTCAGTTGTTAAGCATCTGCCTTTGGCTCAGGTCATGATCTCCAGGTCCTGGGATCGAGCTCCCTCCCTACCTCAGGCTCTCTGCTCAGCGAGGAGCCTGCTTCTCACTCTCCCTCTGCCCCTCTCCCTGCTTATGCACTTTTTCTCTCTCTGCCAAATAAATAAATAATCTTAAAAATAAATAAAGAAATGTGAAGATCATTATGGGGGTTAACCTTGAATATGTTAGGATAGTATTGTTATTTGTCAGTTCAACATCTGCAGCAAGGAAGGAAGGAAGTCCAGAGGAGTCCCAAGGAAAAAGGAAGTCCAAAGGCTCTGGGTTTTCTCTCTCTGGTATACATTGACTTCTTAAAACTGGAAACTAAATATCTTGTGTGTAACCCATTTTGTGTGAATGCAAATAGTGCCATCTTGTTCCATTCAGCCAGGGTTTGTGGCTACATGTCAATACTATTTTTATAAAAAGGGAAAAGAAATGTAAGAATCCTTCCTTTCTTTTTTTTAGTGAAGCTTTTCTTTTTTTTTTTTTTAAAGATTTTATTTATCTATATGACAGACAGCCAGCGAGAGAGGGAACACAGCAGGGGAGTGGGAGAGGAAGAAGCAGGCTCCCAGTGGAGTAGCCCGATGTGGGACTCGATCCTGGAACGCCGGGATCACTCCCTGAGCCGAAGGCAGACGCTTAAGGACTGCGCTACCCAGGCGCCCCTAGTGAAGTTTTTCAAATTTATGGTTGACTGCATTGATCCCTTTCATCTTCTAAAATGTACCTGCCTGGTTAAGAGTTCTAGAAGTTTTCCAATTTCCAAAGCTGTTTAGCTTTCTTCCAAAAAAATATTCCTCAAATGTATTTGATATTGAATATTAAATCAAGGTATGTGCACATAGACACAAGACTAATAACTAAGCAGCTTGCTTACCATGTATGTGTTCAAATACCTACTTCATATTTGGTAACAAGCAACTCTAGGTGCTCCGTCAATGTTTTCAACAAAATTCACCATAGGAGAGTATTTTGTGTGCTGGAACAAGGTGTGGGGAATGGAGCCCTAAAGACAACAGAGAGCACACTCTAAATAATAACCCTGCCCTGTCGTTCTCCCATCCCACAGTAGACATAGATAAATGGCACATTACAAAGCTCCATAACTCACATTTTAAAAAGAATTACCTTTCACTTACTCTAGTCATATGATAAATGGACTTCCTGGGAGTTCCTCTCCCAAAAACAAGTTGAGAGTTTCCTGGAACAAAATGTGCTTGTGAGGACACTAACAGATTCGTGGTGAGGCTCCGCGTGCCATCTGAAACACCAACTGTAAGGGGACAGCTTTCAATGGGAAAAAATAAATCTCATAAACTCTAAGATTGGGATCTGAGAAAAAAAGCAGGCCTTAGCTCTCTCTCCCTGGGGTTCACTCATCTTAATTTCAGATGCCACCCCCATACTGGCCCCTGAAATTATGTCCCTCCCCTGTGCAGGGGTGGATCGAGGAGTTCCCTCTTTTGAGGGAGGAGGGCCTATAACAATATAATTGAAACAGTTTGGTAATTTCTAAAATAATTTTCTAAATGCCAAGAAAGAATATAGAAATATATACATAAACCGTAGATAGTCAAATAATCTAATAGGCAAGCTCCAAACAGATGGTTTCTGAGCTTGTAATAACTATAGACCCAAAAGCCTGGACTCCATTCATTCATTCAATTGATAGTGAATGGCTTTTTGCTGGTGTATCCTTTACTAGGCTCTGAAACAGATACAATGAAGCATAAAATATGACACTGGGCACAAGAACTCACAGTCCAGTTAGGGAGATAAAAATGTTCAGGGGCATCTGGATGGCTCATTCAGTCGAGCAACTGAATCTTAGTTTCAGCTCAGGTCATGGTCTCATGGGATGTGGGATCGAGCCCCGCATTAGGCTCTGTTGGGCTAGGCTGGGCTCCGTGCTCAGCAGGGAGTCAGCTTGAAGGTTCTCTCCCTCAGCCCCTCCCCCTGTGCGCACGTGTACTCTCTCTTTCTCTCAAATAAATAAATAAACATTTAAAAAAAAATGTTCCTGGGTCACTTGGGTGGCTCAGTCAGTTAAGTGTCTGCCTTTGGCTCAGGTCATGATTTCAGGGTCCTGGGATGGAGCCCTGCTTTGGGGTCCCTGCTTGGTGGGGAGTCTGCTTCTCCATCTCCCTCTGTGCTCTCTCTCTCTCTCTCTCTCTCTCAAATAAATAAAAATCTCTTTAAAAAATAAAATAATTTTTTTAATGTTCATGAGTGGGGTTCCTGGGTGGCTCAATCAGTTAAGTGTCTGCCTTTGGCTCAGGTAAGGATTTCAGGGTCCTGGGATCAAGCCCCCAGTGGGCCACTCTGCTCAGCACGGAGTCTGCTTCTCCCTCTCCCTCTATGTGTGCATGCACTCTCTTTCTCAAATAAATAAATAAAATCTCTAAAATAAATGTTCATAAATAATTTTACTGCCCCATGATAAATGCTACAGGACAGGTGGATGCAAACACTTTGGAACATACAGAGGGAAAAACAAAATGGTGGCCATGGGAATCCATCAGTAAGACAGAAGTGACTTGTGCAAGGTCTTAAAGGAAAAATTGGTTCCTGAGCTGAGAAAAAGAGAAAAGGCATCCCAGATAGAGGCGCAAAGAAGTGTGGTGTTCTGTGGCCGATGTCGAAGAGATTACTGCCTGTGTTTTCCTCTAGGATTTTGATGGATTCCTGTCTCACATCGAGGTCTTTCATCCATTTAGAGTTTATCTGTGTGTATAGTGTAAGAGAATGGTCCAGTTTCATTCTTTTGCATGTGGTTGTCCAGTTTTCCTAGCACCATTTATTGAAGAGACTGTCTTTTTTCCATTGGATGTTTTTTCCCGCTTTGTCAAAGATTAGTTGACCGTAGAGTTGAGGGTCCATATCTGGGATCTCTATTCCATTCCATTGATCTATGTGTCTGTTTTTGTGCCAGTACCATGCTGTCTTGGTGATCACAGCTTTGTAATATAGCTTGAAATCAGGCAACATGATGCCCCCAGCTTTGTTTTTCTTTTTCAACATTTCCTTGGCAATTCGGGGTCTTTTCTGGTTCCACACAAATTTTAGGATTGTTTGTTCCAGCACTTTGAAAAATGGCATTGGTATTTTGATCAGGACGACATTGAAAGTGTAGATTGCTCTGGGTAGCATAGGCCATAGCAACTTCTTTCAGACATGTCTCCAAGGGCAAGGGAAACAAAAGAAAAAATGAACTTTTGGGACTTCATCAAGATAAAAAGCTTCTGCACAGCAAAGGAAATAGTCAACAAAACAAAGATGCAACCCACGGAATGGGAGAAGATATTTGCAAATGACACTACAGATAAAGGGCTGGTATCCAAGATCTATAAAGAACTTCTCAAACTCAACAACCAAAAAAGTAATCAAGTCAAAAAATGGGCAGAAGATATGAACAGACAGTTTTCCAAAGAAGATGTATGAATAGCTAACAGACAAATGAAAAAATGCTCAACATCATTAGCCATCAGGGAAATTCAAATCAAAACCACACTGAGATACCACCTGACACCAGTTAGAATGGCAAAAATTGACAAGGCAAGGAACAACAATTGTTGGAGAAGATGTGGAGAAAAAGGAAACTCTCTTACACTGTTGGTGGGAATGCAAGTTGGTACAGCCACTTTGGAAAAGTGTGGAGGTTCCTCAAAAGGTTAAAAATAGAGCTACCCTATGACCCAGCAATTGCACTACTGGGCATTTACCCCAAAGATACAGATGTAGTGAAAAGAAGGGCCATATGCACCCCAATGTTCATAGCAGCAATGCCCACAATGGCCAAACTGTGGAAGGAGCTGCGATGTCCTTCAACAAATAAATGGATAAAGAAGATGTGGTCCATATATACAATGGAATGTTACTCAGCCATCAGAAAGGATGATTACCCAACATTTGCATCAACATGAATGGAACTGGAGGAGATTAAGTGAAATAAGTCAAGCAGAGAGACAATTATCATATGGTTTCACTTATACATGGAACATAAGGAATAGCATGGAAGACATCAGGAGAAGGAAGGGGAAAATGAAGGGGGGGGAATCAGAGGGGGAGACGAACCATGAGAGACTATAGACTCCGGGAAACAAACTGAAGGTTTTAGAGGGGAGGGGGGTGAGGGTATGGGCCAGTGCGGTGATGGGTATTAAGGAGGGTACATATTGCATGGAGCATTGGGTGTTATATGCAAACAATGCATCACGAAACACAACATCAAAAACTAATGAAGTACTGTATGGTAACTAACATAACATAATAAAAAAAAGTTAAAAATAATAAATATGGGACACAAGATGATCATATTAAAAAGAAGAAGAAGGAGAAGAGGAGGAGGAGGAGGGAGAGGAGGAGGAAGAAGAAGAAGTGTGGTGTTCTGGGAAGTGGCCAGAGGGTTGCACAGGCTTCTTACCCAGGCCTTTTCCAGCCTGCTACCTCTGTCCCACGACCTGGAAGTTCCTGTACCAACAACGACCAAGGAACAGATTCCAACTCTCCACTCAAGAAGGGCCCTCTCACATGGCTTCAGGAGAGCGGTTCTCTCCGCACACAGAGAAGAGGCCTTAGGAATTATTTTCAAAAACCTGAAATCAGGCCTAGGCTCTGACAGTGGACTAGAATGTCTAAAACTGGGTCTCCAGGACATAAGATCATTGTGATAATCAGACCTATGATTAACTGTCTGCCAGCCACGTTCCACACGCTCAGAATCAGTGCACACCTGGTAACAGAAGAACATCTGGTCACTTCACCTGAAGCTTTAAACTTTAGGGAAGCATGAGAATCTTTACTCCCTACGGGAAAAGAGTGAGACAGGAAGGAAAGACACATAGCAGGGCGCCTTGTGGCTCAGTTAGTTGAGCGACTGCCTTCAGCTCAAGTCATGATCTCAGAGTCCTGGGATTGAGCCCCATGTTGGGCTCAATGGGGAGTCTGCTTCTCCTTCTCCCTCACTCCTCCCCCCTGCTCATGTGTTTGCTCTCTTTCTCTCTCTCAAATAAATAAATAAAAGCTTTAAAAAAGAAAAGAAAAAAGAAAGAAAGAAAGAAAGAAAGAAAGAAAGAAAGAAAGAAAGAAAGAAAGAAAGAAAAAGAAAGAAAGAAAGAAAGAAAGAAAGAAAGAAAGAAAGAAAGGAAGAAAGAAAGAAAGAAAGAAAGAAAGAAAGAAAGAAAGAAAGAAAGAAAGAAAGAAAGAAAGAAAGAAAAAGAAAGAAAGAAAGAAAGAGGGAGGGAGGAAGGAAAGACACATAGCATGGACCTTCATGGCTCAGTAGATCCAGGGGCCATGGCCTCGCCCTGCAGCAGGGGCTCAAGAGGAACACTCTGATAACACAAATAAGGTGCTCTCTCCAACACCCTGGAGGAGCTGGTCGCAACTTTCTCCCAAAGCTATTCAAGCCAGACTTTCAAACAAAACTTACCCAAAGAGGCTTAACCACAGGATTCTTACAAAGGAACAGCTCTGAACCAAGATCCAGGAAATAAACCAAAGTTACCATCTTGTCAGGCCCCAGGACCAGCCCTGAAATCCAAAGCCATTGCCATTTGGTTTTCTGTTCTTTTGAAGATACTGTATGGTAGAAACACTTCTCTGAAAAAACAACAACAACAACAAAAAAAAACTATCTCCTAGAAACTTCTGATCAGAAACAAATCAGCCACTTGACTGTTCTATTCTCCTTTCTAGAATCACATATCCTCCTGTTCTCAGTAAAGATTGGGAATTACTCTTTACATCTCTTTACATTACTCTTTACATCTCCTAATAGGTGTTATCAACAGGAAGTGTCTGCATTTGACTTTTTTAAAAGCAATTTAAGTATATTTTAGCTCCCCTCTGTGATCCATTCTTTTTTATTACTCAGTTTATTTAAACTAAAACAAACACATAATTCACCCATTTCTCCTATCCTCCACCTCCCTGCCTCTGGGAACCAATTTATTCTCTGTACCTATAAGCTTGCTCTATATATATAGAGAGAGAGCGCAATTTTATATATATCTAATATATATATAAATATATAATATATATATCTAAAATATAATATATAACAGCTTCTGCATACTAAAGAGATTATATAGTAATGGTCTTTCTCTGTCTGTCTGACTTACTTACTTAGTGTAATGCCCTTAAAGTGTTGTTGCAAGTGGTAAGATTTTTATTCTTTTTTATGGCTGAATAATATTCTTTATTATTTCTTTTTTTCTTTATCCATTTCATCCATCAGTGGACACTTACGTTGTTTTGATATCTTGGCTACTATAAATAGTGCTGCAATCAACATGGGGGTGAAGATATCTTTTCAAATTGGTTTTCATTTCCTTCAGATAAATACCCAGAAGTAGAGTTGTTGAATCATATCATAGTTCTATTTTTACTTTTTATTTATTTAAATTCAAATTAATTAACATATAGTGTATTATTAGTTTCAAGGGTAGAATTTAGTGATTCATCAGTTGCATATAAAATCCAGTCTTTAGGGGCGCCTGGGTGGCACAGCGGTTAAGCGTCTGCCTTCGGCTCAGGGCGTGATCCCGGCGTTATGGGATCGAGCCCCACATCAGGCTCTTCTGCTACGAGCCTGCTTCTTCCTCTCCCACTCCCCCTGCTTGTGTTCCCTCTCTCGCTGACTGTCTCTATCTCTGTCGAATAAATAAATAAAATCTTTAAAAAAAAAAAAATCCAGTCTTTATTACATCAAGTGCTCTCCTTAATGCACATCACCCAATTACCCCATCCCCCACCCTCTTTCCCTCCACCAACCTTCAGTTTGTACTCTATAGTTAAGAATCTCTTATGGTTGGGGTGCCTGGGTGGCACAGCGGTTTAGCGTCTACCTTCAGCTCAGGGCGTGATCCCGGCATTATGGGATCGAGCCCCACAACAGGCTCCTCCGCTATGAGCCTGCTTCTTCCTCTCCCACTCCCCCTGCTTGTGTTCCCTCTCTCGCTGGCTGTCTCTATCTCTGTCGAATAAACAAATAAAATCTTTAAAAAAAAAAAAAAACAATCTCTTATGGTTGGCCTCCCTCTCTGTTTTTATCTTATTTTTCATTCCCTCATCCTATGTTCATCTGTTTTGTTTCTTAAATTCCACATACGCGTGAAATCATATGATAATTGCCTTTCTCTGATTGACTTATTTCACTTAGCATAATACCCTCTAGTTCCATCCACATCGTTACAAATGGTAAGGTTTCATTCTTTTTGATGGCTGAGTAGTATTCCATTATATACATATACATATATATATATATATATATATATATATATATATATATATATATACATATCTCACAACTCCTTTATCCATTCATCTGTTGATGGACATCTGGGCTCTTTCCATAGTTTGGCTGTTGTGGACATCATTGCTATAAATATTGGGGTGCAGGTGTCCCTCTGCATCCCTATTTTTGTATCCTTTGGGTAAATACCTAGTAGTGCTATTGCTGGGTCATAGGGTAGTTCTATTTTTAACTTTTTGAGGAAATTCCATACTGTTTTAGAGAGTGGCTACACCAGTTTTCATTCCCACCAACAGTGTAACAGGGTTCCCCTTTCTCCAAATCCACCACAACATCTGTTGTTTCCTGAGTGGTTCATTGTAGCCATTCTGACCAGTGTGAGGTGGTATCCCATTGAGGTTTTGATTTGCATTTCCCTGATGATGAATGATGTTGAGCATCTTTTCATGTGTCTGTTGGCCATTTATACATCTTCTTTGGAGAAATATCTGTTCATGTCTTCTGCCCATATCTTTTTCTTTATTAAAAAAAATTTTTTTTATTATATTATGTTAGTCACCATAGAGTACATCCCTAGTTTTCGATATAAAGTTCCATGATTCATTACTTGTGTATAACACCCAGTGCACCATGCAATACGTGCTCTCCTTAATACCCATCACCATATCTTGACTGGATTTTTTGTTTCTTGGGCACTGAGTTTGATAAGTTCTTTGCAGATTTTGGATACTAGCCCTTTATCTGATATGTCACTTGCAAATATCTTCTCCCATTCCATAGGTTGCCTTTTAGTTTTATTGATGGTTTCCTTTGCTGTGCAAAAGCTTTTTATCCTGATGAAGCCCCAATATTCATTTTTGCTTTTGTTTCCCTTGCCTCTGGAGACATGTCTAGCAAGAATTTGCTGCGGCCAAGGTCAAAGAGGTTGCTGCCTGTGTTCTCTAAAATTTTGATGGATTCCTGTTTCACATTTAGTTTTTTCATCCATTTTGAATTTTTTTTGAGGAACTTCCTTCCATACTGTTTCCCATAGTGGCTGCACCAGTTTACATTCCCACCAACAGTGGGATCTGCACTATTTCCAGATGACATGGTATTAAATATAGAAAACCCTAAAGACTCCATCAGAAAGCTTAGAACTAATAAAACAAATTCAGTAAAGTTACATGATACAACATAAGCACACAAAAATCTGTTGTGTTTCTATATACTAATAATTAGCTATCAGAAAGAGAAAGAAACCATCCCATTTATAATTGCATTAAAAAGAATAAAATACCTAGGGATAAATTTAACGAAGGAGGTGAAAGACCTGTGTATTGGAAACTACCAGAAAGTAATGAAAGAAAACGAAGATGACATAAATAAATAAATAAATACATACATACATACATAAATAAATAAATACATAAATAAATAAAAAGTTATGCTGTGTTTTTATTAAGACTTTTTTTTTTTTAAGAACAGAAGCTGTCGGCCCTGACTGCACAGCAGCTTACACGGAATGTATTGGTTCTTTGGTGCTGTTGCTGGTAAGTAGTCCTTTATTTTACCACGGCTGCTTTCAGGCATAGGATCCTGGTTAATAAACTTGACAAAATGAATAAAAATTAGTTTCACTTATCCATCAATAAACACGTCACAGAGTCACTGCAGGTACGAGGGCCTCGCGTGGCTTACTGAGGTTGGGAAGAGAAATGCATTTCCTAGGGAGATCACAGTCCAGTTGAGAGGACCAGATGTGCATAAATGCCATGAGCTCATGAAGAATATGGCAAATACCCTAACTAAGAAGCATCTGAATGAAGTGACAGAACTGCAGGGAGAAAGACAGCACATCCCCCTGGGGGACCACAGAAGGTCTCACACACGGGGGAAGTGAACTGGGGGTTAGTGAACAGATGGGCAGTCTACAGCTGGAGAAGGTGAGGAGAACATTCCAACAGAAAACAGGGGGCACAGTCACATGGAAGCTGGGAGCTGTGAGTTCAAGGACTGATGAGTTCAGTTTGACCAGCACATGAGAAATAGGAAGAAGAAGCCAGTTTGGGCCACCTTGAGGAGGATTTTAAATGCCATGCTAGGGAGATTGACTTTCCATTGAGTGTGCCAGGGAGGGCAGTGGAAAGATGGGAAAGATGCTTCAGCGGTGACGACAAAAGCCTCCACCATGGGACTGTAGCTCTCAAGGCGTATCTTTTGTCCTTAGTCTGCAACCCCTGTCAGAAAGCCCAGTAGGTAATGTGTACCCAGTTCATGTGTGATTTCATGAAAGAGCTCCGCTATGAAAAATGTAATTCAATGGTAACATTTTGGATGCATTGGATAGGGGAAGGAAAAGAAGCAAGATTGGTTACAAAAACAGAACACCTGAAACTAATAAAATACAGTATGTTAACTAACTGGAATTAAAATAAAAACTTAAAAAAATACAGAAAATGAAAAAAAATGAGAAAAGGATAAAGGAAGGGAAAACAAGATGTGTGGAACACACACACTAGCTGGGCACTCAGCCAGTTAACTTTCAAATATGTTACATCATTTAACCCTCCCAAAAAATGCATATAAAAGAACTATTCTCATTCCCACTTCACAGAGTAGTAAACTGAGTCTTAGGCAGGTCAAACCCCAATAGCCAGAACTGCCTTTAGTGGCAGTTTCTTTCCACAAAATCATGCTCTTTAACCAAGATGGTAGCAGCAGGAAGAGAAGGGATCACTGTGAAGGCACGACCGAGGTCAGATCAATAGTACAGTTCTTGTGGGTGAGCAGATATCAGCTAGAACAAAGAGACCACAGAAGGAGACCGCTGGAGCAATGAACTAGAATGGAGATCTGCCAGAGGAATGAGTTGGTAGGGAAAAATGGAAGATTATCAGTACTACAGTTACTAATGATAGCTATACCCTTACAACATCAATAGATGGATAGTAATAGCTAACCTGTAATAAACACGTATATACCAGGCACGCTACTAGGGGCTTTACATGCATTACTTCTTGTTAAATATTTTATTCAATTCTCAAGGCAATAATCCATTCAATTCTCAAAACTTTTAGTAACGATACTAAAATGTTATTTGCTTTTTTTCTCTGTGTTTCCACCACTGGTGCAAAAGCAGCGTGGGTAGAAGGGTTATTGCCTTAGCAGTAATCAAGGCAGCGGCTACAACAACGTAAAGCCAAGTTACTGCTTAATGAAGCACTACAAATTACTCATTTTCTGAAATTACACCTTGAGTACCTATCTTTCTGATATTTTGTGTGGCGAAACTGAGGTGTGGCGTAAAAGTACTTCTCCTGTATATCAAGCTACAATGTCATCTCAAGAAAAAGCACTCGTGTGACTGATGGCTTGAGTTGCAAGCTGAACTAGCTGCTTTTTTCACAGAACACCATTTTTCGTCACTAGACTGACAAACTATGCCTATTCGACCTCACGGACTGGGCCAACGTTCTCTCAAAAATAAACCAAGGGAGCCTGTCACTTCAAGGAAAACAATGGATGGTATTTGTTGCCAACAATAAAATTCAAGTCTTGACCTGAAATTTGAATTTTGGAAAACCTGTATCTGCAAACCATGAGCTTAATAGCTTCCCAATCCTTAAAAACTTTTCCATGAGATCAAAAGTGGTGGTAAGAAATATCACTTTTTTGATATCATATACTGATGTGTGTCACATTTGGAAAATCTGCATACTTCCGTGAAGCAATATTCTTCAATGACCTGCGTGTGATGTTACAAAACCATGAATGGGTTTTAGGAAGTTCTATTCAAAGTAAACGATAGACCAGCGAGGTTGAATGTAACACAATACAAAAGTTCACTGATATGGCTTCAGATTCCATGTGGCAACGAATGTTTGAGAAACTCCCAATCATCTCAAGTTTTGGTGTAGTATCAAAGAATGCCTGCAATTAAATGAAAAGGTTATTTAAAATCCCTCCATTTTTCAACTGTGTATCTGTGAAACTGGATTTTCTTCACTTACTTCATCCAAAACCATATATCCCACCAGATAAAATAAAAAAACAAATATGAAAAAAATCCACTCATCTTCTATTAAGCCAAACACTAAAGAATTTACAAAAATGTGAAATAATGAGACTCTTCTCCCTATTTTTTTTCTTTTGGAAAATAGAGTTATTTATCATAAAACTATATTAACAGATGATGGGTTAAGTATTGTTATTTTTTTATCTATTAATATGTTTAAATTTCTTGGGTCTTATATCTAATAAAGTAAGTGAAGTGAGAGAAATATTTGCAAGAGGGCCAATAGACTAATGTGGTAAATATTCATAGATACGACCCACATAAACAAAAGTTCTTTAGGGTCCTCAATAATTTTTAAGAGTATACAAGGGTCCTGGGACCAAAAGGTATGAAAACCACCCATTCAGGACATATAAATTTTAAAGCATGGGTGCCAGGACTCAAACCCTGGTCTGACTCCAAAACCCTTTCTCCTGCCCTGAATTGCTCCCTTTTTAGTTGTAGATTTATTGCATTTGAAGTCCCAAATTTCCAAGGATCCCACTTTGGCTTTCAGTTACCTAATTAAACCCCTAATCATTAGGGATTTAAAATAAGTATCAGTTAGATGGGCCAAGTTATATTGTGGTAACAAACAACCCAAAAATTTCAGTGGCTTACAATTACAAAGGCTTTCTTGGTCCTGCCAAGTCTGCTGCTGGCCCGGGCGACCCTCCAGGCCAGCTGTGCTCCATTGTCAGTGATCTCAGGCTGCCTGCCATCTCAACTCAAGTTCTCCTTCACAGTCATTGTTGTAGTAGAGACGCCTGCTGGAGAGCCAAGCACCGGCGGTCAAAGGCCTCCAGCAACAGTGAACAGTCATCTCCACTGGGGTTTCCCTGCAGGGTGGGGCAGGTGCAGTCCTCAGGGCCAGAACAGAGGACAGCCGGATACTGCTGGTAGCATCCACTCCCTCTGAGCCCCCACCTTCCACCACCGCAGGGTCTGCTCTGAAGAGATGCTGTGCTAGACACTAGGGGTATGAGCAAGTTTCAGGTCTCAGAACTCAGCCTCTGCCCTTCAGAAACTCACCATTTATCTAGAAAGAAAAAATAAGACTTCAAAAACATCTCTGTAGCTGACCTTTGTACAGCTTTTTACTATTTATCAAGTAATCATGAAAATAATTGCTGAACAAGGCAGCTAGAGGAGAAGTCCAGATGAATGGAACAGCTTTGAGTGTCCTTTGGAGAAAGAAAGGTCTGGGTTGGATATACAAGGATGCTTTTAGGGAGAAGGTAAGATTTGAACAGAGGTCATGAAATGAGGGAAGGATCCAAACAGGTAGAAATGGGAAAGGGGTAGAGGAGAAAAAGACATAAAGTAAGTGAAGTGAGAGAAATATTTGCAAGAGGGCCAATAGACTAATGTGGCTACAGGTAATCATGTCAGAAACTGTATTGGTAACACATAAAGATGGCGCCAGGGGGAGCAGACAGGAAGCTGTCTGGAGAGGAGAGTAGCAAGCCCAGGAGAGGAGCCCTGGCCTTGGTGAGGGCTCAAGTCCCTGGGAAGAGAGGGTTCAGCTGACCAGGCCCCCACAAAAGAAGGCCACAGGGCCCTGAGGACTTCTCATTAATCAACAAGAGAAATGTTAGCCTTAGAGATACAGACATCATTTGTTTTAACTGAAAAAGCTAGAGCCAAAATAGAACCAAATTTTTACCTCTTTTTTTTTTCTAAAAATATACTTCCTTTGTAATTCCCCAACTTTGATAACAACAAAATAGCTGTGGCATGATAATGTCTTACATAAATGAAAATACGATTTTTAGAAATCGCATTTCAGTAACTTTAAGTCAAGCGGATGTTGGAATATTTGGCTTCAATTCAATTGTCAATGGCTTTCAAGAGCAGGCAAGTCCTGTTTTTTGTGTTTTCCTGCCTTGTGACATCTATCAACATCCACTTTTGGAGGGATTTAAAATGAAAGAGAAGCAAGAAGGAAACCCCAAATCTTGAGATGCAGGCTCTGCCTCTGCTCAGGGAAGCTGCCCTGACTCACTGAAGCACTCAGGGGTTGGCTGAGAGTGGGGACAAATTCAAATAGGGCAGTGGTCATGGAAGAGAAGAGACTGCAAGGAGACACACAGCATGCATCGAATTTAAAGGACCTTGGAAAGACTGAAATCAACAGCTTTCTGTGATCCCTGCACAATAACATTTCTTAGTTTGTTTCAATGTTTGAGGATAAATCAGAGACTATATAATGCCAGAACAGAGTAAAGGAGTTGAAGCAAGGTGGGGGAGGTCTTGAATGGCAGGCTTGCAAAGGTGTACTTTCTCTGATAGTCAGAAGGAAACCATAGCATTGTTGAGAGGCGATACTCATGGAGGTAGCCCATTTAGAAGACTCTGGTGGCAGAGTCTAGGATGCACTGGAGAGGGTACAGACAGAGGGCAGCGAGGTGGGTTGAAGAACATTGCAACAGTCAGGGCATAAGTCAAAAAGGAGCTGAACTAAAGCCCAGGCTGCAGAATTAGGAAGGAATGCAAGAGTTGTCATGAAGGATAAATCAGAAAGATTTAGGATTAGCCAGAAGGAATGAAGCATGATTCTGAAGTTTGGAATCCTAGTCGCTAAGTACCATGGCAAGATAAGTGAGGGAAAAGAACATATTGAGTCAAAAGATTTCGGTTTTGTGACAAATTGTATCTGAGGTGAGGGTGGGTCATCTAAATAGAAACATTCCATAAGCAGATAGATGAGAGGACTGGAACTTAGAGAAGGGTCAGTGGCTGAAATACGAATTTGAAAGGAATGACAAAAGAATCAGAAAAAAATTCACAGGAGTCAATGGAGAGAGAGAGTGGCAAATGGCAGGAAACCAAGTTAGGGACGCCATCCCGGCAGCTGTTAGGTTTTTTCCATCTTGATACCAAATATTTTGGCGTCTTTTGCAACACCACATCGCCAGTCTCTGACAACAGTGAGTGTCACCATCCACCTGGAAGAGGTGTCAGATACCGTAGGTGAAAAGTCTCCCACAGAGTGCCCCACTTCAGACTCCAATTGCGAGTTCAGGGTCACCCTGACTGATAACTATAAATCTATAAATCCTACAACCCCCTCTTCAGTTTCAATACTTTGCTAGGACAACTCACAGAACCCAGAAATCACTTTGCTTAGGTTTGCCAGTTTATTAGAAAGGATACACATGAACAGCCAGATGAAGAGGTACATAGGTGAGGTCCAGAAGGATCCAAAGCACAGAAGCTTCTATCCTCATGGAGTTGGGGTGCACCAGCCTCCCAGCACATAGATGTATTCACTGACTTGGAAGCTCTCCAAATACCATCATTTAGGAGTTTTTATGAAGGTTTCATTCCATAGGCATGATAGATTAAATAACTGGCCATTGGTGATTAACTCAATCTCCAGCCTCTAGCCTCAATCTCTTTTCTCCCAGGAGAGAGGGGGTGTGCAGCAGTGATGTTTGAGACTGAAAGTTCCAAGCTTCTAATCAAGGCTTGATCTTTCTGGCAACCAGCCTCTATCCTGAAGCTATCTAGGGGATCCCTAAGAAATGCCTCGACAAAAGAAACTCCTGTCACCCTTATCACTTAGGAAATTCCAAGGGTTTTAGGAGCTCTATGCCAGGAACCAAGAAAAACCACAAGGGCTGTTTTATATAATACTACAGGGATTGTCCTCATTGAAGAGTCAAGGGCAGGAAGAGAATCTAGTGACAAAGCAGTCTGACATGTAGGACAGGAACCAGACTTGAAAGTGCCATGAAGATAAGCTGGGGCACTTCCAAAGGAGCTGGAAAGTGGACATTTAGCTTTTCTTTAGACTTTCCAGCATCTGGGTCCCTTTGCTACATTTGGGAAATTCCTCATCTTACTATATGCAGAGTCTGATTACGTTCCCACCCTGCATTGCAGCTAGGAAGCAGGGGCAAAACCTCGACTCTGCCAACCAGACACCTGCGCCCCAGGCTCTGAACAAGAAGCTGGGGATGCTGCCGGGTACACTGTGAAGTGAATGGTGGCAGCAGCAACAGGCTGGTCCAGTATTGGTGCCACCAGTAGTGGAAGCAGCAACATCCAGGGCTGGCAGCAGATTCGATGAATCAATTTCCAGCATGACTGGGAGACTCATTCTTGGCTTCCTGGCCTCCAAGCCTGATTCCATGCCCTCACCCCATGTCCATCCCCCAAACCCCCAGATTATTTGAACTAGCCAATACCTTTGTGTCCCTTTTCTTCTTAAACCAGCCAGAGTGACTTCTGTTGTTTGCAACTATGACCCATGGCTAATACAAAGTTGGCAACTTTGTCAAGTACTGCAGATTATTGCATTCAATTTCATGATTTGGTTATTTGTGACTTTTAGACAGATATCTAGTAATGAGAATAAAATATTATTAAGAGTGGAAAAAAGAGTGAGTTCTAAGATAATACTTATCTAGCCACATGTCTGAGATCAATATTGTGCTAACCAAGACTATCAATTTGTTGGGGCGCCTGGGTGGCGCAGTCGTTAAGCGTCTGCCTTCGGCTCAGGGCGTGATCCCAGAGTCCTGGGATCGAGCCCCACATCAAGCTCCTCCACTGGGAGCCTGCTTCTTCCTCTCCCACTCCCCCTGCTTGTGTTCCCTCTCTCCCTGGCTGTCTCTTTCGGTCAAATAAATAAATAAAATCTTAAAAAAAAAAAGAATATCAATTTGTTGGGGCACCTGGTTGGCGCAGTCGTTAAGCGTCTGCCTTCGGCTCAGGGCGTGATCCCAGCATTCTGGGATCGAGCCCCACATCAGGCTCCTCCACTGGGAGCCTGCTTCTTCCTCTCCCACTCCCCCTGCTTGTGTTCCCTCTCTCACTGGCTGTCTCTATCTCTGTCAAATAAATAAATAAAATCTTAAAAAAAAAAGAATATCAATTTGTTTATAGAGTTCTGGAGGACTCATCACGGTCCAATTGTTAAAAGTCTTAGGCCTTCTCTTGTTCAGAGCTACATTTTATGTGTTAGATGAGGTTACAGACTGTTTCATTCTCATTCCTTCTTCCTCCAACAGAGAGAGACCCAGTCTTAGGATCATAGCCAAGAAGAGAATCGCACAGATTGGTCCAATGGAACAGTAGAAAGGTCTGATTATCCTTCTCTTTCCTCCCCTCCTCTCCTTCCTGTGGCACAAAACACGGGTTCATGAACTGGGCATCCTCAGTTCTTCACTCTCTGGTCTCAACCTTTCCACCAGGGTCTCTACCTCTCCCTTCCTTCACATGTCCCATCATAGACGCAGGACTCTCTCAGAGCACATTCCATTCACAAAAGTGACATGTTCTTTCACACATATGAGAAAACACTGCTATATTTTCCTTCTGACTAAGATGGTTCCCCCACTTTTCTGCCTGGCAAACTCACAGGCTTCCTGTATGACTCAGATTGAATATTGCTTATTTGGGGAAGTCATCCCGAGTTCCACACTTCAGATTAAGTGATTCCTGTTTCTGTTCTCCTTTAGCACTGCTCTCTAAACAATCGATTATGCAACATATCTGCCTGTATCTATTTATGAATTACATGGGTGCCACTATACCAATGATACATAGCTAAAAGCACATAAAAACAGAAAAATTTAAAACGTGAGATAAAAAATGCAAAACAAATTCTAGTATTTTTCCTTGTCCCCTATCCCCACCGCCAGTCCAGCCCAGTCACATCCTTTGTACATTATTCTTTTTTTCCTTTGTACATAATTCTATCACATTCATAGCATCAATTGCATCCTATCATAATTCTGTTTCAATATCCTATTGAATTTGCCTTTGTATCTGCACATAAAATAGGTGCTTATATATATCTGTTGAATTAGCCTAATAACATTACAAGAAATCAGTTTTTTAATAGTTTCAAGTCCCCATAATTTCTCAGTGATGACAGATGGAAGAAATTGGTATATTGACTGGGTCATGTGAACAACTGCCGTTTAAAATCAAGTGAATTGCTCTCTTTCATTTAAACTGCCCCGATCTTGTGCTCAGTTAGGTTTTCTTTCTGTCAGTCCTGGATTTATGCTTTAGAGCACAAATAAATGACAGTCCAATCCTGGATCTGGAGCTATTAAAAATTTCAGAATCTGGGTTTGTTTTTGAAATGAAGTATTTGGACATTACCATCACAGCTAAGACTGGGTCATTAATTTGCAAATGTGAAAGTCTTCCCAAACAAGCCAAAAGCCCAGTTATTCATGACAGACTTGAATCAAAGAAAAAAACCAATAGGAATATACTTTAAATAGTCACAATTTCCATTTCTGAAAATTCTATTCATTTTGGGCATTCAAGGCTCAGTGCTTTTTCTTATGAAAATTATCTGACTGTGAAATACTTGCTTAAAAATAGAATCTTTAAAAAATACTATTATGTTGTGGTACTCTCCAATGTTCATCCTACTTGTTTTAATTATATGCTGGTGGCCGAGCTACATAGGCAACATATTAATGTGTTAATATTTAAGTGAGTTCTGTGAGGAAAGCCAGCATGCACCTGCCTGATGGGAAGGTGGCTCGGTAAGTGCGTGTTGACTCACGTGATGTTCTAAAGCTTCGTTTCCCAGCATCCTTCCAATAACCCCTCCCCCCTCCAAATACTCCAATTAAAAGGAAAAAAAAAGCTCATCTGAAATAGGTCTGTACAGAGTCTTTACTGAGCACTTATTCTTTCTTTTATTTCAGTTTACTTCTCCCTCAAGACAATGGTAAATTTCTGCTGAAGGCTATTTGGAAACAATAATACGGGGTGAACTGATGGCAATACTGCTTTTATTTGGGAAATCCTACAAATGAGAAATTGATAGCAAGTTTAAAGGAGTGAAAGGAGTTGTTCAGCATTTGAGTTGGTATTTGGGGTAGTAGACCACTCATTCCTCCTTTCCTCTAGGGGTTTATTCCTGACTGTCCCACCTGAGGAACAATAGCCGAAGTACTGCTTGAACAATGACCCCATTGCTGGGCTATCGTTAAACTGGATGCATAGGGCTGGGGCTGTACCCACGGTGAATATGGCTGAATAGCGCTGAGGCCAAGAGGCTTCCCTTCCAAATATTAGATGACTGGGTCTGTACTGCAGAGTGAGTCCACTCGCCCAAGCAATCAAATGGGCGGGATTGATATACTCTCCCAGCAGCATAGTTCTGTGGAGGCAGAATGTAAAAAAGGAAGTGCGTTTTGTCCATCCTGACCTTTAAGACCAGCTCACTAGCAAAGCGCAGACCAGGGAATGCCTTGAAGTCCTACTCCACCAGATCAGCAAGTCCTCTTTCTGTAGGAGTACTAATAGAGTACTAATGTAGGAGTACTAATAGAGTAGAGTTGAGTATAAGGATAAATATGGGTTAAAGTATTCTATCCACTCTGGGGAAGGAGGCTTAATAGGATAAAGTCTGAAAATTCCTCTTCTCCAATAATGGTAATATTCAGTTCCAAAATTTGCTGGTGTTTTCTAAATTTCAGGGGTTTGAGGTTATGCATCTGTCAGGTTAGACCACGTTATGCTGCAGTAAGAAATGACCCCTAAACTCTCAGAGGCTTACGTGATAAAGATTTATTTCTCTCACATTATGCGTCTATCAAGGGTCAGCTGTACGTCTGCTCTGTGTCCTTTTGACTCTAGGACCTAAGATGACAGAACAACTTCTACTTGGGACATTAGCGGTTGCTGTAGCAGGAGGGGAAAGATACAGCAAATAATACAACACTTTTGCTCACATTTCATTGGGGAAAAGAAGTTGCACAGACATATATGAGGGAGGGGATGTGTCTGTTCTTTCTAGGAGAAGTCGCCCTAAGTAGGTCAGCGAATATGATTAAACTATATGACAATCTAATGCATGCTGTTACATTCTTATGTTTTATGTTGACCCCAGGGAACTTTAGAAAGGTAAGTCTGGAAATGGAGAAATACTACTAAGAACATATTCCAGCCCCAGGGATGCTTCATTATCAAATACTCTAAAAAAAAAAAAATAGGCTTTTTTTGCTCACAATACAAGTCCTTCTCAAGAGGCTCTGATCTATGATGTCCTCACTCAGAGACAGGGGCCTTCATCCCTTCATCTGCAACATGGTGGACCCATGGCAGGGAAAGAGAAAATAAGAATTTGCACATTCTGTCTTAAAGACTTTCACCAAGGGGCAACACAAGACACTTCTACTCCTATTCTGTTGACCAAAGTAGATCACATGGCCATGCCCAGATTTAAAGGGAAAGTACTATCCCACGATGTTCTTGGAAAGAGGAGAACCAAACCACAGTTGAACTACCCACAGAAGGTACTGAAGGTGGCCTAGGCTGAGCAATGAGAGAAGAATCCAGAATCTACCAGCCACCTATGACTGCTCTGGCCAGATTACAAAGAATAGGGGACAATGAAAAAAAAAAAGTACATCTTTTGTACGTCTCTTCAACTTGAACTTCTCTTGGGGAAAAAATAAAAAGGTTAAAGTTTCATATGTTGATGCAAATCTTGAGTTATTTTATTTACTAGCCCTTTATTATCTGGGCTGGGTTCCTGTCTGAGCTCACCATATAAACCTGCCAGACAAACTGAATTAGCCATGCAAATAAACTCTGGATGACTTCTCAGCCTCTTATAGAGTATGACCCTGGGTGTAACAATATCTCTTCTTGATTCAGTGTAGAGATGATGGAAACCACCTCATAAAGGCCTGATGGGCTCAAATACTCACCTTACAGACTTTGGGGGATGTGCAGAGAAGATAGGGTAATTCTGTGAAGGGGCCAGAGTAAACTTCTCCATTAGGCACAGAGGCATAGTGTCTGGGGCCCCCCACTTCTTTCAGGAAGTTCTTTGAAAATCAGAAGAAAAAAAGATCTTTTATGTTGAAGAAAGTGTTTTCATGTATATTAATATTCATCTTTTTACCAATGCTTTAGTAAAATTTTTCTTGTTTTATCATGAGGGAAGGGGCTCATGAAGACAGAAGTGGCTAAGACCCATGGAAGTCATAATGCGGTGCTAGAAAGGGCACCCAGGATTCTCCCCTAACCTCTCTGGAGAGCAACGGAAGTATGGTTGACTCAACCCAATCATTAAATACCCTAGGATTAACAAGCCAAGAACACAAATGAGGTAATTTGGCCTCAAGGGGAAAATAGGGCCTCGCCCTGCTCCCCAACCCAGGGCATACCATATAGAGGGTGCTAAAAAGCATGTTCAAGGTCTACGTAATAATTTGGGAATCAAGAGGAGGTGGAGCTTTGCTGGGTGATTGAGTGTGATGTGGAAGGGATTACATTGTTAAGCCAGAGCAGACAGTCTACTTCTGGATTCTTCTCTCCCATTACATCTTGGAGTTGTTCCCAATGTTGTTCTTCCTTCTCCCTATAAGGGGTAGGGGTGCAAGATTCTGCAAGTTCTAGCCTATGCCTTAAGAAGAAGCTATTGTTTCTCAGGTTGCTCATCCTGGGTGCATTTTTGCCCTTAGTGTCATCTTCCCTCACTATTATCTCCTATCTGCACTGTTGCAAGAATGTCCCAAATGGTGACCCTGTTTCCACCCTTGCCTTCTATGGTATAGACCTGTGTTACACATTATGGTAACCACAAGCCACGTAGGGCTAGTAAGCCTTTGAAATGTGACTGCTGAATTCAGAGGTGCTATAAGAGTGAAATATACACCAGATTTCAAAGATTGAATATTTTTTAAAAGATGTATGTATATTATCTTAATAATAATTTTTATATTGATTATATGTTATATTAATAATTCAGACATTAGGTTAAGTTAAATATACTAAAATTATTTTCACCTGTTTCTTTTTGCTTTTTTAAAGCAAAAAAGCTGTTTCTATTTGCTGCTTGAAAATTTTTTAAATTATGTATGACTCATTTTTTGTGGCTCACGTTACACTTGTATCAGACAACACTGCTCTAGACTTCATGCAACACCTAGAGTCATCCTTTGGGAATCATGAATATCACGTTTCTCCTCTATTCAGAACACTCCAAAGGCTTTTACATTTTACTCAGAGGCAAGTAATAGATCTTATTGTGGTCTGTAAGGTCTTATGTGATCGTAGATGAAGCCAGCTACCTCTCTGAACCCCTCTCCTACTACTTTTGCCTTTGCCACTCCATTCAGGGCACAGTGGCCCCCTCGGTAAACATGCCAACCGTGCTTTTACCCCAGGGCCTTTGCATGTGTTTTTCCCTCTGCTCAGAATCCCTTTCCCCAGATACTGGTATGCCACTCCCTCGCTTCCTTCAGGTCTCTAATCTTTTGTTACCACCCTATTTAAAGTAAAAGTGTGTGCACGTACGCACATGCATGCACACACAATCCCCTGAGTCACCTGTTCCCCCCTTATTCTGTTTTAGTTTTCCTCGGTACTTACCAGAAGCCATCAGTTTTTCTTCTTTCTTCTGTCTCCCTCTGTTAGAAAGTAAGCTCCACGAGGGCAAGGCTGTTTGTATGTTGTTTACTGCTGAAGACCAAGTACCTAGAACACTGCCCGGCATGCAGTAGACACTTAATGAATGTTTGTTGAACGAATGAATATCAGAGCAGTAAATATGTGTGGATCGGAGTGGGGGGGGGGGAAAGCCCAGGAGGATGACCCTCAGGTTTGCCACTAGCCTAAGTAAAAGGATCTCCTTCACCACCAAGAGATTTGTACACCGGGGTTTGCAAAAGCCTCTCAGTAATGGGGTCCCCTTTGCCTGACTTTGTTCTCTGTAGAAACTCAAGGACACGACAGGCCCTGGGGATGCTAGGTGCCATCCAAATATTATCAGCCCTAACACAGCTCACAAAAACCTCTTTTGTGTGTGTGTCCTTTTTTTCTTTTCTTTTCCTTTAAACACAACTAAAACAGAATACAGTGCTTTAAAATTCTTACGTTAAATGAAAGGAAGCTAAGAAATCCGAATAGTGTAAAACCAATTACTGTAGGACTTGGGCTATGCTCCTACAAAAACTAGGGTCAAGTTCCAGATTGATTAAATTTTCAAGGGCAAGGCCTGGCTTCCTCCAGCTTCAGCTTTCATCTGTCTCCAGCTCATATGTGCTCAGGGCATTACCTCATTTCCAACTACCTAGTACACTCCAGAACATTGCCCTCAATTCAAGGAGAAACTGGAATGCCAACTTTTCTAGCTGCAAACCCTTGCTTGCTAGAGACCCAGTTCATAGTTTATGGTTCCCTCCAAACGCAGTTAATTCCCACTTCTTCCAGTCAGCCTCCTCTCCTGCCCTCACTGGCTCCAAGGTTCGCTTCTCTGGGCCCTTCTCACCCCTGCCAGACTCAAGCGAGCCTTTCTGGCAAGATTTGGCAGCTTGGTCTCAATTAACAAGGAAATGGAGTACCTGGAGGCCGAAGGCCCCAGGTGGTAGAAGAGCCTCTTGGAACTCAGCCTCACCATCTGAGAGCGGCTCCATACTGTCTATGCCCCTTCCCCAGGGGAGGGTTAGGACCTGCTCTGTGTGAGATCAGAGGGGAGTACAGTACCCACCTACACTCCGGAAGTCACACCCCATTCCATCCCCACACAGCTGCCCAGCACCAGAGAGAGTAACCTGTGTCTTTAATGTGATGAACATTGTTTCCTTCTCTGAGACTCGCCTGTGAGGGATTTTGTGGCTTAGGCTGTGCTTGAAGCCAAGGGAGGGAATGACTTAGAAGCACTCTGCTCTGTTTCCTCTCACTGCCTGCATGTACACCCGCTACCTCTCTCACCCAAGCCTGACAGCCAACGCCTTTCCCCCACCTGCCCGCCCCTTTCCATCCAGCAAGGACTTCCCTAAGTAACACCTGGCTCCGCCACTTAACAGCTGTCCTTCGGGAAATCACTTAATCCAGCAGGGCTGTACTCTCAGTGTAAAATGAGGATGAAATAGAAGGTACCCATCCCCGAGGGGCCTTGGGAGCTTATCTGGAAAGCACGTGTGACACCCACTTGCTCTCCTCTTCTGAGCTGTAAGTACCGTGTCCACCTGGAGCTGCAGGGCCTGACTTCCTCCCCAAGACAGAAGGAAAGAGCAGAGCTCAGCTGAGAGTTGGATAGAGAAAGAACAAGTCCTGATAAGCTCAGTGGAGCCCCTGGATATGGTTGAGCCTAAACCAGATGTACCCCAAAACTTCCAAGTTGGGGGCATCAACAAATTCCCGTTTTTATTTTGTTGGGTGGTTGATTGGTTGTTTTGTTGCCTGCAATTGCAAAAGCTCAAACTAAAATATTGCTTTTCTATGCCCTGGCTCTTAACTTTGGCAGCTTCGTGTAAGATTTTCATGAGTCTCTGGCTCCCCTGGGTGGCAAAGAGAATAAATTCACCTTTCTAGGATTCCTACTCTACAGAAGCATTTTCATTTCTACAATTTATTCACACTTTGGCGCCTCTAGTCACGGATGTATTTGGGTTACTCTTAGCCCACAGGTGCTTTGACAGAGATTTTTTTCTCATAATTTCCCCCCACCCCCACCCCCTCCCCCTCGCTGTGGCAGTGCTGAGTCTACTGAGCCAGTCGAATCCTCTCACTGGTCCTATTTGGGGTGGCTACTGGGTTTGGGGCAGTTGCATAGTGAATGGCCCAAATCAGGGGAGCAAACAGTCACCTGCCTCCAGAAGCAGTCAGGGCACAAAGCACCATTTTGGTATTATTACAGGTTTCACCAGCTATGTGAACCCGCCCAGGCTCTGCCCCAGCCATGTGAATTAGCCTCATCCAAATTTCTCTGAGTGAGGAGAGTGCAGAATTGAAAAAACGTGCAAGGTGATAGTCATTTTCATTATGCAATTCATAAAGACATATTTAAAAACACAAAGGTTTGGCCATATTGATTTTATTTTATCATGATTAATTTTCTGGAGAGCCGTTGCTATTGCAAAAAAGCAACAGTTCTCGGACCCCTTACTCACCTTTTAGTACTCGGAGACCATCTGGAAACACGTCTTTAGTACGTGCCACACCGTTCTGCTCACATTTTTTACATAATTGTTGCTCATTCCTTCCTTCGACCCTTGCACTTCAGAAGCACTAACCTGCTTGTCCTTACAGGTTATCGTTTACCTCCTGTGTATTTGCATCCTCTGGCAGAGAAATGGAGTATCCCTCCCCCATCCTCCTCGCCTCCTCAGCTCAGGTGTATCTACTTTATCCCCCCATTCTGCATCCTTGGCCCAAGTTGGGCTAGGTGTCCCCCTTCCATTTCCAGTAATGTTCTATGCACAGTGCTGTCATTACAGCGATTACATTGGATAATTACCAGCTTATGAATTGTGTCCTCAACTAGACTGTGAAGCTTCAGGTGTGGTCTATTATCTCTTTTTTCTTTAAAAAGTGCTTCCTAGCACAGGGCTTGGCCCAAAGTTTATTAAATGAATATATGAATTAGAAGGGCAGGAGAAGATTAAATAGCATTTGCTGAGGACCTACTGGCCAGATGCCTTATAGCACTGTGGTAAGAATTCCACAAGAGAGCGTAAGTAAAGGACCTGGAGACATACCTAGCACAACGTGGACATGCATGTTGAGTGAATGATGGTAGGTCCACATTCTGAAGAGGAAAGCTAAGGCTCAGAGAGCTTAAGCTACTTCCTGAAGTCACCCAGTTACAGTGAGAGAGCTGAGATTTGAACATAGCTCTCTCTGGCCCCCAGGCCTGGCCTCACCTACACCCTGTAGCCTTCCACTTCCGCCTCACCATCCCTCACTCCAGCAGGTAGGCAAATTTTTTTCTGTTGATCATGATCTTTGAATCAACTGTAACACTTTTACATAATGACTTTCCATGGGAAGAATTCCACAAATATTTGTTGGATGAATGGGTAAATGACTAGACTGGGGGAAACTCCCAGTGCCGTACAAACACAGCCGGCTGACTAGTCCATTTAGTGCACAGTATTAGATTACTCCTTCAGAAAATGTACAATATCACTATAACAATCTATTAAGCAGAAACATAATGCATGATAAAATAACAGCAGGTAAAGGGCTTTAAGAACAATGTAACAGAAGTAAAGGTAAAGAAAATAATCTTTCCAGGACAATGACAAAGTTAAAATCTGTGCTATTCAGAATATTTTTAAGAATTTCTCACAACAGAGAGGAGGCATTTTTTTTTTAAAGATTTTATTTATTTATTTGACAGAGACAGCCAGTGAGAGAGGGAACACAAGCAGGGGGAGTGGGAGAGGAAGAAGCAGGCTCCCAGTGGAGGAGCCTGATGCAGGGCTCGATCCCATAACGCCAGGATCACGCCCTGAGCCAAAGGCAGACGCTTAACGACTGAGCCACCCAGGTACCCCGAGAGGAGGCATTTTAACCTCCCTGCTAAAATCTGATCCTCTGATCTTGAATTATCTGCAGAGATATTCACACAGATCTATCTAACGTTTTGAAATCTGGATGGTTGATTGTCTAAGCAGTTAAGCAGTATGAGTAGCACACTGTGAAATGTGAGGATAAGTAAAGAGTTTCAGGTTCTCTTACTGGGAGAGGATTAGGAGGAGAATGAAGCTAACTGGAGGCATTGTGGGTGACCAAGAGATCAAGGAATCAAAGCAGTAACAATCATAACTGCTGTCCATCATGCTCCTTTTCTGTGACAGTCACCTTGCTTATGCTCTATGATTGAATTAACTGGTCCCCACAAGACCACAGTGCAGTAGGATTTCTTATCCACATTTCACAACTATGATTTCAGAGAGGTTAGGTATAGTAATTTGCCCAAGGGATGTTACAGATGCAAAGATTTACACCCAGATCCATCTGACTCCAGACACGGAGGCTGATGGATTGTCTTGTGACTCTCACAAGAGAGTAAAGGCAAATTCACAACCCTGCTGCCCAGGCTGTGAACCTTACCGCGCTGGGTTCTAAGAGCTGTGCCCCCTTCAGTGTGCTGAGGATGTGGGCTGATCACCATCAAGTCTTCAGTACAAAGCAAAGGCCTTGCACACTGAAGGTGCCCATCCACTACAGGTGACGACAAGGGCTACTCTGTAATAAGCAAGATGCAAAGTTGACTAGTTAGGAAGAAAGCATATTAAGCTGAAGGCTAATAGGCATTTTAATTATGTAAACTGTAAGGACATATTTAAAACTCCAAGTTTTGGCCATATTGGTTTTATTTTTTGTGACTAATTTCCTAGACACCCACTGCTATTGAAAAAAGTCAACAAGGTCCTTGCAATCCTTCTTGGAAACAGCCCAGTGCTCCTCACTGTTACAGTCTTCCTGCCACCATCCCTGCCAAGCATCCCCACATTCTCTTCTGTAAAAACTCTGCCCCAGGGATGAGTTCCATTCAAGGACAACTGTGATCCTCAAGGACAGTTCCTCAGTCACAGTCATTAGGGTGGGGCTTCCTATACTCCCAAGGAACAAAAATGTACTCTTCTTTCATCTCTGTCCCCCAAGGGAACAAGCATAGTTGGTACCTCCTCTTCCTTCGGAGGTGTCCTTACCATTGGAAGATCAAGCAAGGCCAGTGCAGGGCCAGAGGAAATAAAGTTCTGTAGTGGTTTGTTCTGGGAGAAAGAGGCCCTTTTTTCACTGCTTCGCACTTAATGATATAAAACAGGACTGGGGCTGCCTTTTGCTGGTAGGCCTCTCAGGCCTTGGAAGGTCAAAGAGAAATCAGACAGGAACAAAACATGCATATGTATAGAACCTTAGCAGAGGCAGGTCAGGGATTTGCATTCTGGGCCACATAAGAGACACAACCAACAGTAAATGAGGAACCCAGAGGCGGGTATAAAAAGGCAGGGGTTGGGAACTATAGACATTCCTGAACTTTTGCTTTAGGTTGACCCTGTTCCTTCTTGTACAGACAAAGGAGAAGAAATTTACATTGTCAGAAAGTAAAAACAGTTGACAAATGGTGAGCTTCTCAGAAGGGAGACTTTGCAAGTGTAGAATAAAGTGCAATAGCATATTTGTGGAGTGTACTTTTTAAAATGAAAAATAACAACACACAAACTTCCTCAGGAAAAACAGACTTAATATATAATAATTTAAATAGCTGGTTTCAGGGTTGTTAGTCAGCAATATCAGGTTCCTACCAGTAATTGCGTTTTTCTCTTTCTGGGAGGTTGGAGGGATACATCTTCTCCAATGCTTTACTCATAACGTACCTTATGCCTTATGTTTGTTGATAGAGAAGGCAGTTGGAAGGCACGTGCTATTATTTTGGAGTGCCTCGTCATTCAGAATTGGCAAGAGTTTTTGCTCCCTTTTTGCTATTTCTCCTTTTTTATTGGAGAATTAAAGCAACTTTAATTTGCATGAGTCTTAGTTCTCATGTCTCTCTCTTTTCCAATTATTCTAGCTGTCCACCGTTAGACAACTGACTTTTTGTGATTATATGCATTTTTGCTGAGATCTGACTTTGCAATCAAGTAGCCAACGCTCCTGAAGGATCTAGAAAGAGGGATTTCATTTCACTCTGCACAAACGAAGTAACAGTTCAACTTGCCCAGTGAAAACAAATCCTGAGCAAGTTATTTATTCCAGCACTCCCACCCTCCTGACTGGGTTATTAATTCATTTGGGAAACTGAATATATATACGTTGGTTCCATGAATCTAAGGTGCCATCTTACAACAGCATCCATAAAAGCGCTAACATCCCTGCAACTCAGACACACCTGGTCTCAGAATCTACCTGACTCAAAAAAAAAAAAAAAAAAAAGCACTGACACTTTGGTGGTTGTTTCCCACCAAAATGAAGGTGCTTCCTTTCAACAGGGAAAATCCAAATAGTCTGCAGTGAAATGACTCATCTCTATGTACAAGGACTTAGAATTTACCCCATTATAGCTCAGAAAAGAGAAGACACAGGAATACTAATTTTTCTTCCTTTCCTTTTTCTTACATGTGCTGAAGAAACAAAGAAAAGGGAAAAAAAAGAGGAATCTATTTCTGGCCTACGAATTTAGTTTTCAGGATGAAAAATGTAGGGCAACAATGATTCCGATTATCCAAATGTGAAATCTCTCATTTCTACTCTCATAGAATGGCTCAGGTAACCATAGATTTACGAACTGTTTAATAATTTTCAGTAACAGAGCAGGAATTCTAATGACTAGTTCGTAGGTGAGGAAACGAAGGCAAAGAAATGTGGTGAGTTACATATACTTGTCTGAATTAATTTATAGTCACAAAGTCCTTTTCAGTCACAGTCAAAATCAACTCCTTGGAATGGGCAGGGCAGGTATTCACAACAGCAAGCATGTCCTTAGCTAAATAGCAGACACACCATCCCTTCTCACCTACTGGAGGGAACACAGGATGGAGCTGGTTGTCTTATTCATAGTGAGGTCATTGTTCTTCCATCTCTTAGCCTCTGGTTTCAGAATCAAACATTACTCCATTTTTTTCTCTATTTGTGCCAGTTAAGCTTAAATAAAATCTTATAGATATTCTAGCAGTGGTTCTCAATCAGGGATACTTTTGCTTTTTTCTGCTACTGGTAAAGGCTTCGGGTGCTGCTAAACACTCTAGGACAGCCCATATACAATAAAGAATTATCTGGCCTAATATGTCAATATGCCAAGCTTGAGAAACCCTGTATTAGAAGAAAGCTGACGAATGTCCCTTTTCCCAAATAAGTTTGTGATATGTTTCTATCATCCAAATCATTCACCAAATATTTACTGAGCATCTATTAAGGCACCATGAAGAAGAAAAACAAGATCACTGCCTTCCTGAGCCATACAATTTAAAAAGAGGAAATAACTAACTAAATAAATAAATAAACAATATGTCAGAGTGTGGTACATATTGTAAAGGAAATAAATGGATAACAATAGAGAATAACCAGAAGACACTCTTGATAATATAGTCAAGGAAGACCTACCTTGATAAGGAAATGAGGATACTTTTAGCCACGAATAACAGAAACTCCCAACTCAAACGGACTTAGTAAGGAAAAACATGGTTTCACTTATATCCAGAGGTAGGATGAGTCTCAGAATTGAGTTAATGCCTAGACTCCAATTTCTATCCAAGTCTCTATATCCAGCTTCCTTTTCTGGATAGGAGTAAGGTCGGTTGTAATCATGAGGTCTCATAACGTCACATAATATGGCTTGAGGGAAGGCAAGGGAGATGGAATGGGGCACACAGATAACAGTCACATCCCAGGGCTCTAAGCAATAGCACTGAGAATCACCTGATTGGACTGTGTAGGTCACGTGCCCATCCCGAACCAATGACTGTGGCCAAGGGGAATGGAATGTGCAGATTGGCTTAAGCCCATAGGTGCCCACCCTTGGCACGGGGTCTGGCATCAGCTTCTCCTTAACAACTAAACAAACACTGGGAAGAGTGATGTACTTACTGGGTGACTTGCTCTGTAGAAGATGAGGTTCAAACTATGCCTTGGAGAATGAGAAGGAGCTGGCCTAGCCAGGGACCCAAGGAAGAACATAGGGATGGCAGGGCGGGGCACAAAGGCTTTGAAATGGGGAAAGGAGGCCATGCTGCTCCAAGGGAAAAGTGGTCCACAGTAAGCTTGGAGGGTTAGATAAGAACATTATCCTCTAATTTGAGTTTTTGCTAACCACATTTGTTATAAAATATGGCGATCCTTTTTAGGTTGGAAAAAAAGTATTTCCTTCAGGATTTTTCCATGCATTCCTACTTTTAGGTAATGGTTCTAATGTCACTTAAGATTAAGACAAAATAAGTTTTATCAGAACTAATATTAACTTTCAAAGAATAATTTTCAAGTTAATATATGAAAAGAAAAAATCCTTTAGAAAGCAAATATTGAAAGAAACTCAAGTGGACGAGATTTCAGATATTTGAGCATTCAGAGAAGCTATACAAAACTCATCTTGATTTAGAACAAGTTTTATGTACTTCTGTAACCCCCAGCACCTGCCACCCTCCTAAATACAGAGGTGGCCTCAATAATACTGATTCACACCGGAAGTTGAAGATCATGAGCACTTTCAAGTTCATTATTCTACCTACATATCCACTGTTTTGACCATCTCTCCTTTCCTTGTAAGGAAGCCCATCACTTTTTTATATTGACTGCACATTATCTCTCTGAATGGCATGTTGGTTTGGGCTTTTCTTCTTTTGTCATTGTGTTTTTGTTTTATTGTACTTTGGGAGCTGCTTCTGCTTCTGATTTTGATGACTCTGTTGTTCTCCAAGACAAATATGGGGGACCCCCCCCCCCCGTAACTGCACTGATAGCTGCTAGCAGATTTAGGATAAAGTCACCTTAACTTCTGGTTTATCTTTGACTCCATAATTACATTATAATGATGTGTTGCAATTATGTTTATCCGTTCTTAGTTTCATCCTAAAATTTGACACTATGACAAATAGTGTGAGAAATTATGTGTATTAAAAATGTAATAAAATAATAAAATATGATAAAGTAATAAAAACAAGGATTCTAATTAGATAATAAATGCAGCATTATCTAATTAGATAATAAATGTGGTAGTTCATATGGTCCCTACTCGTCCCAATAATTAGTTAAAGGTTATATAAAATGTTAAATAAGGTTAAATAAAAGGGGGCTACAAAAATGTACAACTCAGCATTCACAGCAGTGTGAGCGGAGATGTAAGTTCTGGTACTGGCTTTTCTTGAGTAATATTACTGTTGCTACAATTTATTGAGTGCCTGCTACCAAATTGGTGTTTCATTTATAGGTAATCCTTCCAAACTCCCAGCGAGATAGTATGATCTCCATTTTTACATATGAGGAAACCGCGGCTCAAATAAGAATTGGAAGATTACACAGCTATCACATAATAATGACATATGTTTGGTGGTTTATATACATTTTCAGTCATTATATACAACCTATGAGGCGGAACTCAAGAAAGCTTAGTAATTATCTCAAGGTCTCACAGCTGGCAAATTAGTAAGTCTCTAGAGCCAGAATTAAAGCCCATGAAGTTTATCTCTGGGAGGCTGGCACTCTTAGAAGCTGTGCTATAAAACATCTTAGTATTGCCCAGGATTTGAACCTGACTCAAATCTGTCTAGTTCTAAAGACCAAGAACGGTTCCTTTCTCCTTTCTGCACAAGTTTCCTCATATACAAAATGTGAGAAGACCAAAAAATCTCAAAGTTCTATTTCTGTTCGAAAATGCTACAATTCCATGGATTTTAATATATAAAATTTTGTTATGCAAACAGCATGGGGGCCAGAGAAGTTTTTGTAAGGCAAAACAAAAATCATCATAGCTACCACTATTTTGTAAGAATACAATCACCTTTCGTTAGCTAATGAAGCCTTTAAAGGTTAAGTAGATTGTCTAAGTGCCATGCCAACCATCATAAAGCACATATAGTTTACTTCACGTGTAACAAAATCTAATCTAGACTTGTATCTAATACAACCTTCTAAGAGTTGTTGCACTCTTCAGAAGACGGATTTTTGTATCTTTGGGTCACCACTCCTAACTTACCCAGTTACACACCTTTGAACTGTGCTTTTATTTCTCTGTGCCTGAGGGAGAGTGAGCAGAGAGCTATCAGGAAAACTTGAAAGACACAGAAGTGTGTAAAAGACCTAATAATAGCCACAGAGTGCCCACTTTTTTCTTTTCATACGCGTCTCTTTACTGAAAATAAGTTGATAGCACCATCACCATTCAGGGAAAGAAACAAAAGTTGTTTTCTGATCAAACCTAGAAGCAAAACTTAATATTATGGCTAGGAGTGGCAGGGTAGAATAAGGTCCGCTGAAGTAACACATCAAAAATAAGCAGCAAGAGATACCACAGGCAGCCTTCCATATTACGTCACATCTAAAAACGATTCCCTTAAAAACAAATCAATAACAAAAAAACCTTTTACATTTTATTCCACAAAAGAATATCCTGCCGACTGAAGAATACAAGAACATTTAACACACACCCTGAGCCTATTAGCGGCTTAAACGGAAATTCCCCCTTCTAGTTCATAATTCCCAGGTGGTGGGGTAATCGGTACAACAATAGAAGCGAACACAAAACAAACAGCAAACAAAATGCTACTGCTACAGAACGCGCGCAAAAGCACTAAAGGGAAACCAGCCTCTCCCGGGAGTCTCCCAAGACAAAGCCGGATCCCGGCACGCACTGCGGCCAAGACTACACATCCCAGCATGCAAGGCGCACTCCATCTCCCAACTGGACTACGGTTCCCGACATGCTCTGTTGACAGCCGGTCGGCCTCCTCAGGGTCTAGGGGTCTAGGGTCTCCGCAGAAGTGGGGTTTGTCTCTGCCCGATCAGCCTTCCAGGGTCGGACACCATCACCCACTAGTAAATTGTGAAGATTACGATTTTCCATTTTTCCATTCTTCATTGTCCGTTTTATTAGGACAGCAAAGAGCCTGGTGGCTAGGGCGGGCGGGGACGTAGGTGGGTCAGCCTGGCCGGCTTGAGCCAATAGCGCCGGAGCGGCTTTTCTGCCACTATGGCAACCGCGGCCGTCCCCAGAGGGACCAGCCACCCATTGGGTAGAATCTTTCGAGAAGGCTCGAGAAGAAGGAAGCGGAAGTGGCACGTGGAGGGGCCGGTGGAGGCGCCGGTGAGTAAATGCCGCAGATTCTGGAAAGTTCTGATCAGTGCGATACATAAGGCTGAGGAATTGGGACCTCCCCTTCTGGGTCGGTAGTTGAGCGCCGCGCCGGTGAGCTGTGGGTGCAGATTGAGGCAGTCAGCCCGAGCTTGCGGAGCGACCTGCGGAGACCGATCGCCGCCTTCTTCCGTGCTTAGTCCTCTGAGAGCTGCCACTGTCCCCGGGAAGGCGGAGGCGCCAGCCAGGCCGACTGTCCGTTCGTCCGTCCGAGTGACAGAGGAGCGGTCGGACTCCGCGGGAGCCGCGCGCGGCCGGGGCAGGAAGCGGCTGCTGAAGGAGCGGGCGGGCGGCCGGAGGACGCAGACCCAGACCCAGACCCAGAGCCCAGGCGGAGGAGGACCGCGAGCCGGCCATGTCGGTGGTGGGGCTGGATGTGGGCTCGCAGAGCTGCTACATTGCGGTGGCCCGAGCCGGGGGTATCGAGACCATCGCCAACGAGTTCAGCGACCGGTGCACCCCGTAAGTGGGAGCCTGCGAGGGCGCCAGGGGAGGTTCTGGAGTGAGGAGAGGAACCCGGAGGGGGCTGGGGAGCGTGGGTACCCGGGGCTTGCGGGCTGGCTGCGGAGCGCCGGGCCGATCGGAGGGCGATGTGAGGAGTGGTGCGCTCCTCGGTAGGGTCTGGGTACCGGCGGCCCGGTAGGACAGGACGCTTGCCCAAGAGTAGGGGTGGGGGCTTGCCGCCCGGATTGGACAGGGTGGGGGTGTCTCGGCGATTCACGGGGCCAAGAGAAGTCCTAGAGTGTAGTAGCCCAGGGTCGACGTTTCGGGGGCGGGCTTCCTACTGGGGGCCGAGCTGCGGCCAAGCCCCGCGACTTCGTTCCTTTTCTTGGCAAGCCTCAATTCGCTCTTTCCGCGGCCGCCCCCGTTTCTCCACGCGGCTTCTCTGAGCTGCCTGTGCCGCCCCCAGCTTGTCCCCCTCCCTCCGAGCATATCTTTGCGCACCGCAGATGCGGGGCTGCTGAGTTTTTTCTTCCGCATTGTGAATCTCGAAATGAAGTGGAAGCTTCCAGAGCCTGTGTGCTGCTTCTTGTCCAGTGAGCGGGCGGACTGTTGTTAGCGACCACAGAATCACTCCTTTCATAGATACCTCTTCTTGCGCACTTTGGGTTGCTAACGCTGTCAGCCTCAGTGCCTGGGATCATTTGTGAAGATGTAAACATTCTTTTGCTCATTTTATGAGAGCCATTCAAGGGGAATCCTAAATCGTGTTCTAGTTTATTAATTTTGCACATTTTAAATACAGGAAATAAAATGAAATTTGCACAGTTTTGTGCTAGAACTCGGGGATGAATGTTGTCACCGAATTAAATGTTATATTCTACAGCAGCGCAGGGTGGGCAAAGGTAACATTTTATTAAAGCAACTTTTTCGAGGGGCTTATTTTCTGAAGATAATACATGAAAACATGCCTGCATGTACATTAATGAAAACAATTGCTTCTCCGGAAAATTAATGTAGGTATTTGTGTTTTAAATGCCTTAAACCCAAGATAAAAAGCGTAGAATGACACATTGAAGCCCAAAGGTAGAATGACTTTATATGTCACGATTTGAGTACAAATGGCCATTTATGAAAGTGCATGGAAAATCAGAAGATAAGCAAATATTTGACGAGTAGCCTTGGGAATTATTCCATGATATTGCCTATTTGCAAATTTACAGTCTGTGCTTTAGCTGTGTAAAGAGCTCTGTAATTGGAGTATAGTAAGAAAGACTATATCAGGCTTTCATGCTTAGGTACAGTTCACATCTTTGTTCTCTTTGATCCAATAAAGGGAAGAAAAGCTGTTCAAATGAGAGTAGGGAAAAAAATGGGTATCTGGCTGTAGTGACCACCGTGAAACTAAAGACAATAGATAAAGTCTCTAAGAAGGGTAAACAGGGGGCAGCTTGGAATTCCCTTTAATCTTTTGATGTAATAGCTGTTTGACTCATTTGCATTGGCCACTATTGATTGCAGTGTGGAAAATGAGTAAGTCGTTCTGCAAGTGAGTAGTTACTGAGTCTAGGATGATACACTGTTTTTGGAAGGTTCTGGCCTTTGCTTGAACACTTCTTTGGCTTTTAGGATGCTGTTTAGCACCTGCTCAGAAAATTTAGGTTTAGGGTGTCTCCTTAATAGCAAATTGAAAGTTGATTTAGCCTGGTGTATAATGCCCTCAGCATATTCCCATTTTGTTGCTCATCTCACTATTACTCCTACCTGCTCTCTGACTGAAAACCTAATTTGCTTACCTCCTCCTGACAAGATTTTGGGAGTTTCTCTCTGCTCTGTGCTACCTGAGAAGGCTGTCTCACAGAAGTCCTTTTTCATCTCTTCAGGGCTGACTTAATGTAACAAATTATTCACTCCTTTCTTTCAACCCCATTCTGCTGTGATACTTGATCTGCGTCATTTTTACTTGGTTTCATTAAGTAGAGTCTTCCATGTAAGAGCCTCTTGTGCTTTTAAACTTCAGAAACATAACTTAGGCCTATTTGTTTGGCTTTATATAAACCTTTTTTTTTTTTTTTTTAAAGATTTTATTTATTTATGTGACAGAGAGACAGCGAGGGAGAGAGGGAACACAGCAGGGGAGAGGGAGAGGAAGAAGCAGGCTCCCAGCCAAGGAGCCGGATGTGGGACTCGATCCCAGAACGCCAGGATCACGCCCTGAGCCGAAGGCAGACGCTTAACAACTGCGCTACCCAGGCGCCCCTATATAAACCTTTTGATACTAAAGAGGCCGATGGTGCATCAGAAGAGCATGGATAAGATAGTGATACTTAGATTTGTACAGAGTTGCCAACTGAGAAGTGGAATGACACCATATATTTTGTTAATCATGTATCTAAGGCCAAGTTAATGATACCTTTTATTCAAAGTATTTTCAGAGTTAATGTGCACTTCCTAATAATTGGGGACCTGGAGAATTATACTGGTATTTGAGGTATTGGAAAATGTCCCCTGAACCATGAGCAGACTTTTTTGGCTAAGATGGCCACCTAGACTGGATTCTCAGAGTAGCAATTAAGCAGGCTTCTGCTGAGTATCTGACCAAAGCTTTAGAGTCCAAAATTGTGCTATACTTCTGCTGTCCTCCACCCGCCATGGGTAAGAAATTACTATTCTCTTGTCAGTTAAAGATGTCCACATCTATGCCTTTTAACAGTTTGAGACATGTGGTTTGTATATCTTCTAGATCAGTCATATCATTTGGATCAAAAAACAGGACAATTGGAGTTGCAGCCAAAAATCAGGTATGTTCTTCAAGAGAATTCTGGTCATTTTTTTAAGGGAGGGGAGATTTTTAAGGTAAAATCTCAAGGGCATTCAAAAGTATGAAATATCTCAGCCTATGTATTTTTGAATTTTAGAAATGTAATGCAAGTATTCTTTATGAGCCCTCAGATGGCTCATTTTCCTTCTGTTCCCTTCCTCTTTTCCTAACATCTACCTTAACTTTCTAATCTGCCAACCTTAATTTTTAGTAATTTTGCTACCTTCTAATTTATCTAATTTTTAAAAATTATAAATAAGACACTTGAAGTTCTTTCATGTGGAATTTCTTAGGATATACATTTAAGAGTTAAAGATTCCTTCTAGAAGTTCTGTGTTTGAAAGCACGTTCAGGTTATTTAATAATCAAGGTAAGACTGGGAGAACTTTCTGTATAGACCTGTACTGTCTTATAGGGTAGCCGTTGGAAACATTTCAAATGTACAAATGTGAAGTAAGTATGAAATACACATGAAATTTTGAAGTCTTAAAAGGAAATAAAGTATTTCTTTGATATTTTATATTGAGTACATGTTGAAATGACAGTATTTTGGATCTATTAGGCTTTAAAATAAGTTACTGAAATTAATTTCACCTGCTACTTAATGTGACTAGAAAAGTTATGCGTGCCCCTCCCATGTAAGCCTTATAACTGATGAGCCCTTAGCGTTGGGGAGGAAAAAAATGAAAGAAGATGAAATATGAAATCTCTTCTGAGAGGCTTTTAAAAAGAGACTGAAAAAGTTCTTTTAAATACAGAAAATAGTATTGCTGAAACAGAAACAAAATTCTAAACCCTGGAATGCTATAATAAGGCTAGTTGGAAGAGATACAAGATATAAGAGGAAAAAAACAAAGGCAAGAAAAATAGCTATATATACCCAAAATAATATACTCAGAAGGAAAGAGACACATTAGTGAAGTAGCTATCTTCCTGAATATGGCCGTTTAGAATATTGATAATTCCAGACCTAAAATTCTGTTGATTTTTTTGTGTTTATTTGAGGAGAGTCAGTTGAGGCTCAGATCTAGCCTGTAGGTTATTAGATATACTTCAAGTCAGTTTCAGTATCACAGGGAATTTTAGTATATAAACATGCTTCAGTTCTGTGTTATTTGAAAAACCGGTGCTGACAACTTTAGTCTTCCCTTTAAAAGAAGTGGACCAGAGGAAACAGTAAATAGTAAACAATTTTGGGATTTTCATTACTTCAGAAGTCTCAGTTTTTAATCTTTGAACTATTTCTATATTTTAAAGTTCCCACTGTGGACTTCTGTGAGCGAAATATACTGTGAAGTGTGGGACTTTTCAGTCCAGAGCCTAATCATCAAAAATATGCAGTTGAAAGCATTAAGTCACTTTGGAACTTCTTGAATTATCCTTGCCTCTTATGCTTTTGGTATAGATAATAAACATTCCATTATTGTCCCAATCCATGTATTTTGTGGCACAAAATGTTTATCCTGACCACTTACCAATTTATTAGACTGTAACAATTAATTTTAACTTAAAATATAATTTGACTTGTGCTTCTTGATCTCCTTATTCATTTATTCATTAGGTATAAAACTTCAAAGTTTAGTGGGGAAAAAGGAATAAAATAAAGGGATGCAGTTCTTAGTTTGTTCAGGGCTTTAGTGATAGTTTCACCATCTTTGATTTTATCTTGCAGATTTTGAAATCTTTTTAAAAGTCTGTGGTGCCAGTATTGCCTCCTGTTCCTTCTCACTGCCTGCCTTCTGGCATTTCCCGGGGTTGCGGAGAAAGTTATTTATGTTCTTAATGGTTTGAGTTGTACAGTTGACTTTCTATAAAATTGTAATAGCTGATAGATGTTCAAATTAGAAAAAAAAAATTAAATTTCTAATTTCTTTTGCAGCAAATCACTCATGCAAACAATACAGTGTCTAACTTCAAAAGGTTCCATGGCCGAGCATTCAATGACCCCTTCATTCAAAAGGAGAAGGAAAACTTAAGTTACGATTTGGTTCCAATGAAAAATGGTGGAGTTGGAATTAAGGTAATACAACTGAGCAGGCTTAGAGTCCTTAGTAAGAAATGGAACTCACCTATAGAAAAAAACACTTAATTCTTAATAAATATTTAATTTAAAGTTCTTAATTACATGGCCGAGCATTCAATGACCCCTTCATTCAAAAGGAGAAGGAAAACTTAAGTTACGATTTGGTTCCAATGAAAAATGGTGGAGTTGGAATTAAGGTAATACAACTGAGCAGGCTTAGAGTCCTTAGTAAGAAATGGAACTCACCTATAGAAAAAAACACTTAATTCTTAATAAATATTTAATTTAAAGTTCTTAATTAGATGAGATCTTTTTTTTTTTTTTTTTTTGGTCAAGTTCTTGTAAACTGTAGGTATGTTTTAAGGTCTGAAAATTATTCATATCCT
This sequence comes from Ursus maritimus, assembly GCF_017311325.1. NCBI lineage: Eukaryota > Metazoa > Chordata > Mammalia > Carnivora > Ursidae > Ursus > Ursus maritimus. The sequence goes on along the minus strand of NW_024423344.1, from coordinate 11,191,788 downwards.
ATATACTGCTGGAACTTAATTTGTGTCTCCTAACTTTTTTATAATTGTTAAAATTTAGGTTTCCTTAGTGGTGGTTAAAAAAATCTCAGTTGTGTTGTTTTATCAAACAAAAGTCTATTCCATGACCACCCGATTACAGTTGTTTGGAGAGCAATCATGTAATACAACCAGAAATCTGTTTTTAAACTAGCAGGAGCATTCCTATCATAAGATCTACACAAAATAATATTTGTCATAGTGATTCATCTCTTCAGTTAGAGTGGAGATTTACTACTTTCTATAATATTTCGACTACTACTTTGGGGAGAGGAAAAAATCTGCCCTAGCTTTTTTCCTTCTCGTCATCTCTAGAGAAAAGTTTTTCTTCCCTTTTTTTTTTTTTTTTTGTTTCTCTTTCCTTTCTTCTTTTCTAACAGCTGTAACAATAAAGCTTTTCCGGAAGAGAATATGTAATAACATTTGGAAGTTAGTATTAGCATGTAGCTTTAACTACTACAGTGTTTAAAACATTTTCTTTCCTCAATATAGGTCATGTACATGGATGAAGAACATCTCTTTAGCGTGGAGCAGATAACAGCCATGCTGTTGACTAAGTTAAAGGAAACTGCTGAAAACAACCTCAAGAAACCAGTAACAGATTGTGTTATTTCAGTAAGTAGAATTCAGCAAGGCAATGTGTTTTATTTTAATTTGCCTTTTTTGCCGCTCTTAAGTATTACATGTGTGAAAGCTGTTCTATTACTAGAGATCAAAATCCTACTGGACTATGTTAGCATAGGGTTCGGGAGCAGTTCAGAGTATGTTTGAGTGGTATTTTTAGCCAGAAGTTGCAGAGGTTCTTGGCTGGAGGAGCAAATCAGAATCTCCTGGGGGGTTCCTTGGAAAAAGAGACTCATTGGTTGAATGGGGAGGGTGTTCTCATACAGTCAGTTCACATGCTGTTAGACAATTTGTATACTTAATGGGAGATTTTCAGAATTCTGTCAGTTGAGAACCAGTTCATTAGAAGTTTTACAGTGTCACCTACCAGTAGTGACAAAACTTCTAAGATTTTTTAAGATTTTATTTATTTGAGAGAGAGCGTACAAGCAGGGAGAGAGGGAGAGGGAGAAGCAGATTCCCTGCTGAGCAGGGAGCCCAACATGGGATTCCCAGGACTCTGGGATCATGACCCGAGCCAAAGGTAGATGCTTAACTGACTGAGCCACCCAGGGGCCCCAAGACTTAAGATTTTTAACACTGGCACATCCACTACCTTGAATGAACAGTTGGTAGGTTATCAAGGCGTATTCTAAATGGACAAAAGTCATCTTGTATTTGGATACCAAAGAGGTAGCAGAAATTCCCCTCCCAAATGTCTAGGATCACTTTTTGATCTTCTGTGGTTATGCCCTGGACCAAGACGGTCTGTGATGGACTTACTGTGTCATGCGTGGTCTTTGCATTATAACATGGGCACAGTGGCCTGCCCAGACCATTCAGAAGCTTTTATGGCAGTGTGTCTTAGGATATGAAAGAATAGAGGCAGAGGCTTAAAATTTCTCCTATTATTGCCCTTCCAAGACAGAAGGTGTTCTAAAACAGTATTTGGTTGTTGCTTGGAAAAAAATATTAATCTCTGGTAAAAGTAAAGAATTAAGTTTTAAGTCCGTGGTTCTTCCTTTTTTTTTTTTTTTTTTTTTTAAATAAGCAATATGGAAGACTGATGAAAGCAGTGTTCCTGATTTGAAAGGTGAACAGAGACCCACTTTTGCTCTTGCCTCTCTTTCTGAAGCAGCTACAAATACTTTGGGGAAAAAAATGAAAGCCGCTTATACCAAGTTTTCTCTTCGGTACTTTCTAGTTAAGTGAGTCTATGGCTGTATTGTTAGACACTTCTCCTGAAGAGTGTCCTAGTTAACGTGCTGTCCTAGAAAGCGATCAAAAGAGTTAACCTAGCTGGAAGCACAGGTCGGCACCATAAGAAACTTCATCCCATCCCTTGAGCTGTTTTTGCTCTTCTTTCTTTTAAGAATATCAACAGGCTTTGCCCTGCCTAAAAATGTTTTTATAATCTTAACAGGTCTACAGAATTAGAAGGTACCCTTTCCTCTACTAATGCTTAAATGCAATGAATAGCAAAACTATAGGGTAGTGGCATATGCTAGAATTAGCTCTGTATTATCTTTAAGCTCCTGCAGTATTTATCTGTAGTTCAATTATGTTTAACATTAAATGTTGACTTAGCATTGTGATTTCCAGCTGTCAGAAATTTAAGACTGGCTTTGGAAATGGTATTTCATACACTTAAATTTAAAGCTTTTTTTTTTTTTTTTAAGATTTTATTTATTTATTAGAGAGAGACAGCCAGTGAGAGAGGGAACACAAGCAGGGGGAGTGGGAGAGGAAGAAGCAGGCTCCCAGCGGAGGAGCCCGTTGTGGGGCTCAATCCCAGAACCCTGGGATCACTCCCTGAGCCGAAGGCAGACGCTTAACGACTGAGCCACCCAGGCGCCCCTAAGGCTTTCTATTAGATAGAAGCAATTGTGACTTAGCGAATACTCCTGATTAATTTTTATTTTGGGTTAAAATTTGGTTACAGTAAAAATTACTTTGATAATAAAATTTTGGGGCAATTTTTTTTTAAAGTAGTTACTCTAAAAGTTAAGGAACTTGCTAGGAATTAAGTCTGAAGTTCTATTTATGTGTTGTGATTTCACTGGCACCTGTTTAGCTGAACTGTTGTTAATTCATTATAAGTGGTTGTGAGGAATTTGTATGTATATGTTGTAGACAAGTTAAAATTCTTTCCTTTCTTGTTGGTAGGTCCCCTCTTTCTTCACAGATGCTGAGAGGCGATCTGTATTAGATGCTGCACAAATAGTTGGCCTAAACTGCCTGAGACTTATGAATGACATGACAGCTGGTAAGGGAAAAAAAAAAACCCTTATTTTTGTGTAGAAGTGAATATACTATCAAAACTAGGGTTAAGACACATCAGATATCATAACCAAACACTTTTTCATGTACTTGTAGAAACATAGCATATTAAAAAATATGGGTTAGATTTGAAATTAAAGAATTCTAATTTTTCAGATGCTTACGTCTAACGAGAAATTGGCACTTTGTCAGATTTATGATTCTGTTTTCATTAAGAAATTCTTTTATGTGTATATTTTAATCTTTTGAGTTGTGTGTGTTGGATTTAATTTTTTATTTCCTTACATGGCTTTTATAGTTAAGTTTTCCCAAAACCTTAGGATTTGGGGTTTTACAACTGTCTTGACAATAAGTATTGATTAAGTAAAAAAAAAAAAAATTTCCCTTCTATATTTCCTGAATATATGCAGTTAGTCATTGATAATTCATCTTCTATCAAATATTGACATAAACTATATCATTTACCAGTCACTGTATTAGGTACAGATATAGTGGTAAGCAAAGCAATCACTGTTCCTTCCCCCTAGAGCGTTTTCTAGATCTTTATAATTACAGGTGAACAAAAGGTCAGTTACAATTTAGTGTATTCAGACAAAACAAGTAAGACTTTTTTCCAGTGTATATCTAATATATGTGTTTTATATCTAATATATATGTCTTTCAAATCTAATATGTGTTTTAAAACTGCTAAAGTATTGATAAAGATGTGTTCTTAGGGTATATGTATTTAGAAATACAGTGGTTTCAAAGTTCAGAAAAAGCTAACAGTCTCTTTAAGGTAGATCCGTTATTTGCCTTGGATCTAAAAAGAAATTGGTAGGAACTGCAGTTGCTGTAGTTGTATATTAAATTCTTAATTTTTTTGGATAAGCAGTCTCCTGGCAGGTTGTGGTTCAAATGTAAGTATTGCGTGATGAGCCTGCTACTGTTTGTGGTTACATTTCATTGTATTTGCACCTCGCACATTTTCTCTGTCACATCTCTTCATACATTGAAAAGTGATAGAGCATTGTTCTAAAATCAGAAAGGGAAAAAGTTATTGATGCCATGAAAATTAGTTCGAAGTCAGGTATAAAAAGAATGTGTTCACCTTTAAGTGTTTGAAGTATAGTCAAGTTTCCTGCATGTATAATTATTTTGGTAATGATGAAATTCCTAAGAAAATGTGAACCAAAGAATTGAAACAATTATTTTTTTGTAGTTGCTTTGAATTACGGAATTTATAAGCAGGATCTTCCAGGCCTGGATGAGAAACCTCGGATAGTGGTTTTTGTTGATATGGGACACTCAGCTTTTCAAGTGTCTGCCTGTGCCTTTAACAAGGGAAAATTGAAGGTAAAGCCATAAATTGGAACTCAGTGACCAAAACATATTAAATGTGTTGTATTTGTCATTACTTTAAGCAGCTGAGCTTCTTGACTTTGCTTCTTGGTAATGAAGAGTTTGGGGTAACGATATTAATTAACAAGGAATTATTCCTAAGGTTGCTGTCCGTAAAGATGATGTAATTATCTTAACATTCTCCTAAGTATTCTTGCTTAAGAAAGAGCAGCTTTTAGGATTATCTTCTATGTAATTATTAAAAGTAAATCAGAGATTAGCATTTCATTTGGATTTGGTAGTAACATTTCTCTTGACTTGGATTTCATGTTGTAATTTAAGTAGAAGTCTTGATCCTATTTCTCTTTAGTTGGTTGAGTAGCAGTATTTAAAGATTCTAGTTAAAAATACGATTGAAAATAACCAGATTATTTGTCGTTTTAACTAAATTAGGTACTGGGAACAGCCTTTGATCCTTTCTTAGGAGGAAAAAAATTTGATGAAAAATTAGTGGAACATTTTTGTGCGGAATTTAAAACTAAGTACAAGTTGGATGCAAAATCCAAAATTCGAGCACTCCTTCGTCTGTATCAAGAGTGTGAAAAATTGAAAAAGCTAATGAGCTCTAACAGCACGGACCTACCACTGAATATCGAGTGCTTTATGAATGACAAAGATGTTTCGGGAAAGATGAACAGGTGCGTCTTGAATTCTGCTAGATTAAATAGAAGAAACTTTTGGTTAAATCTATAGCCCAGACGTCAGTCTAGCTATGGTGTTGAGAGTCTTGGCCCACATTTCAAGATTGTATACTACACACGAGGACTGTTCACACCATTAGAAACTAGAGTCACTTCTGCAAAGAGGTGGTTTTTTATTTATTTTAGAGTTGGGGTAAGGGCAGAGGGAGAGAGAAAATTTTAAGCAGGCTCCACGCCCTACAGGGACCCCGATGTGGGGTTCGATCCCACAATCCTGAGATCATGACCTGAGCCGAAATCGACAGTTGGATGCTTAACCAACTGAGCCACCCAGGCGCCCCATGCAAAGAGGTTTTTTAAAAAGATCTTTGCGAAGTGCCCTCACAATGGAGTCTCTTTGGTACCTATCATCTCTTAGTATTTCTAGGCCAGTAATTGAATAATGATTTCACAAAAAAACTTTTAGGATTAAAACGGCAGTCTTAATATAAAAGTGATTTTTTTCCAGTAATACCAGTAGAACTGATTTTCTCCCCCATTTCTTTTCTGTACCTGTTTTGTATATTTATATATATTTTTAAAAGTTACAAATTACAGTACACATGGAATCTGAGGTTGTCGAAGGAAAAAGAAATTCATTGTGTTAATAGTGGTTAAAAAAAAATGGACAGGATATTGGCTTTAAGATAACGTTTCTAAAGATTTATCGTGCTCCTCTTATTTGCCAAGGGCACAATTTGAAGAACTCTGTGCTGACCTCCTGCAAAAGATAGACGTTCCCCTTCACTCTCTGATGGAACAAACTCAGCTCAGAGTTGAAGATGTGAGCGCTGTGGAGATAGTTGGAGGCACTACGCGAATTCCAGGCGTGAAAGAAAAAATTGCCAGATTCTTTGGAAAAGACATTAGCACAACACTCAATGCAGATGAAGCAGTAGCGAGAGGATGTGCACTGCAGGTACTGCTTTCTCAGCCCTTCTTTCTCTTGGTGCTCATTTCTGCTTCACTTCATTGTGGCGGGGTCATACGGAAGCAAGCCCTGTGTCTAATTAGGTGTCACAAGGGAGTTCACTTCCAAACACATCCATAAGGCTGTGGGGAAAGAAGCATCTTCAGATCTGGAACATCCAGGAAATTTTCGATTAGAGGAAATTTGCAGCTGATGTTTCTTAAACTGCAGATCAGGAACAGGCATGATTCTGAGGGCACACGGGAAACACAACAGTCAAGCACAAATCAGCTGTGTGGTGGTGGTGGCAGTAGTTCCAAAGCACTAGAGGGGAATTCGAACGGCAATGTGGTGTGATGAGGAAATGGTTTGGGGGAAGATTTGCGGGCCTGAGAGTATTAGTTAACAAGAAGTTTTAGAAAGTAGCTCTTCTTCCTCCTCCAAATTGATTGTAACTTGCTTAGCAAGTAAGAAGGCCACTCAGAGGCTTAATTTGTTTGGGAAAGCGAAAGCACCAAAACTGGATATGAAAATTAATATTTATATTAATATATTGGTAAGAAAATTATTATTTTCTTTGATTAGAAAATTGATATTTGCTATTGATAAGAAAATTTATATTTAGAATAATAATATACTCATTAGGTAGTTTTTACTAAAGTTTCAAGAGAACTGTGCTTCAATTTTAATCTAGTCAGCACAGTTACTTTTAATGCAAGACAGCAAGACTTTGTGTACACAGAGGTTTTTAGAAGGACTATGCTTAATACTTTAAAAAGGGAGAATATGTATCCATTATTACTGATAATGCATTGTAGCCTCATGATGCATCATGGGGTTTTTGTTTTTGCTTTTTCCTTGATAATGGAGTGTACCTCCTTAACTAAGTCTCTAATTCCCCAAAAGATTGGAAGTTTATAATTTCTTTAGAGGAAGGGCTTATTGTGGCCTGTCTTTTGAAGGATGCTGTGCTAATCAGAGATTGACTTTTAGTTTAGTCGTGTATTTAGTCAGTTGTATGTGACTCGTCTGAGTCCACCTGTCGGGCATTCCCCACCTCAAATTTGAATTTACCATAGCTTCCTTCAAAAAATTACCTGAAAATATGAACCTTTTGGGTCTTATCCATTTTCAGTTTCTTAGACATTTGAAAAGTGATGTGGACAGAGCTGTTTGTGGATATATACACAGATTCAAAAGTGATACAGCTTGTAGTTGAAATTGCTATCAGGGCATTTCTGGCAAGTCCAGTGTTTTTTTTCCTAAGCTCCCGTGAAACTTGTTACTAGTCGCCAACTGTCCTGAGAGACATTGTATTATCGGTCTATGTTTAGTGATCGGCATAGTATTTAGATGTTAGATCCTTAGTACTTAAGCTGGCGTATGCTGTAAATAATTTTGAATTTGAATTTAAACTTAGCATCCAATTTGAATTGTTTTATATTAAAAGGTGAGTGCAGTTATTCATAATCTTATGATAATCCTTTCTTTTTCTTTTAAAGTGTGCAATTCTTTCCCCGGCATTTAAAGTTAGAGAATTTTCCATCACAGATGCAGTTCCTTTCCCAATATCTCTGGTGTGGAACCATGATTCCGAAGATACTGAAGGGTATGTAGCAGAAGATAACTTTATTCAGCTACTGTATTTTAATATAAAGAGGAAAAAAATCAACAAATGACTTTTACAGTTGAGGGTCTGATTAATCGGGATCTTTGAACAACCAAACCTATCAAAATACTTCTCTCATTTTGGTGTTAATAAATGGTGAGATAGAATTGGCGGAGATTCCCGAGCATTTATTCCATTTTGTGAGGCGTAGTAAGCTGAAGTGCTTGCAATACTGAATGCCTTTTCCTTTCCTCTAGGGTCCACGAAGTATTTAGTCGAAACCATGCTGCTCCTTTCTCCAAAGTTCTCACTTTCTTGCGAAGGGGACCTTTTGAGCTAGAAGCTTTCTATTCTGATCCTCAAGGAGTTCCATATCCAGAAGCAAAAATAGGTGAGCAATTAATTTGGTGTGTTTAGGCTTTTAAAGACTTAGTGTACCAATGTAAAAATTTTTCTTCTCAGTGACATTGAGTGGAACATATTCCGTGTAAAGACATTGTCAATTTAGAGTAATGGTGGTGGAGAAATCTGTTCCTTTTATTGATGAATACATTGGCCTGTAGCGATGAAACGACTTGCTTAGTGCTGCTGTTTCTTCCATGTTTTTGTGTTTAGGAGCATGTCCGTCTTTCTTTTCTTCTGATACAGTCTCTCCTTAAAGGATTGCCACCTGTTTTTAATATCAACCTTTCTTCTAGATGGAATGTTACTTCCAGTTTAAAACCTGGCTCAGAAACCATTGCAACAACTTTTCAAGTGTACCTTTCTTTTGTAATCTCTCTTTAAAAATGTACCTTTCTTTTGTAATCTCTCTTAAAAGCACATCTTTTTTGGTACATTTTTCTTTGAGAGGTTTGGCACTATCCATCTGTTTTGACTCTTGGTAACTGGAAATTTATGGGAGAGCTACAGATATCTTCCTGAGTGGCCATGTGCCTTGCCCAGGCTGAAGGTAGAGTTTGCCAGTATTGTAAGATCTGTTCAGGACTCACCCTTGCCCCACACCTTTTCATAATGAAGTTGTTTGAAGAAGTCTAACCTGACTAAAAATGTTCTGACACAGAAGAGGTTTTTTGTTATTGTTTTGTTTTTAAACAGTTTTTATGAATTTATTGCTAGGAAATTAGTTTGAGAAATTGTTCACTAGAGATGGTTGGACTCTCTACATTAATTCCCCATCATGCAAAGGATAAAATCCAGGCTTTTTAGTATGACATCAAATCAACATGTTATCACCAAAACTGAAAAGTTTGCATGTACTTAAAGAACGATCTTATGTCTCTCTCTCCTCTAACTCATCTCGGATACTCCATAGTAAATGCTGTTGCTTTAAATGGGTCTTATGGTAATTATTTCCTGTGCTCCAGTGATTTGATAATTATCGAATGCCTACTCCAACATCTCTCATTGACTTGGTAATTAAATCTGTAACTTCTGTGTTTGTGTAAACAGCACCTTAAATATAAAGATGTCAAACCCCATATAGCGCTTTGCACATAGTAGGTTCAAAATACTTCATTTTGGTTTAGTGGCCCCTGGATTAACAAGGCCGTCAGTGGAGATGGTAGCTAACACGTAGCGCTTGTTCTGTAGTCTTCCATGCTCACGTGAACACTCACCAGCTCAGTCCACAGAAGCATAGATAGCTTAAATATCCGTGCAGTAGGTTACACGGCCAGGATTCAAGCCCAGAGACTGGGTCAGAGTCCATACTCTTAAGTCCTATTCTGTAATGCTCTGGAACTACTGTATTTTGCATAATAATTTCAGGCTTTGATAACAGGTTTTATCAAAACGTCTCCTATTTAAAACATAGGAAAATGTTTTGATTATTCAGTCAGAAAAACAGTATTCCCTAAAGACTCTGTAGGATTAAAATGCATCCGGTGCTTGGTATCACTTGAGATCTCTGCCTGACACTTGCTAACAGATTTTCATGTCTAGTGTGTGCTTACCCATCTGGAGAAATAGGGTAGGAGGAGGCAGGGATTTCTCATCATCAGTATCTTACAGTATCTGTTAAATAAAAACAATATAACAAGAGTGCCTTGCCTTTGAAGGTTTTATGGCCTATTAAGACTAATTCCAAGTATTGAAGTAATAACCATGCAGCTAAATTTATTTTATGTTAATAGTATATGTCAGTTGGTAGAGAAAATGGGAAGATTTGGGAGTAGCAATACTTTGAAACTGTATTTCTTGGCCTTTGTCTTCTTTACAGACATTTAGATTCACTTCGAAAATTGTCAATTTCTTTTTGTTCTAGGCCGTTTCGTAGTTCAGAATGTTTCTGCACAGAAAGATGGAGAAAAATCCAGAGTGAAAGTCAAAGTGCGAGTCAATACACATGGCATTTTCACCATCTCCACAGCATCAATGGTGGAGAAAATCCCAACTGAGGAGAATGAAGTATCTTCTGTTGAAGCAGACATGGAGTGTCCAAATCAGAGACCAGTAGAAAACTCGGACAATGATGTAAGTTTGTTCATAAGCCTTTGGGTTGGAATATGTAGTTGACTCAACTCTATAGGAAAAGAGTAGGGAAGGGTTCAAATACATTTTTCTTAATTTTATTTAGAATTTTGGGGAATGATGATAGCAATTGCTAGATGTGATAATATATGGCCAGAATTTGGTGAATTACGCTTAAATTTTATATAGTTAATTTGAACTGGCACATTACAAAATCATTAGAGTATAATAATTTATTACAAAATAATAAATTGGTTTTTTTTAAAGGCATTGATCACATACTGAGAAGTTTTGATTGATGATTAAGAAAAAAAGAAAAGACTTAAAAATTAATTTGGTAGAATATATACTAAATATTAAAGCTGATTCTTAAAATATTATTGTAAAATTGGCTTTGGTATTTCAGGACTTATTTGCTTTTATTGACCTGATTTGCTATATTGTGGGAGGGAAGGAAGAGAAGTATCTGCATGAGGTACAGAAAAAAAATTGTTACTGTTCATGTTCTTTGAATTAGCATGAGTGCAGACGAATTTTAAGAAACTTCAAAATAGATTCGCTGTTAGAGTTTACTTCTGGATAATAATAATCAGAAATAGCTTAAATGAAGAGGCAAGTGAACAGTGTTTTAGTTAAGATGTGAGAAAGTGTGCTATCCTGTGGTCAGACAACTCTTATCACTATCATTCCTAGAACATTTAAGGAATATTATTATCTGAGCCTTAGCTTTGTTCTCATTTTTAAAAATTTCAAAATAATGCGTTAAATGATCAGTGCCGTATACTTTTCCATTTGGGCTATGGACACCATTATTCTAATGCCTGTTGTATCAATTTCTTAGTACCTTTTGGATCTATTTACATCACGAGTGCCTTGTTTCTGAATACTTCAGTGTCTGCCTTAGAATCTTGAAGCTCTGAAAGAAACATTTGAGAGACTTCAGGGTGGACAGAAAGCAGTTAAATTAGAATGTTTCAGGCTTCTCCCGAAGATGGGAGAAGACTAGAGCAAGCACTGATTTATTGGGGATTGAGGTCTACTAACATGTAGCACATATTCTTTATCCTGAGATCTTCTGAGGTGGAAATAGCTGGATCACGAGAAGAAGGTGGGGACAGAAGGAGTGTTGGGTATCTCTAAGCTGAAATGATGAATCCCTGAACGACTGATAGTTGGCTGTTTTATGCAACTGTTCAGTTCATTGAAATGGCGATATGTCGAGACGCTGATGGCTGCTGGTGAATTTAAGTTTTGGAATTTTGTTTCTGGGAGAGAGGCCTGGAGTAAACCTATTTCTTGTGCTTCTGAGAGTTAATAGCTGTACAAAGCTAGGTGAAAGTTTCTTAAGGGAGAGTTCTTGGTAGTCATCACATCAATCAAAATGCCTACTGCCTGGTTGTTTAACAATATTAACTGCTCTCATTCAAAGAATTTCTTACAGGTTTAAGATTTGTAAGGAGTCTTCAACTATTTTGTGTTTATTTTGCTTTTATCCAGTATCTTTTCTCCCCCACCTATTAAGATTTCAGAAATTGAGTGTACTGTCTTTGGTGCCCTATAACCTTTTAAATTTATATAAGTACACCTGCTTTCTACATCCTTTGTGCCTGGGCTTTCATTTCAGAAAAATATCCAGCAAGACAACAGTGAAGCTGGAACACAGCCCCAGGTACAAACTGATGGTCAACAAACCTCACAGTCTCCCCCTTCACCTGAACTTACCTCAGAAGGAAACAAAATCCCAGATGCTGACAAAGTGAGTGACTCTTCTAGTTCATTCCTTTAGACAATGTTGCAACATGTGATCATTAATGATATCATTAAATCTGCAGTTTCAAGAGCAAGCACCAAGTTAACTTACTCTGTATAGGGTTTTTCTTTTAGTTTTTTATGTGTTTTTCAATTAAAACGAGTTAGAGGTACTCAAGCTCAACGAAGGGAATTGAATATCCTGCTTTAGACCTAAAAGCTTCTCTTGATTAACTGCTGGTCCAAGCAACAAGAGGCGAATGCATGGCATTTCTTGTCTTCTCTGGTGTCAGAGGTATCTGCTAATGTGGGGAGAGAAATAGGTACATCCCAGTGCTGTGTGATGAGTTTTCACTTGAATTAATCTGATGATAAATACATGGGCTATAGGAGTCTAGTAAACTTTTTTCTCCTCTCAAATCACCTGTCAAAATTAAATTGATTATGGTCTGCTAATAACCAGATTGTACTTCAAAGTCATTTTTCTTTGCCATGCTTCCACAGTATGTATTGGAGGCTAAATTAAGTATTTGTGCCGGTCCCTTGAAAAATGACAGCTTCTAATCAGACCTGTAAAATTCATGGTGGGATAGATATCGGGAAGTTCACATTGTCACTCCAGATCATTCTGTGCTTTGCAGAACTTCACTCTTCCTACAGGTTGCATGTAAATTATTAACCTTTCATTAGTGGTTTGGTTTTCTCTTTCCTTTGGATGAATTACAGAATTGGTCATCGGCAAAAATACATTTTATACTTGATAAAAGTTTCCAGTTTTTAATCTCATGCCCCGATTGGTCCTGTGCGGTTCCTAAGATGAGCTTTAGTTCCTGACTCTGAAAGCTCTGTGATGAGGATGGTGGAGCAGCATTGCTTTCTTTGCCACAACAGCTCCTTAATGTCCCGTCCCTCCCCTCACTTAGTGTTGAGTATTAACTGACTCGTGCTGATAGTCTCAGTGCCTGTCTGGAACGTGACATTGAGTACCATCTCATGTTCTTAGTTGTAGGTGGGACCGCTGGCATCGAGCCCTTTGGAACATTCTCACACACCCCTTTGGAGGGTTCTTCATCTGTGCCTTGTCGAGTGCCATTTTGTGATCTATCGGTTTAGTCAGTAGTTGGTTTAATGTTGTGCCGTCAGAGTCTTATGCTGACTTTAACTGCCACGCGTGTACTGTCATCCATTTGTTTCCCAAATATCTGTTGTACTCCTGTGTTTTGCGAGGTGTGGGTGTCCTCTAATTCATTTGCCTTGTGGTCTGTGCCCCCAGAGCATGCACAGTATATTGGGGGGTTCTCAGGTACACTAGAGTGAAGAAGACATGGGGACTGCAGGCTGTGATTGACTAGATCCTTGCTGGTGAGACAGCTGGCTACACTTCTGAGGCATGTGACTTTTAGGAATACTGAACTAGAAGTCTGGGAAACATGAGTTCTAGTCCCATCTCTGTCTTTGTCATTTTAGGCAAGCCACTGAACCTTTTTCAAGTTCCAGTTTCTTCTATAAAGTGTCTAGAGTTCTAACAACCTTTTAACTTCCCAGAATTAGCCAGTGGTGCTACCCATTATACTGATGGGCTAGTCCGTCCTATGTGACCATCCCAGCCAGCCATGGTATATGTTTTATTCCCTTGGTTATTTTCTGATCTGTTCTACAGCTGAGTTTCCTAAATTGTGTTCTTTGTCATCTCAGCTCGTAAGAACCTGTAGAAATGGAAATACATAGAAAAGTGTTGGAAAATTAAAGGCCTTAGGAGATACTTCTTTAGCCCTGTATTTACATATTTTGAAAAACCTGCAGTAAACTCTTAGCATTTGCTGCATCATTTCATTTTCTACTTTAAGGCTCCTTTGTCTCTTTTTAGCTTATGTTTGCTTATGAAAAGGGGTATGACTCAAAGGCAGATAGTAGGAATAAGGATATTTATGCATACATATATGTATGTATGTGTATATATAATCCCCAGGTTCAGTAGGAAACTTCAAAAGGCGCCCCTCAGTGCAGTGCTAATTGTAATTGCAGCAGGTATTATACTGGGATAGAGGGACTCAAGTATAGAAGGGGAATAGAAGTGATCCTAACGTGTTTAGCATTGGTCACAGTCTGTTTTAGTTACTGTTAGATTCTAGACTGTTACTTAAAGATGTGGTAACATAATAAGTTCTGACTTTTTTTGGAGTCCGAGACATTGCTTTACGGGACTTAAAAATTAAAGACCTATGAAGAAAAGTTTAAAAGTTTTAGCAGAAGAGATTAAATTTAAGCTTAATATGCAAAGAGAAAAATATCCTCGTGAATTCTTGAGAGAAAGTATGACGTTTAAGTTGTCATTGCAGCCCGGTTTGAAATGGGAGGGTGGGAACTAGGTGATCTGCACTCCAATTTAGCATTTGAGGGATTTTATTTTTAGTAAGTATGATAAGGAGGTTTTGTTGTTTTCAAGAATTATTTAGGAGTTTTTCCATTTCTTTTTTACCCCTTCCTAAGGCAAATGAAAAGAAAGTTGACCAGCCTCCAGAAGCCAAAAAGCCCAAAATAAAGGTGGTGAATGTTGAGCTGGAAAGACCTTCTTAACATGTACATTGAGACAGAGGTAAGTACTTCAGGTAATTATTTTCCATTCTGGAATGTATTTAGTTGGTTGGCCCTGTTGCCCATACTTCTAATAGAGAAATAGCTGTGCTTTTTTCCCATACCGCATGTTTTATACAGTTTCAGGAAGAGGATGAATCCAAAACTAAAGGTTCTTCAGTTTAATTTTTTTAAACAAGTTTTGTTTACTTTTTTGCATCCTTATGAAAGAGATCTATACCATAGATCATTTTGCTTGGTATATAATTGACTGCCCAAGTTCTTGGAAGACATTGGATGCCAGTATGTCCTAGCACAGGGCACAATACAGTTGGTGTCTCAGGCCATACTAAATATTTCTGTTAAAATACTTGTGCTTCTGTGTGGTCAGAATAAGTGAAATAATTGAGATTCGGTTTTGTTGTTTTGTTTACTGAGATGGCAACATTGTGTTTCAAAATTTAATAATAAATTGTAGCTCATTAATATTTTATAAATAAGTAGATAAATTTACTTATAGTCCTTGATTTCAAATATGGTTGTAGCATATATATTGGCCAATATTAATCCCAGTGTGAGACAACCATATAACTACCTAAAAGAAAATACAATTATAGTGAATTGGGTTTTTTTCCTTCTTGGTATTAAACCTGAGATATGAAAGCTATGTAATTTATTATATAATTAAAAAAAAAAATCACAGTCCACTATGTGTGTTTTAGTAAATGAAGAACTTTGTAAGATTGGTTATAAGCTTTATGAGGTATAAATTACAACTGTTAACACTTTTTTTTTTTTTGGTATAATTGTTGATTTTAACTCTAGAGTCTAGTTAACATTCAGTTACAGATAACAGAAGACTAAGGCTGGAATTAACGTTTTCTGTTTTCTGACAGGGTAAGATGATAATGCAGGATAAATTGGAAAAGGAAAGAAACGATGCTAAAAATGCAGTGGAGGAATATGTGTATGAGTTCAGGGACAAGCTGTGTGGACCATATGAGAAGTTCATAAGTGAGCAGGTGTGTGTGGAGCTGTTTTTATTCAAATAATCTCATAAAGTGTTTCATATCAGATTTGACATTTAAATCTCTCCTAGACTATGTCATGAGCTTTTTGAAAACAGAAAACTTGAAATAGAAAGTGAACAGAGTCCTGGAGAGAAGCTCATTAGTAATGTGCCGTTTTATTCTAACTTGTCCTAATGACTTTTTAGTTTTTACCATCCAGAAGAAAGAACCTATCAAACATTTATGTAGAGTCCGTGACACTAAAGGTATGGGGGCTAGAAAGATAAGAGAAAATCCTTGGTTTTAAAGACCTCAGACCTTTTATTTCTGTTTTTTTGTTATGACTCTGGTTCCCTTGGTTGCTCGTGGTCATTGTTTTATCCCGTAAGACTCATTCATCCAGTCATTCCAAATTTTATCAGGCACAGTATTCCCCTTAGCCCTTTTCTAAGCTCCCAAAGTCAGTGTGGCTCTGAGTAAATCCCAGAAGCACAACTGTGAAAATGGGGCTTAGAAAGCAATTGGCTAGATAAAAATCTGGGATGGTTTCAGGATTAACTCTGAAGTTAAAAGAATTTAAACTTAGGGGTCTGTTTTAGTTCTAAGATCCTTGGGCTCCCTTGTAATAAACGTTAGTTTTCGGCTCTGCCCTGACATTTCCTGGGTTTCTTATTCTTACGGTTGAGATTCTGAAGGCGAGATGACCCAAGCAGGATAGACCTCCTAAGGCAAGAGTAGAAATACATTATGGGAATTGGTTTGGAATGATTTTTTTCAGGTTCAGTGATTGAGTTGTGAACTTGTCTAATTTCCCTTTGATAGTGTGGGGTGAATAGAAAGTTACCTGATTGCTTTGGAGAGCAGGAAGATAGTTGCTCTTCCATAACCCCATTTCAGTGTATAAATTGTCCAAAACTGGAACTCTCTTACACATGTCCCCGTGTAAGAGAAGCCAAAGAATTATTGTTCATCTTTCCTATAAAATCTAGTGTTCATTGTTCCTTGATACTTTTCAGTAAAGAGAATCCAGCTAATCAGAGTGCTGTCCTAGAAATAAGATTGGTGGGGCGCCTGGGTGGCACAGCGGTTAGGCACCTGCCTTCGGCTCAGGGCGTGATCCTGGCGTTCCGGGATCGAGCCCCACATCAGGCTCCTCCGCTATGAGCCTGCTTCTTCCTCTCCCACTCCTCCTGCTTGTGTTCCCTCTCTCGCTGGCTGTCTCTATCTCTGTCAAATAAAGAAATAAAATCTTTAAAAAAAAAAAAAAAAAAAAAGAAATAAGATTGGTGACTTAGTGTTTAGCATTTCTGAGGATGACTCTGTTTTGTTGGGAAAACTTTTTTTTTTAAGATTTTACTTATTTATTCAACAGAGATAGAGACAGCGAGCGAGAGAGGGAACACAGGCAGGGGGAGTGGGAGAGGAAGAAGCAGGCTCATAGCGGAGGAGCCTGATGTGGGTCTCGATCCCAGAACGCCGGGATCACGCCCTGAGCCGAAGGCAGACACTTAACCGCTGTGCCACCCAGGCGCCCCTGTTGTGAAAACTTTTAAATTGCCACTGATACGGACTCTCGTGTTCCGTATACAGGATCACCAAAATTTTTTGAGACTGCTCACAGAGACCGAAAACTGGCTCTATGAGGAAGGAGAGGACCAAGCTAAACAAGCATATGTTGACAAGTTGGAAGAATTAATGGTAGGTCTATCTCTCCCCCTAGAAAGTGGTACTTGTGTTTTAGACTACAGACTTTCGAAATGCAGTGAGACAAATGTTAATTTATTACATTTTGTTTTAGAAAATTGGCACTCCAGTTAAAGTTCGGTTTCAAGAAGCTGAAGAACGACCAAAAATGTTTGAAGAACTGGGACAGAGACTGCAGCACTATGCCAAGATAGCCGCAGACTTCAGAAATAATGTAAGTCTTTTTGTACAACGCGAGGAAGTTACCCTAGATTTTAATAAGCTGATACTAAGTTGAGGAACCTTCACTGTGAACACATCTTCTTAAATGAGAAATTTGTTTTTGGTATTTGAGACTGGAGATAGAGTTGAACTTCATGGAAAATTGGGTCAAGTTAGAGGTTACTGTTACTTTTTTTTTTTCCAGATTTTATTTATTTATTTGAGAGAGGGCATGAGCAAGGGTAGGGCAGAAGGAGAGGGAGCAGCAGTCTCCCCACTGAACAGGGAGCCTGATGTGGGGCTCAATCCCAGGATCATGACCTGAGCCGAAGGCAGACGCTTCACCGACTGAGCCACCCAGGTGCCTCATGTTAAATACTTAAGTCTACAGAATGACCATGCCTTTTTCCATTCAGGATGAGAAATATAATCATATTGATGAGTCTGAGATGAAAAAGGTTGAGAAGTCTGTTAATGAAGTGATGGAGTGGATGAACAACATCATGAACGCTCAGGCTAAAAAGAGTCTTGATCAGGATCCAGCTGTACGTGCTCAGGAAATTAAAGCCAAAATAAAGGTAAGTATTATTGTCCGATTACTGCTGTGTTGTCTTAGAAACTCCAGTTGCAATCCTGTGAACCGTAAACATAGCTCTTTCTTTGATCAGTCTTATACCTCATCCTGATTGAGACCAGATTTCTCAGTTCCTTATTGATACTATAAAATATAGAAAACCGTATGTTTCTCTTAAATTTCCATTTCTTCATTATTTATTCAGTTCAACAAATATTCTTGTTGAGCCCCTACCACGTGGCAGCCATTGTCCTCAGGTTAAGCTTTGAGTGTACAAAGTCAGTCCCTGCCCCTGTAGCAGTCACCCACTCGCTGGTTCGAGGAAGGCTTGACAGCAGACGAGGAGAAGTGTATCAGATGGGGTCAGGTGCTGAGGGCAAAAATAAAGTAGTCAAAAGGGTTAGGAGATTCTGGGCACTGGAGAAGGACCCACATTGGTATTTTATCAAGGAAGGCCTTGCTGAGTGTGTGAGACTTTGAAGGAAGTTGAGAAGAAAACCAAAGAATGCTTTCCCTCTGGAAGAATGTTGACACACAATGAAGGTTAAAGAATTGTGAGCCTTTTTTTGTTTTTTAAGATTTTATTTATTTATTTTAGAGAGCATGTGAGTTGGGGGGGGGGCAGAAGGAGAGAGGGAAAGAACATCCCAAGCAGACTCCACGGTGTGGAGTCCAGTGTGGGGACCCTGAGATCATGACCTGAGCCGAAGAAGTCAAGAACTGGAAGCTCAACCAACTGAGTCACCCAGTGCCTCAAGAATTGTGAGCCTTTGAAGTTGGGGGGCTCTAAGCTTGAATCCCAGTCCTTCGCGCACTGGTTTTCCTGATCTTGAGGTTAAGTTACCTAACCGCTCTGGACCATCTTTCTTCTTTCATTGGTGGAGATTAAAATTTCTACTTTTTAATATTGTTGTGAGGTTTAGATGAGGTAATCATATGGGAGTACTTTGCAAGTTCGTGACTCATCATAGAATATTTCCTGCTCTTTTCTCTTTTGATCAGGCTTCAAGCCATAGTTTTGGGCAAGTGTGTAATGAGGAAATTGAATTCATTGAGATATGTATAATTGGAGTTGATAGAAAAATAACAGCTCAGCTGCTGTGTTGGGAAAGTAATTGCAAAAGACAGGATGGAGCGGAGTTAACCTGATTACCAGTTTTGTTTTCCTTGCTTTTAGGAGTTGAATAACACTTGTGAACCCGTCGTGACACAACCCAAGCCAAAAATTGAATCACCCAAGCTGGAAAGAACTCCAAATGGCCCAAATATTGATAAAAAGGAAGAAGATTTAGAAGGCAAAGAAAATTTCGGTGCCGAGCCTCCACATCAGAACGGGGAATGTTACCCTAACGAGAAGAGTTCCATTAATATGGACTTGGACTAGATAACTTTACGTTGGCTTAGTCCTTCAATGAATAAAATATTTTTGCCATAGTATGTGATTCTACATAACATACTGAGACTATTTATATTTTCTTTTTTAAGGATGTTTAGAAATTTTGTGTATTATATGGAAAGAGAAAAAAAGCTTAAGTCTGTAGTCTTTATGATCCTAAAAGGGAAAATTGCCTTGGTAACTTTCAGATTCCTGTGGAATTGTGAATTCATACTAAGCTTCTGTGCAGTATTACCATTTGCATCACTGAGGATGAAATTGACTTTTGTCTTTTGGAGAAAATAAAACAAACTGTACTGCTTGTTCAAGAGGGCTGTGATTAAAATCTTGAAGCATTTGTTCCTGCCAAGGTAGTTTTCTTGCATTTTGCTCTCCATTTCAGCATGTGTGTGGGTGTGGATGTTTATAAACAAGACTAAGTCTGATTTCATAAGGGCTTTCTAATATTAATTCTGTCCAATAGAATATGACTTTTTGCTTTGATATTAAAAATCAACGAGTAAAGCAAAAGCTAGTGAAATGTGTTAGCAGCATGCAGAACAAAAACTTTCAACTATATCTCTTGTTATACAGTACATTGTCATGTGAAGGTGTAAATTGGAAGAAATGTTGATTCTGTTTGTAACTGATATTGTGAAGCCTTTTATGAGCTTTAAAATAAAGTTCATCTTACGGTGTCATTTCTAAACGGTTTTGTCATTAACTCAAAAATGGAATTGGGAAGGGGCAGGTGTATAAATTGTAGCAGAAATGAAGTTACTTTGTATGAAAATCCAATTTTCCTTTTTGCTGCTCCTTACATATGCTTTCTCCTGATAGAAAAATGGCATATATTTATCACATTAAACGTTTTTTTAATATAAAGTTGAATATAACTCCAACACCGGGAAAAAACCGTTAACTTGTTGCACATCCTTCAAGCCTTGTCCTCCTAAGGAAGGTGTGTTGGGACCAGTATGCGTGTTCTGCTGTTGTGTAGGCTGTCTTTTAAAACTGTTCATAACCAAGGGAAGAAGTAAATATAGTCAGGTGTTGTAACTGCGCTGCTCTCCTGAGTTCCAATATAAAGACATACAAAAAAGTGTTTTAAGCAGTCCCAGTGTCAGTGGAGAGGTTTCTCTGGGTTTTGCTATCTAATGCTGCAATGAATCCTGTCTATCTGCTTATTTTCTAAGGGCAATGAATCCTGTCTATGCTTCTTTTCTAAGGACAAGAAGTGTTGGGGGTGTGCTGGGGAAGACGTGGGCCTACGAGAGATAAGTAACCACACTACCCTCAATGGGGCCAGTCTTACATTCCTTTAATGAGGACCAGCTTTCCCTCACCAAGGCGCAGAATTCATGTTTTATCTGTTGCCAGTCTATTATAATACCTACTGTTTAGCAACTGTGTACCAGGTATTTCAGAGTTTGGTCCTCAAAACCTCCTGGGTACCCCAGTCACTCAAATTTTAAAGTCCACACTCCAAACAGCCACTAAGCACTAAGTAACTTGTCTTTGTGTGGCGTGTACTTCAACATTGTAAGTGTGCCTATTCCTCTTTCCTGAATACTTTATTCTAATTTGTGATGTTTGTTGATTTTTTGTTTTATAAAATGTTCTTCGTAATTTTTTTTCATTTTTTTTAACCATTTAGAGTGTGTCTCTTTTGTGGTTTTCCTTCTGTTCTCTTAATGCATGTTAATATATACTCATTGGGTATATGATTCCCCCATTGAGAAGTGAAGATAGGTTAGTGTTCTGTGTATAATTGGGAAGCTCATTAAAAAAAAAAAAAAAAATGAAAGCTTTTTAAAAATATGAATGGGAAAACTTTTTTACTTTCACCCCAAAATAGTACCTGGTGATAATGATAGAGGAACTATCAGTCTGGTCCAAGTTTGTTTTTGTAATTAAAGGTTAAAAATTTTCTGTAGTATCACCTTTCTGTAAAGATGAGGTATTTTTTAAAATGGCTCAAATGGCTATAGTTTGCAGACCTCCGCGTTGTATTTTTGGATGTGGGGGAAAAAGCACATTGTCAACATTGACTACTTTGATTATTATATCTAATACAGGCTTACACAATTGATATATATATCTAGTCATCACCTAGAATCCTCAGGACATGGACTAGTTTCAGTAGTCCTATTTAACAAAGCATTGATTTTTATATTTAATTTTCACTTAAGTTATTATGTCATGACTGATATTTCAAAATGTCTACTCACTGGAGAACACAGGCAGTAACCTCTGACACTGGCCACAGTAACTTCTTACTAGATAGGTCTTCTGAGGCAAGAAAAACAAAAGCAAAAATAAGCTATTGGGACTTCATCAAGATAAAAAGCTGCATAGCGAAGGAAACAAAACTAAAAGGCAATCTTCGGAATGGGAGAAGATATTTGCAAGTGACATACCTGATGGGGGGTAAGTATCCAAAATATATAAAGAACTTAAAAAACTGAACACTCAAAAGACAATCCAGTTAAAAAATGGGCAGAAGACATGAATAGACATTCTCCCAAAGAAGACTTACAGATGGCTAACAGACACATGAAAAAACGCTCAACCTCACTCATCATCCGGGAAATAGAAATCAAAACCACAATGAGATACCACCTCACATCTGTCAGAATAGCTAAAATTAGCAATACAGGAAACTACAGGTGTTGGTGAGGATGTAGAGAAAGGGGAACCCTCTTACACTGTTGGTGGGAATGCAAACTGGTGCAGCCACTCTGGATATAGTATGGAGGTTCCTCAAAAAGTTAAAAAATTGAACTACCCTAGGATCCAGCAATCACACTATTAGGTATTTACCCAAAGATACAGAAATACTGATTTGGAGAGAGACACGCACCCGATGTTTATAGCAGCAGCATCAACAATAGCCAAACTATGGAAAGACCCTGAGCATTCATCAACTGATGAATGGATAAAGAAGATGTGGTATATATAATGGAATATTACTCAACCATCAAAAAAAATGAAATCTTGCCATTAGCAACAATGTGTATAGAGCTAGAGGGTATTAACCTAAGTGAAATAAGTCAGTCAGAGGAAGACAAATACCATATGACTTCACTCACAGGTAGAATTTAAGAAACAAAACAGATGAACATAAGACAGAGACACAAACCAGGAAACAGTTAACTGTAGGAAACAGGTTGCTGCAGGTCGGGGATGGGCATTAAGGAGGGTACTTGTTCTGATGAGCACTGGGCGTTGTACGTAAGTGATGAATCACTAAATTCTCCAGAAACCAGTATTACACTGTATGTTAACCAACTGGAATTTAAATAAAAACTTAAAACCAATAAAATAAAATAAAAATATCTACTGATTTTAGTAATCAGTAATGGACCTCCGGAGTCTAGTTCATCATGAACGTTGGTTAAGTCTGAGCAATGATGAACTTTTGTGGGTAAAATCCCTAATATTTACTTGATCTTTATTGTCCTTGATTTCTCATCAAAAAGTACAATATGGCTCTTTTAAAAATAGCAGTCAAGAGTTACTTTTAGAAAGACCAAAAAATAAACTTCAGCTGTTGCCAATGACTCGCTTTTATCAGCAGTGTTCAATATTTCTTTTTTGACATTACCACTTGTCAACTTGTACCCAGACTGTTGCCTTGCCTGCGGTATTTGCTGTGCGGGAAGATCTCACTATCTATATGTAATCAGCACAAAATAACCACGTCATACTTTTCTGGAGAGATGGAGTCCTGGTTCAATGATATTTTGAGAGAGAGAGAGTCGCTTTCCCAAAGAACGGAGGAGTTTGGGCATGGTGAAGCTCTTGCAGGGGCCAGGGTGAGGGGGAAGTGTCCCCTGTGCCCTTGCAGCTTGCTCTGGCAAATGTGCTCTGGTTTTCTCTTGGTGGTCTAGCTTTGCTAGCCTTGGCTACTTCCTAAAAGACAACCAGTCAAAATTAGTTATTTTTGAGCCTGTATTTGCATGTGTTTTGTAAATAATAAGAGCATGTGTGACATATTTGAAAGCTTTAGAATAATTAGCTGTTCCAGTCTCTAGTTTTATTTTCTCAGAATTGTTGCATGGTGTGGGTCCCTTCACAATTCTTACTTTACTTAAGGACAGGTGGCACTATGATACAGTGGAAAGAGCACTTTTGGGGGTAAAAAAGGATTTAGTTTCACGTCCAAGGGTCCAAACTGTGCCTCCCTCAGCCCCCTCCCCAAGTATACTATGATTCTTGGATCACCGAACTTTCCCAAATCTCCCATTTCCTCATCCAAAGCTTCATCACATACCCTCGGCAGAGTCTCTGATGTTGTGCACCCTTCGGTGGCAGAGCTTCTCAACCTCAGAGCCACTGACACTGGGGAATGGGTAATACTGTGTCGTGGGGGTTGCCCTGTGCCTTGTATAATGTTCAACAGCATCCCTCCTCCACTAGGTGCCACTAGATGCCCCTGTTGTGACAACCCAAAATGACCCCTGCCCCTTGAGATCCACTCTAGGGAAAGTGACTGAACCTCAAAATCATACGGAAAGAGAAGGTTCGCAAGCGGGACGTAACCAGCCCTGAGTGTCCCCGCGCTCTGCCAGGTGCTCTTACTCGGGCTTCACAATCCTTTGAGGGGGTGGGTACTTCCCGGTTTTCAAGTGGAGAAATGGGGCAGAAGACAGTCCGGCCAAGTTGGAATGTTGATCGGAACTTACATCTGACTGACTGCAAAGCCTGTGTTTTCTCTGTGGCAGTAGAGCGAGAGAGGGTAGCACGCACTGGGGTGTATCAGCACTGTCAAAATACACTTGTATCATCCTTGGAAATGCTTCACGAGAGGATTCAGAATCTGTTTTTTGAAATTCTCTGTTGAATTCAACGATCTTACGATTTGCTGTTTTTTTTCCCACTAGGCTGTATATGGTTTTGTAAACTCATGCTTATATGAAACACCAGAACTTTTCTTTACCACACACAGACCCTTAATCCAGTATTTTCAACCCTGGTCAAGAGACAGAAAAGGAGAGGGGGCGGGGGATTAAGCAAAATATCAGTGTATCAAAAAGAGATGAGTATCGGTTCTGTTAGACAATTGCAATTGTTGATCATGCTTTTATTAGGCTTTGCAATTGTTCATTTAAAAACAAAACAAAAAACAAAAACCAAGCTTGCCTTTCCCTTAAACTCTGGCCTAGAAACAGTATTTGCAACACTGGCTGCAACTTACAATGTTTCAGGGGCTTAAAAAAAAAAAATACACCCACACGCAGAAGTTCTGATTTAATTGGTCTGGGATGGGACCTGGGCGTCAGGATTTCCCACGGTTCCCAGATGAGTGTAATGTGCAAGGTCAGGAACTCCTGAGCTGCTGACCGCTTGTGTAGCATCTGTGATAACTGATACTTCAGCCCGAAGAATTTGAAGTTTCATTTTCCCAGCATTGATACTGTGTTCTGTAAACTGATATGTGCTCATCCATTTACCTTTTTCTGCATGTAGCCTCTTCTCATGGGCTGTGGATGTTCAGTTCTCACTTATAGCTCCCCAACTTCCTTACACCTCCCCTGTCGCTTCGCACTAGGGGAATTTGGGGACTGACGTGAAATGGTTGCTGCGCTTTTCCATAGGTCTGTGTACATTACTTTACTGGCTTCTGTTTTCATCACTTGAAGTTTGAGTCATCTTGAGAATGAACCCCCGTGCCGGCAACTGAATGAATGGTAAGAGTTATTTGCTCCAGTGCTCTTCGGGGGCCCTTCCCTGCATCATCACCACCCCTCACCCCAACAACCTCTGCATATAGTTATATGCCTACTCCATCCATCCCAGAGATTTCCTACAAATGTGCTCCTTTTAGATACTTTGGTCTTTTATTACTAAAAATCAAACAAGCCAAGTAGAGAGAATCGGGAAACAATCCCCTCCATCCGCAGTCCTGGCTCGGGCTCAGTTGGGAATTGTGCTGGATAATAAATTAAGTGCTTGCATGGCTTCTAAGTCAAGCATACTGGAGTTTCCATTCTGGCTCCACTTTTTACAGTCAGCATGGCTTTGGCAGTGACCTGCCAATTTCCTCTGTAAGCCCAGTTTCTCCCTCTACAAAGTGGTTGTGAGGACAAAAGGAATTTAGACGCGTGAAGTGTTTGGTGATGGGGGCACAGAGCGGGCGCCCAGAAGGCTTGCCACACCAAGAGGAGGGAGTCACTTCCTCTTTGCTAGTTTTCTTCTCCAACATCAGCATATACTATTTACTCCTCAACTGCTATCACTGCACACACACAAACACAGCAATATTTTTAAATTTCCTCCCTTTCATGTTTTCTGTAAAAAGCATGGCTTTTTAAATAGACACAGGCACTCGAAGCATGCCTGTCTTCCTGCTCAGCGAATTAACCACTTGCTGTGGGGTTACCGGAAATTCAGCCCATTTATTATTGCTGGGTGCCCAGGACTACCTCTTTGCTAACCACTTCCAGATTTGGAATGTTTTAAAAGCCAGATGGTGCCAAAAAATGGCTCTTGGGAACCATGACTTCATAGTCCATAAGCAGAGAACAATATTTTCCCAATTCCCAAAAAGTGGTGACTGTCAGGATTTGTGAATTTTCCTGTTTACTAGCATAAAAAAACATCTAAAAAAGGAGTGTGCCTGCGTGGCTCAGTCAGTTAAGCATCTGGCTCTTGATCTCAGTTCAGGTCTTGATCTCACAGTCATGAGTTCAAGCCCCATAGAAGGGTCCACGCTGGGCATGGAGCCTACTTAAAACAAAACAAAAGAAAAACCTCTGAAAGAGTTACCTTAATAATATCCCTTTCCCTTAAAACAACAAATACCAGAGTAGCATTGTTTTTTTTTAAGTACTCCTACCTTTTTATTTAGAAAAGTTAGTAAAATATTACAGTCATGGCAACACTCACCTCTCTCTTCCCCACATACCTTCTCAGAATAGGGACCTTGTCCTCCTCCCAAACCACAAGTCCAATGCCACACCCAAGAACCACTTGTTGGCTCAATAGCATTATCAGGACCACTTGTCCCCTAAATGTCCTTTACAGCTACTTTTTAGATCCAGGATGCAATCGAGGATTATACACTGCCTTTGGTTATCATAAGCAGCCCAACCCTTTTTTAAATGTGTAAAGTAAGTTTTGATTGAGAATGTTGGACATTTTACAGCAATACTATTCATAAATGTTTTGCCTAAGGAGAGCTTTACTGAGGAATTAGAAGCTAGTTCTTTATTAGTCAAATAATTAGACAGTACTTGTATTCACTTAGATCAACTGCAGCTTTATAAAAGCTTTGGGGGTGATCTTGTGATTAGGGTCATAACATTCTTCCATTAGTAGATAAGACACATCCAAGAGTAAACAGCCCTACTGCTTAACGGCTACCAAAGTCAGACCTAGACTAGCAGATCTCCACTTCACAGTCGTTGTGTTTCAGTGGGACACAGGCGTCCTGCACACAATTGGTCCCTACATTTTCCGCTCACGGCTGATGTGTCGCGGTCGTGAGCCCTGCGTCCTCAGGAGGAAGCCCTGCCTTCGCTGTACTAGTCAGGTCTCTCAGCTGTCAAGTGTGAGACACCCAACTTCAAGTACTTTGGTTCAAAGAGGGAATTTATAGGAAGAATGATTACATGTAATTAAAGAGCACTGCAAAACCAGTGTGGGAATAACCTGGGGCGACTGGGCTTCCAGAACGTCGGGACGGCATGAGCCCGGCACGCCTCTCCTCTGTCCTTGCTGATGTCTGCCCTGCCTCCTGGATGCACGCCTGCTTCCTGGGCTGGGTGTGAAGTCCCCCAGCAGACCGTGCTGACCCGCACCTGTGTCCAGGGGTCAGGGCGGGGGGGGCACTTGTGATGGGCGCCCTCCTGGGGCCCAAACTGTGCCCACAGGAGAGCTCTGTAAGAGCATCACCTTCCATTCAAGCCCTGGGCGACGTGGCAGGAGGAGCGCGTCTCAGGACGCTTGGCACAGCGAGCCACAGGGTCTGCCAGCTCCTAACCCGGGTTCCCTGGGCTCTCCGCAGCCCAGAGCATCACACAGCACCCTCGCGGGGCATGGAGGAAGGTGGGCAGGAGGTGATTCTTCCGTGCTTGGAGGGCAGCCTCAGGAGTCCAGCTCTCCCTGCCCGTCCAAAGTTGTGCGCAGTAAGGATGGGCTGGGATGCTGAGAGGGAAGCAGGCCGTTCTTATGCCTTTCCTGTCGCTGGGAATCATCAGGAATAACCCAGCAGTTCGCAGATCCCTTCTCTGAACTCGGCGCCCGTGGTTTGCCCCAGAAGGCTCACCTCCCCCGAGCCCTCAGAGTGCTCCTCTGTCACTTCAGCGCCTCTCCTCCCTGGTGTGCTGTGGGCTCCCAGTGAACGGCAGGGACAGGGACAGGCTGAGTCCCAGGGCTCTGACTTTGGCGTCATTCCTCAACATGGAGCCCGCATAGGGGGGAGGTGAGGAGAGCTGACGTCACCTGTGTGCGTGTTGCGTTTGAACTGTGCCGAGAGCCCGGGCAGAGAGCCCGTGAGCAGGGGGGTGCCGGTGCGGCACTCGGGGGGAGGCCTGAGCCGAAACAGACTGCCAGTTAGCGCGGAGGCCGTGCCCCAAGCTCTGGGTGTAGAAGCACAAATGGGCCATACATGGAGCCAGGGTGAAGGGTGGGTGGTTGGGGGGCCTTTGGGGGAATCAGGGCAGGGGGCGCACAGGGTCCCTGGGAGTCACTCCTTCTCCCCAGGGGAAGCCACAATCCTGTTCCAACATTTCCGCATCAACCCCTTCTCTGAGGGGAGGCTGATCACAGTCTCAGGGACCCTCTTCGACAAGCCCCGGCTTCCCCAGACAGCTACAGGAGGATAGCCTCAGACTGCTCTCCCTGGTTGCCCAAACTGGCCTGACCTCTCCTCCTACGAGGAAGTGAGGATTTATTAACTTCCGTAAGAAATGATGCACCCTGTCAGGAACATGATGATCTGTGTAGACTTCAGCCTGGAGTCGGTCCCAAGGGCCTGCAAGACCCCTCTGCAGACTTGTTTCCGGGGGCCAGTGGCAGCCCCCTGCCCCCTGCATGCCCTCTCCCTGCCCCCACGAGACAAACCAAAAGCAGGATTGGACACATGTGGATTTCTATTTCCGGCCCGGTATTCCAAAGAGATCTTTGTGTCATGAGACTTGACAGTGTCTGTAAGGGATGGAGTTTGAAATCCACTCTTGGCTAAAACTCTGGATCGCATGGGAAAGAGGGGAAAGTCAGTTCTTGGCTGCAGTTGAGATTCGGAAGGGTCCCAGGTAGGAAACAGGCGGAGGCAATGGGGCGAGACCTGGGTGACACCAGATAGACAGAAGGGAGGACCCAGGACGCCTGGGGGTTCTTTCTGGGCTCCATGACAGTGGCTGAAACAGGTGGTTCTGATTTCCAGGGCCAGTTTACTCAGTGGGACCAAGGACGTGCAGGCACTGGAAGTGATTTAGGGTTCTGGTTTACTGCTCCTTCTCCTAAGTTTACATGGGGGGGGGCGGTGTTCTGCAAACACCATGTCAATCGTTTCTTTACATCCATTCACTCCAACTGCTCTGCTCTCAGAAATCACCAGTGAACTTTCTGGGGCTAAGGCTAGTGACCTTTTGGGCCTCATCTCCTCTGGCAGCTCTGTAGCACTCACTGCTCTCCATGCCTCGCTCCTCTCTCATGGGTCGGGAGGCCAGAGGTCTGAAATCAAGTTGGTGGCAGGGTTCCCCTCTCACTGAGGGCTCTGGGGGGAGCATCCCTCTTTTCCTATCCCAGCTTCTGGTGGCTCCAAGTGTCCGTTGGCGTGTGACCTCATCTCTCTTTTTCATGTCACCTTCTCCCCATGGTCACCTTTCCCCCATGTTCTCTCCTTTGCCTCTCTTACAAGGACACTTGAGATGGCATTCAGGGCACACCCAAATAATCCAGGGTCATCTCCCCCTGTCATGATACTGAGGTTAATCACATCTGCAAAGACCCACTTCCCAGTAAGATCACATTCACGGGTTCTGGGGATGAGAACTTGCTAGGTCTGGGCAGCCATTGTTCAGCCCACTACTCTGCCCTACAGTGGACAAGAAGAAATAGTGCCTGTCTTTCTTGCAATGTTTTCCTGTGTTTCACCAGAGAGAAATCTCCCAGATAAAATGTGCTTGCTTTGTTGTTGGGTAGGAATATTAAGCCAGTAATTAAGATTTGTAAGCCTTTAGTAATACCTCTGATGATCAAAAAGAGGCATGGAGATGACATCTGTCTTCATGAGCGTCACCACAACAGGAGGCAGAAGAGAAAGGGAAGGCTAGAAAGTGTGTCTCAGAATGGGAGGGAGGGGCAGGCGTGATCTATCAAACTGGCCAAATTATTTCAGACTAGCGTCTGAACTATAGAATATTCTCTTTGGGATCTTGGAACTGAGGGTGGGGAGAGAAGAGGCCCAGGTTTAACCTGATCAGAAAGGGCAGGGGGTGGTATGAGGGGTGGAGGGTAGAGGCTGACCTCGGGGAGGGGTCTGGGCATGGTCAGGATTCAGGTAGGACAGAGTGGTTTCCAGGGTCTAGAATAATGATCCTGCCCCTGTCTTGAATCTCAGAGGCTGCCCGTCAAGCATCTAGGAGCTGTAGCCAGCCTCCCCCAAGCACCTGGAGTGGAGAAAAGACTGTGGTTCCTCTTTGATGGGCCCCTGCTTTCTACCAGAGCTTCCCAGGAAGGCAAACAAATTGTGCTCCAAGGCTTGGCCAAGTGGCGCTACTCTGGGTTGTCCCCAACAGAGGAGAGAAGACAGTGCCATCACTCAAATACCACTGGTGAGAGATGGGGATCCCAACTGGGCTTCACCACACATGGTGGGTCAACTCACACCAGAGTCTTCAGCTCGCCAAAGTCCAGTGGTAAGATTTGGAGAGGAGAAGGAAAGACCTGCTCAGGCGCTGAGCTGTCATAAGCCCCAGCTCAGCTTCCTGGAGCAGTCCAACCGAGGGTCGACTGGGCATCCCAACTAGCAATAAAATGGCACCTGCTTCCATCTTCTGTTGCTCCTTGTTGCATGTCTCCCCCTGGGCTCTCACCAGTAGAAGGGGTTATTGCCAGGGCATCATCAGTATTTCACATCCTATCCGGTCTCATCCTTCCCACCAGCTGCCCAGCCATTCTCCCCACTTGGTAGTCCATGATGCCTCATGCTGTCCTTTATGTACAAGGGAAAGAGGACAGATGGAGGAATCCGGAGACGTCGGTCCCAGACGTGGCTCTTGCCACCTTCTTGCTTATGATCCTGAACGAGTTACTCTCTGTTATGGACTGCGTGTTGGTGACACCCCCAAATCCATATGCTGAAGCTCTAACTGCCATGTGGGGGTGGTAGGAGGTGATGCCTTTGGGAGGTGATTAGCTTCAGATGGGGTCAGAGGTAAACAAACCCGCTGAACGGTCTTTAATCCAACATTTCCCAGACTTATTTTTGCAAGGCCCTGCGGGTAATGGCTGCACTTGTCCCTGCTCCTGCTGTGTTGGGCAGCGGGCAGGTGAGAAAGCAGGATTCTGGCTGCAGAGGTGGAGTGGGAAGGGGCAGAAGGAAGAGCTGGGTCAGAAAAAGGTCCGATGTTCTTCACTGCTTTGCCCCATTTTCTTCCAACAAGGCCAGACCAAGAGGAAGTAGCACCTGGAGGTATCTGGAACCCTGCTTGTCATGATTTATAAGATGGGTTTTGTTTAGAAGGCCGCTGACTTCATATAATGACATTATTTCCTCAAGGGATTAGTTAATGGAGGGAACACTGCCCTCAGCAAAACAGCATTAATGCAGAGCTCTCAATTTAAAATAGTACCAAGTAGGCAGGCTAGAACCCCGAGGATTAAACTCTAAATGTTATGGTCCAAAAATAAAGGATTAAAAATGAGTACTTCATTAAAATAGGGAGAGATCCGGTGTTTTAAAGGTTTACATAAAGTAGGGTGGGAAAGGGGGTCTGGCCAAGGTAGGTTGGTTGCTTAGGAGGCTCAAAGATTCAGAAACAGAAGGACAAAACCTGTGTGGGGAGCAAACTGCTCCCCCTTCCCTTTTTAGCAGCTGAGGATATTAAGGCTTAAGGGATTGAGTAATAATACACTCTGGCCCATCAGCAAGCTGGTAACAGAGCTGCGAGCAGGTCCTGCCGGTGCCTCTGGAGCCTGGATTCAGTAGGAAGGAGAAAACTCAGGATTTAAACCCATGTCAGGAAGAGGGGAAGGAAGGAGGGAGGAAGGGAGGAAGGGAAGGGGAAGGAAAAGGCAGGCAGAGAGGCATAGTTTGATAGCCTGAAGCAGTGGGAATCAACTGTCTAGCTTTCAGAGACGTGCAGAGGATTGTTTGTGTACCCAGCCCCCTCCTCTTCAGGGGACAGCAGGGCCTTTGCATCACCATGGCTCTAAGAGAGCAGCCATTTCTAAAGGAACCAGTCCTTTACTTTCTAAAGGAACCAGCCCTTACTTGGTTTGAGCCAAGGTAAGCACTGACCCAAGATACATCAGCAAGTCCCTTTGCCAGGGATTTGAGACTTGGAACCCAAGAGAACTTGAAGTCAGTCTCTCTGTGGAATTAAAGCTACAAATTAAACCCAGAGACTATTGTGGCCATGTTTCCTGCAACGTGGACAGAACTGGTCTGCAGAGAAAGAGAGAACAGACAGTACCATGGGGACGAGGATAGAAGGTCAGTCCTGATGGGGTTTTTAAGTCCTCGGTCATCATTTTTCCCAGGATTCTATGAATCAATACATTTCTCATTTTGCCTAAGCTTGGATTGCCCAGCAGGTAACCAGGAGTCTTCACTGATGTGAGGGTTTCCCACCGGTGTCAGCTGGAGGTACTGAGGCCTGGGTTCCTGCGTGGCTGGGTCAGAAAAATCATGGGGAACAAGCAGGCAACTTAACCAGAAAGCAGAGCAGCAACTGCCCTGGAGCTGCCGAAAACACAGAAACCTGTGGAATGCCCCTCATGGTGGGGGGCGGAGGGGGGCTCCTAGAAAGAGCTCAGTGAGGATCCAACATTCCTGGCAAGGGCGGAACAGGGAATAAGGCCACGGGGGCCTTGGGGTGTGTGGGACAAGAAGACTCTGAGAAGAGAAAGGGAAATAGCGGCAGGCTCGCCCCTGATATTTGAGGGGCCAGGGCAAGAGTACAAATGGAGGTTCAGTCTTTAAAATTAAATATCAAGGGGCGCCTGGGTGGCACAGCGGTTAAGCGTCTGCCTTTGGCTCAGGGTGTGATCCCGGCGTTATGGGATCGAGCCCCACATTAGGCTCCTCCGCTGGAAACCTGCTTCTTCTTCTCCCACTCCCCCTGCTTGTGTTCCCTCTCTTGCTGGCTGTCTCTATCTCTGTCGAATAAATAAATAAAATCTTTTTTAAAAAATTAAATATCAAGTTAACAGAGTGTTCAGTAAAATGTTAACAGATGGTGAGTGTTCTCTCCTCCTACCTTGGCCACTCAGAAGGCCCCAGAAGGCCAGGAGGAATGTAGAATTTTTGGAGTCCTCATAGTTCCATGGTGACGTGGCAATGCAGGGAGGGCAGCCGCTGGTTCCCAGCCCCCAGCTCACCCTCTTGCTCCCTCCACCCTTAGCTTCTTCCTGCACCATGAGGGACATATACGGGCACCCCCTGTCAGGATGTCCACTGTGTGTCTGCACCCCAGCAAATACCCGCCCTCTTTGCTGCCCTGCTGGCCTGGGACTGCGTGGTCTCTCCAGGGACGGACAAATCACAGAGGACACGGCGTGGCTCTGGACATGGATTCAGGGCCGTCTGGACTTGAGATTTCCAGGTCCCAGGACCTGCAGCATGGTCCAGAAGCAGGACACGTGTCCTCAGTCCTGTAGACTCTTTGCCCTCTGGGGACGTGGGGATGGCCAAGACAGTACCCCTCTTGCCCTTCTGAGAAAGCTACTGCTCATGGGCTGACCACCAAAGGTGAGTGGGAACTAGAAAGTACTGGACTGCGGGGTCAAGAGACTTCCTGTGTTTGCAGTCATGGACTCTGCACCGTACTGTCCTCATTTGCAAAATGATGGCTTTGAATTAAGGGTAGAGATTGATAGCCCAGTGACCAGAGCCAAACTAAGGTTTGAAGTTTGAAGAGTTGGGCTTGTGTGACTTTGTGCAAAAACCCCATAATCTCTCTGAGGACCAGTTTTCTCATCTATAAAGCAGGGATGCACCTTCCTTCGGCTGCTTCAAGGTGAAATGATGCCCCTGAAGAGATTGGCATAGCAAGTGCGCTGTAACTGGCAGCTGCCTGTTATTCTTTCTCTCCCACTGTCGGGATCTCTGAGAGGGCCGATAGCTTCAGAATGGCTGCTCTAGGACCACGCTTGGAAAGGAGAGGGCAATTGGCCTTCTGATTTTATTCCCAGACGCTGCTTTTCTCTACTCAGTCCAAATTATTGGTAGTTAGGACTGTGGGCTCTGGCTTTTCTTGTGCCATTTATTTAACAGACAGCCATCGGCCAGTCATCTAACCTCCTAGAGCCTCAGTGTCCTTGTTGGTGAAATGGGACACTAACAGAATCTACTCATAAGGGTGTTATTAGGAATAAAGGAGATAATACCTTCCAGCTCTTAACTGAGCCTTGTCCGGCACAGTTGTTTTTTTTTTACCAACAGCCTCCCTTTCCTGGCCACTGTCCCATCCCATGTGCAGGTGGTGGCTGGTGGTGATACTTGGGGTGTGGGGGAGCTGCAGGCCATCAGTTCTGCCCTGTCTTCACTTAGAGAAATCATGGCTTCCAAGGAAGGAAAACCTCGAATTCAACTCTGTTGCTTCAACTCAAGCTCTAATTGCTTTGGGAGGAAGCCCACATTGGCTGGAATCCTTGCTTGCTCTGTTCTTCATTGCCCCTGTTGGGCAAAGCGGACTCTCACTCAGACATCTGGGTTAACTGGGGAAAAAGAATTTGCCAAGAAAATAGCAACCTGGTCCCTTCAGAGTCCAGACATGGAAACTGCTATGTGATCAGTGCTCCTTCAGGGCAACCTCACTTCCTTCTTTTTCCGGCACGAGACAATTGTGATTAAACAAATCTGAGCCAATAATAGACAAGTCTGGCTTCTTCACTACAGTGGACACGCAGGCAACCTCGTGGCACTGGAGGGTCTGGTAGATGCTGGGCCACCCCAGCTCACACGTTCTCCCGGAAGGCTGGTTCCGGTGCAGCAGCAGCCTGGAGGAAAAGAACCAGGTGAGTGGGCGGATTCCTCGGGCACCTGCTGCCTCCTGCTGAAACACAAGCCCCCAGCTCAGCACGGTGGTCCTTCCCATCAGCACACGGCTTCTGTTAGCAGAAACATGTGCATGTTGGTCTCTTCTACTCGACCCTCCATCATCAGCTAATCTCCCTCTTGTTTATTTCTCAACACCTTGGATAGCCATCTACTCCCACCCCTCAGAATCCTTCCTTTCATAGTCAAGTCCTTGCCACTGTTGCCTCCCCCCACCCCGGACCACCCCAGCGGGCACACGGAGCTTCTCGCACTCCCCGGAACTCCTCCACCTTTCTCTCTTGCCTTGGGCCTTGCCTCATGCTCCCCTCTCCCTTCCCTTCCCTCTCTCCCTCCCTCCTCACTCCCTTTAACTTTTAATTGTGGTAAGATTCGCATAACTTGCAATGTACCATCTTAGCCATTGCGAACTACAGTGCAGCTCGGTGACATGAAGACCATTCACACTGCTGTGTAGCCATCACCACCATTCATGTCTGGAACTCTTTGCTTCTTGTAAAATGGAAACTCTATCCCCATTACACGATGACTCCCTATTCCCCTCTTCCCCCAGCCCCTGGCAATCACCTCTCTGTCTCTCTGAATCTGACTACTCCCAGTTGTCCTGTAAGTGGAGTCCTGCAGTACTTGTCCTTTTGCGTCTGGCTTCTTTCACCTACCTTAATGTCCTCACGGTCCATCCGTGCTGCAGCCACGCTGCCTTTTCTAAAAGTGCCCTTCTAAAGGGCTATGTCCTATTCAACTTTCAGGCCTGGGTAGGTATTCCATTCTTCCAGGAAGCCCACACTACTGTTTCCATGATGATTTGCACCTGAGCTGTCGGGGGGGGGGGGGGGCCAGCCAAGCCGTGAAGGGGTGGAGCCTGGGGACCCCCTGCTGCCCCGAGTGTGCACTCCTTTGGGTCACAGACTCTCCCTATTCCCACCATGCCCAGCAGAGAGTGGTGCTCAAAAAACAGTGTAGCATGAATGCTGAATAAACTCCCTGGAAGTATTCATGGACAATTTCCCACGAAAACCTCGAGACCAAGCCTGAATGTTCCAGATCTATCAGGGATAGTTGACATACTTGACTACTCTTTACTAGAGCACAGTTTGTCTCTGTGGTGCTATTCTCTGTCTGTTTATAGGTTTCCACGGCCTCAGTCAGCACCCTCTCCGTGTCTCTGGGAGTCCAAGTGTATCCTCTCCCTCCCTCTGCTCCATGCACGGCCGCTGGGTCAGCCGCTCGCCTCCCTGGTACCCGGTCTCTTTCCAGTCTGCCTCTCCCAGCCTCGCTTCACCCTGCACAGCCTGGAAAGCACCTGCTCCTGGCCACTTGTTCACCCCTTTCTGTGTAAGTGAACCCCAGCTAGTTAGCACTAGCGCCCTCACTTGGGCCTGCATTTGGGGGAGGGTGCTTGATTCCACGATAACCTGCCCATTGCCAACAGCTTCTACTTCGTATCTGGAGCTTTATAAAGCTCCACCTCCCTGGGGCGCCTGGGTGGCTCAGTTGGTTAAGCATCCGACCCTTGGTTTCAGCTCAGGTCATGATCTCAGCGTCTTGAGATCAAGCCCTGCCTCGGACTCCACGCTCAGTGGAGCATCTGCTTGACGATTCTCTCTCCTTCTCCCTCTGCCCCTCCCCACCGCCTCAAATCAATCAATCAATCGATCGATCGATCAAACAAAACAAAACAAAACTACAACTTCCTTTCTATGCTCATATGGAAGCCCTTCTCTGAGGCACGGTCCTTTCACAGAGCAGTGGCCACTGACCAGTGGTTTGACTTTGGGCAAACTCCTAAGCCTCAGTTTCCTTATCTGTAAGTGTAGATAACACACAGTACACCGTGAGAACGAAACAAAATAATTTAGTAAATCCCACCTAAATATCAGAGGGGGCCTGGAAGATGCTCAGCACTGTTTGGTGTTGGATAATGTGAGTGCTATTGGAGAAGCCCGGGCCCCCCCGAGAGAAAGTAGATAAGCTATCCGTAAAACCAGTAGGGGCAGACCAACCACAGGGTCATCTCCTCCTTCCCGCCCATCTTTTCTTCTTGTCCTCAGTGCTACAGCCAAGCTGTCCAGGAAAAGCATCAGTTTGATTTGTTTTGATTCTTGCTACTCAAAGGATCACATGTGGCAGACGCCCTCCAAACTGAACTGATGGATTGACTGACTCTGTAAACACCCTGCTTGATGCCCGCAGCTTCCCAGCGGTCATGGCTGGCAGATGACACGCCTGTTCCCAATGGTTGCAGGTTGAGTTGTATGCGTAACAAGGACCCACTGCATTTGTTCCCAAGCCTAGTGATGCCAGTGGTGCATTTGATTGTGGTTATAAATCAACTTACATGATATGAAAATTAATGAAGTTAGGGTGAAAAAACTTGTGAAAACTAAGATGAATTCTTTGGAAAGACCAGATGAAAGGTGATATTGAATTGAGGATAGATGGGATGACTTTTAAAGTGTGGGGAAAATTCTAAAAATCTAGGAGGCTACTGTGCTCATGTTGCTTTGCAAATATCTTTCAGTTCTTGCTCTACTTAAAAAGAGCAGAAACTGAAATTCGTACATAATATATTTATGGAAGACTGTGCTGAACTTGTCTCTTAGTTGAAGAAAGAGTCTTGGCCCAGCATTCAAAGATTGGGGAACGAATGTTACTGTTGCAAATTGAAATAAAACATTTACTAGATGTACATGGGTTCCCTGCCTTAAAAAAACATATATTTTTAAGTAGCCCAACAAACTGGTGTCTATCCAGTCGGGGTAGAGTATTTCCACTGGTTCCTTTCCTGGTTGGGACTCTCTAAGCAGCTCGACTCTGACCTCTTCTCTTCACTGCTCACAGCTCCCCCTTCATGTTCCACTCTCGTGGCTGTTCAGTGGTAGAGAATTGGTGCTGAGTCCAGAGGCGACATTCACGCTGCCCCACTTGGAGTGGACCTAACGGGTGTGATGGCGTCTTCCCACAGCTGCCTCCCGCTGTTGGTTCCTGTTGTTTTGCAGCCTTGCCCCACCTCACACCCCCAGCCATCTCTGGTGATGGACAGAATGGTGCCCCTCAAAACTCAGATGTTAGCGCCCTAACCCCCAGTGTGATGCTACTTGGAGATGGGGTCTTTGGAAGGTAATTAGGGTTGATAAGGTCATGAGGTGGGACCCTTAGGATAGCATTAGTGTCTTTAGAAGAAGAGGAAGAGAGATGGTCCTTGTTTCACCCCATGAGGACATAGTGAGAAGGACCTCACCTGGAACTGAGTTGTCCAGAACCTTGATCTCAGACTTCCCAGCCTCCAGAACTCTAAGAATAAATGTGTGTTGTGTAGGCCACCCAGTTGTGTTTTGTTACAGCACTTGAGCAGACTAACACTCTGAGGAGAGGCAACTAAACCCACGCTGGTTCTGCAGAGGTGTTTAAAGAATGACGTTGATTCCGCTGCTGCCCATGATTACAATGATGGAGATGCTGGTGCTATCAAACCCCAGGTGTCTGTGGACAGAGGAGCCCTCTCCCTTTCTGTCTCCAGACCGACACCCCGGCATGCTCACCGTCTCCTTAGAGTGCAGCCACCTGGCAGATCACCAGGTGTACCAACAGGAAGTGTAAATGACTGGCCTGAGGTCACACTGTTTTCAAAGACAGACCTGTAACTCTAACCCTAGTCCATGTCATTTTCTAACGAGCCAAATAGTCTCCCAGACCAAACTTTAGATTCATGACTGTCAGCCTTTTTCTGGCACGGTACACACGGTGGGGTTTCCATGTGTGATGTCCTCCGATTTCAAGAGCATCTGAAACATCTTACTATTTGACCCACTGGAACAGAGATTGCTAGTCACCTACCAAAAATCCTTTGTTGCTTTCCTCCTTGGTTACAGAACTCTGAACTTCTCTTGCAGCTAGATGTGGCCTGTGTGACTAAATTCTGGCCAATAGGATGTAAGCAGAAGTGTGCAGGACCCCCTGGAAAAGTCCATAAAGGGAGCCGATCTGACGGGGATGTGCCTCCCTTCTGTCCTGGACTTCCATGCTCCTGTTTCTTCACACTGTCTGGAAGGTGGGGGTCCCTGGCAGCTGTTTGTACCATAAGGTGACAGTGAAGACAGAAACCAGAGCTAGGACACTGAGCAGAAGTTTGAAGGAGGGGCCTGGGCTCCTGATGACAAGGACCCACTGTACCAAGGAAATGGACAAGTCAGAATGGTGTCATCACTCATGCAGCCCCACGGCCTAGACCTAAATCCCATGATGCAAGGAGCAGCAGATGACACTGAAGGGGCTGTTTTCAGGCCTCTTGGGGATTGGGGCCCATGAAGGCTGGTACGGGGTTGGGGAACAAAACACCTCGCAGAACTGGAGAGAGGCTTTCGTTCATCCTACTTCTCTGCAGAACCCAGCCACATCCAGGTGCAGGGAGACTGGAGGGCACACAGGGCCTTTGTGGTACCCCATGTTATCTGAGCTTTGGGCCCCCAGTGTCTGCCCCCAACCCCATGGCCTCAGGAGGTCAGAGCGGCTGCAAGAGGAACAGTGATGGGATAGTGCGTCACGTGGCCTTGAGGGCAGCAACGTCAGCCATGGAGCTCAAGGTGAAGAACCCAACAGGTGGCCCTTAACCACCTGGAATGGTTAGACAAAACTGGGGCTCAGAATGTCCGGTCATGCAGGTAGGACATCACACTGATGAGATCAGAATAGTGACCTCGTTATAGTCACAGGCTGGGGGCTTAGGGACAAGTGACCCATGCTGATGACAGAATGGCGTGGGATGCCTCAGCCAGGAAAGCCTGCCTTACTTCAGGGGGGGCATCAATTCCCCCTGCCTATTCCTGTTAGGTGGACCTGCCGTTGCGAAATGCATACCATTGGTCTATGTCTTCTTTCATTTCAACTTCGAAGATAGGGTCTTCTGGAGAGCGAAGGTTGGGGGTCTTTTGAGGCTGGAAGAAGAAGGAACAGTTATGGGAATGGGAACCCATGATCACACTGTGACGGGGAACAGGGATAACTTGTCAGTTACAAGAATTTTCCATGTTGGAACAAGATCCAGGCTGGCTGAATCTGTTAGAAAACAAGAGCATGTTCCCCTGAGCTTTTACTCAGTTTTCAAACCACAACCTCATATGTGATATTTTCCAGGTGAATGATTTTCTGCATTCCATCGACTTATTTTAGTTGTAGTTGTGTTTGCTATGCTGGCATTCTAGAAGAATCGCTACTGACACCCAGAATTCAATCAACACATTCGGTTTTGCAAAACAGACATTCAGAGAAACGTAACATTTTTAGGGCTGGAACAAAACTCACAGATCAGCTAATCCCCCTCTCATTTCATAGACTAATGGGAGGGATTGCTGAAGGTCACACACCCAACGCAGGTGAGCTTGAGATCAGAACTCAGGTGACCCTACCTTGTAAACAGTGCCGCAAACACTTTATTCTGCAATTTCACTGGCTGGCCCAAATGCACTATATAAGAGCTCAGATTCTTTTCTTTTTTTCCCCAGTGTATTTCTCTCGGAAAGAATTTACAAACTGTTTCCTGTGGTACCAGCAGTCAAATTGGACAGAATAATAAACACAGAAGCACCTAAAGATTTATCTACATAAGACCAAGGTCAATCCTGGAGTCCGCTGCCCCACCCCCTCTCACCCTCAAAGAACAAACGTCACGTAAATTATCTATTTGGATTTGTTGAACTGAGTAGCCTTCCGCCCCTCCCCGCCTCTTCCTTCCCCTCCCTTCCTTCTTCCTCCTGCTTTGCCCTCCCTTAGCTCCCTCCTTCCTGTTCCTACATTAGACTTGCAGTGGGAATTTCTCCCTAGGACTGCCTTCTGGCCAAACATCCGCCTGGCTTCTGCACACATCAGCACATTTCCCCGTCCTGGCCTTCCTCTCTTCCCACCTCCCTCTGTGCTTTTGTTTCCAAATTGCAGGTCTATCAAAATTAATGAACTCATTTATTTGCTCTATATCAAATGCATGTGGAAATTACTCTATTTCTAAATAGGCCGATAGTGCTGGGTTGACACATTCTGATCTCCTGCGAGCCACCGCGGTACCTCTTTATAACCTTGGGAATGCTTATGAGAACACGATCGTGGAAATGTGAGAGGCCTCTGACAAGACGGAAGGTTTTCTTGATCTATGCTTGCCCGGTCCCTCTATTTCCTATTTTGAACATGTTTGGGGCTCTCCACAAAAGTCAGTGATGCTGTGTGATCAGTATTCTAGGAGGCTGCCGAGGAAAAACCTGAGACACATTATTTTGCTGGCAGAGCAGGTGTTCTGCTTTGAGTTGTAACATAACCAGCGAGCAATAGCTCATGAAATGACCTTCTTTTCAATTTATTAAAGGGCAAGCATTTCTTGGAAATCCATATATTTCACTAAGCTCTAAATCAAGACTGCATCTACCAGAGCCCCTCTCAAAATCTCTTGCTCCAATTTTGACTTTCATAGACTAGGGCACTAACCCGATCATTTCGCCCTTTCACTTGTTAAAAAGCCAAGCCTTTGTGTTTATTTCTTAATGGGGAGTGTGTGCAGTGGGCTGAATTTTCAGTGTCTGTCGTTCTCAGATGTGACAGCGGGGCTGAGCATAATGGTGAGTCTCCTTACTTTCCGAGGCCATGGATGGTCACTGCCTTTTTGTTGGTCAAAAGGAGGACAAAGTCAAGTGACACTGGGAGATGAGCTTCAACCACTCCCACAGACGGACCAACCCCTACCCCCCCCCCCCAGCTCTGGTCAGTAACATGATCTAGGGACACACTTTGAATCTCCATATTTACTTGGTTCTCTGGGTCATTCCTTGACTCTTTCAGGATGCAGTTTTTATTCCATGCTGATCTGCCTGGAAGCCACAAAATTCCAAAATGCAAAAATGTGAATTGGATGTGCCAGGACCAACCTTAGCCTTTTCCGCCACCACGTTGTCTTGCTCCCCCTTTCCTGTGTGCATAGCAGCCACATCCCCTTCCAGCACCGGGTGAGCAGGCATGCTCTGGGGATCGGTCAAAATTTCATCCGGCACTCTAGGGTGGCTCCAGGAGGCAGGAGTGAAAATATCCCAGAGGTTATGCTGCTGCCCAAAGGTTCCTGGAAGAATAGAGACAAGCATAGGGCTGGAGCTAACCTGTCTTCTAATCGGAGCAAAGCTTACTGCTAAGATTGCTAGGTCAACCTAATCAAATTTAGTTCTGCTTCTGTAGTTCCGTAAGGAAGAATTCCAGGGCGGCTGGCTCTGGAGACTCGAGCCTGGTATGCCTCCTACCAAATGCAACACATGGATGCTTAATCTACTCAGTAATATCTCAGGACTTACAGGATAAATTCTAACGAGTTTTAGCACTTGCTTCAAGGAATATCAGTTAGGGAAACAAGATGACCTGCTGAAACAGGTATAGAGTCTCTGTACACAGTAAGTCGGGTTAATCTCATTACTTTAGCCTACTCCAACTAGGCGTGCACAGCTCCCCCAGTCCTGAATTGTTCCTATCGAGACATGACCCCATGATAACATGGTTCCTTACCAAACTCACCGAGTTCAGTCTAGCTGATTTCTCGAAGTTTAAATGTCTTTGATTTTGCTAATTTTTGTGAAAGTAAGCTAACTTTAAGGTATAGACTGAATTTTGTTTTCCCCTAAAACTCACATGTTAAAGCCCTAACCCACAATGTGACTACATTTGGAGATAAAGCCTTATGGAAGTAGTGAAGGTGAAAATGAGGTCATAAGGGCAGAACCCTGATCTGAGGGGGATCTGATAGGAAGAGATACCAGAGCAGTCTCTCTGCCATGTGAGGATACAAGAAGATGGCCCTCTGCAAGCCAGAAAGAGAGCCCTCTCCAGAACCCAACCATGCTAGCACCTGATCCCAGACTTCCAGTCTCCAGAACTGTTCTCATGTGAGAAATAAATGTCTATTGTTTCAGTCGCCCAATGGATGGTATTTGTTAGGCAGCTTGAGCTGACTAATACACTTGGCCTCAGAGAATTCATGACTCCACAGAGGCTACATCAGAAGCCCTGAACTGGGACTGAGGCAGCAGCCGGGTGGATGTTCCATACCTATGTACTCGCCATCCCTGCTCCACAGGCACACGGTGCGGTCGAGGGAGGACGACAGCAGAAATTTTTCTTCTATCAGCTCCAAACTAATAAGATAAAAAGGGAGGAGAGATGGTTCAAGGCTGCTCCAGCATGAAAGGGACATTGGATCAATATGTCAGTGGTCCACGAATTACAGTTGGAATATAGAAGCCAGGTCAATCTCCTGAATTATTCTTGGTGCCATTCTTTCCCTGCCTCCTACCACATCACGCCCTCCAAATTCTCCAGCTCCAGCCCCAAGATATCAAACAAGATACACTGGAAACCATCTTATGGATGATGGGTCCGGGGGGAAGATCAAGAGTTTGTAAAGAACAGCCCAGCCAGAGTTCAGGTCTTAGCACTACTCCTTTCAACTCAGTAAAAAAAATTTAAAAATATAAATAAATAAATTAATTAATTAATTAATTAATTTACTAAGTTTCTAAACTTACAGTAAAATACCAGATCAGATCTAGTCAAGGAAGACAATCATCCATTTACGAGAAAAATGAAGACTTCCAGTCAGCCCTGCGCAAGCAATGCACACATCTTGTCTCCCCAACAGCAGGACTGTAATACCGCTTTCCTATTTTGACTAATTCAGAGGCCTTCTGAGAGGGTTGATTTGATCAAAGCTATGAAGAGTATCTTAACTCTTACAAATTTTTGAACTCTAAAATGGATGGTACTCACGATGTCACCACACCGACATGGGCCCACCAGAATGTCACATCTAAATCGAAAGAAAGAACATACCTGAGTACAGTGGGAGAGTTAACCACCGTGATGCTAGATGCTGTACAACAGTTCCTACAGGATGGGGTTGCATCCGGATGAGTGTCCAGCAAGGGGAGAGGTCCTGGTGTGGCAGTGGTTGGTTTTGCTCTATTAATTGATAAGTGTTTCTCGAGCACCTACTATGTGTAAGACCTATGCCAGGTCGAAAGACGTATAAAATGGGTCCCATGCAAGGTGCTTATGTTATGGTTTCCCTCACTGCTTAGGGTTTGGTAAGCACGCAGGAGTAGACAAGTAATCAAAAATGATTTGTAAAATAGCCAGGTAAGAGCTATGCTCCTAGTACTTGGAGTAAAGGACCGATGCTAGATAGGTGTCTCTTACTTCTAAATTCCAATTTCTCTTACTATAGCATTTAAACTTCTGTGGCGAGCAGGAAAAGGTGACTAAATGGAAGTATGCAAACACTTACCTCTCTATTGGCTTTATAGAAATGTATTTAATGGGATTTCATATAACCATGTAAATATGTTAGATATTAAATATGCTAAACAGGGGCGCCTGGGTGGCTCAGATGGCTAAGCGTCTGCCTTTGGCTCAGGTCATGACCCCAGGGTCCTGGGATTGAGCCCCACGTCAGGCTCCCTGCTTCTCCCTCTGCCTCTGCTGTTCCCCCTGCTTGTGCTCTCACTCTCTGTCAAATAAATAAATAAAATCTTTAAAAAAGTAAAGAAAAAAAGAAAAGAAAAGAAGAAAACAAATATGCTAAACAAAGCTAAACATGCTTAGTTGGAAAGTTGTCTAAGGGATACAAAGAAAAAAACAAGTCCTGAGAATGATGTATTGTGTGTATGTAGGTGTCCTGTATGTATATATATATATATATATATGGATAGAAACTTTCTGGAAGAAAATTAAAATTCACTAACAGTGTTCCCGGGATGCAGCAATGGCAAGTTA
Source organism: Ursus maritimus (assembly GCF_017311325.1). Classification (NCBI taxonomy): domain Eukaryota; kingdom Metazoa; phylum Chordata; class Mammalia; order Carnivora; family Ursidae; genus Ursus; species Ursus maritimus. The sequence goes on along the minus strand of NW_024423344.1, from coordinate 11,147,607 downwards.
GGTGGCAGAAGAGGTCAGGGTAACAACTACTACTTTTCATTTTCCATTCTTTTGTGTGTCTGGTTTTTTTTTCCAAACTTGAGCACTTTTATAATTGTATGAAAGGGTTTTAAATTTTTAAACATTTTTTTCTTACTGCTAAAGCAATATGTTTCTGGAAAATTTAGTAAATACAGATTTCCAAAAATAAAAAATAAATACCCTTATCTACAAAGAGCTAACATTTGCTAAAACCTCGGTGCAGGTCTTTCCAGACTTGCAGTCTTCCACATACATCTTCATTTTAACAAAGACTCGTACTTCACTGTTTTGCCATCTGAATTTCATTTAATAGTTTACCATGACTATTTTCCCCATGAAGACATTTTCATTTACAGCATTATTTAATGACTAGACGATATTCCAGTATATTTGTTACACCATCGTGTACTGAATCAATTCTCCTTATTTTGGATATCTAGGTTGCTTCTAATTATTGTCTTTCTTACAAACAACATATTGATTCACAACCTGATAACTAAATCTTTGTGCACCTGTCTTAATCTTTCTTTCGCCCAAGTGCCTACAAGTAGGACCGCAGGTTGGAAGCTTTAGCTATGTGCTTTCAAGTTGCCTGCTGTCTAAGTGTATATAAGTGCCCATTTTCCTGTAGCCGTGCCAACCGTGAATACTTTTATGAAAATATTTGTTTCTACATCTATTCTTAAAAGGCTAAGAGTCCCCCTCCCATCGTCACTGGTACAATTTACTTTTATCAACAAGAATATTCAATTAAAACCAAAGCTGTGCTCATCGTGGTATTTAACATGAGTTCATGGCCTACTCTTGGGGGACTGCAGCTCAGGTCCCCGCAGGCCGTACTCTTTGATGTCATAGACGTGCACGAAGCCTTCCTGGTCAGCCACGTAGGCAAGGGCATCTCCTGCTGTCACCGCGATGCTGCTGACCTGCGCTTTGTCCCTGGACTGAAAGACACATGCACAGGGCCCATTACAGAGACACCGACACGGTCCATCACAGACACACACAGACATGGCCCATCACACTTACATACTCATAAACATAGCCTTTCACAGACGCATAGATACAGGACCACTCCTAGACAGACAGACAGACACACACATACAGGGCGCATGACACAGACACACACACACGCACAGACACACACAGACACACATACACACACACGGTCCATCAGACACACACAGACATGGCCCATCACACTTACATACTCATAAACATAGCCTTTCACAGACGCATAGACACAGGGCCACTCCTAGACAGACAGACATACACACACAGGGCCCATGACGCAGACACACACACACACACAGACACAGACACACACACACACGGTCCATCACAGATGCACACGGGACCATCGCAGATAAAGCTTACCTGTCAGACAATGGCAAGTGGAATGCTGTATCTCATTTACAGCAAGAACTAATCACTGTGCCTGTGTTAATCTTTCAGCAAGATAGGAACGTCACATAGAGAAATAAAGCTAAGAACTTGGAGCTCACAGGAGTTGCTGTGTTACATAGTCAGGCTAGTGTCAAAAAAGAAAAAAACAACAAGGGGCGCCCCGATGGCTCAGTCGGTTAAGCGTCTGCCTTTGGCTCAGGTCATGATCCCAGGTCCTGGGATGGAGTCCCATGTCAGGCTCCCCACCCAGCAGGGAGTCTGCTTCTCCTTCCACCTCCCCCTACACCCCTCCCCCCACCCCACTCATGCGCATGCTCTCACATGCTCTCTCTGTCTCTCAAATAAATAAATAAAATCTTTAAAAAAAAGAAAAAAACAACAGGCCCAAAGCATGGAAGTTATTTCCAACCAACTGCCCAACTTACCAGAGTGAAGTTTGCAATAGGACAGGCCCCACCGAACAGCCTCCAGAAGGTGACAGAACCTGTGAGGAGGGGACAGCAGGGAGGGCACCTTAGGTGTGCCCTCTGCCAGCAGGGCTGAGTCTCTGAGCCTTTGCTGACAGGCACTGCAGCCCCGTGACACCAGGGCCTTTTTCTTTTTCCCTTGGCTAACCGATAAGTTAGAATTATCAGTAAATATTGGGGCAGGGGTCCTCTTCATGGATTTTGGGTTAAGTGGCTCAGTAGTCTTTTCTTTCTTCTTTCTTCACTAATCTGGGCAGCTTTCCTGATGAGAAGGGCTCCAGATTTGACTATGGAGGAAGGGTCCAGAAGTCTGGGCTACAGCAATAATACGTGTGTGTGTGTGTGTGTGTGTGTGTGTGTGTGCGCGCGCGCGCGCCTGTATGTAGAAGCACTTATTTGAAATATACAGTGGGACTTTCCTAGTCAAAGGGATGCTTGCGGGCGGCAGTTCTTTTTGGCCTACCAGTCACACCCAGTTCTTGACTGTGTTTTAGACACGGCTGCTCATGTAGCAGGCCTTTGTGAAGTGGGCCCCATGCGTATTGCTTTCTCTTGGGGGCTCCCTCATGAACGCAGTTTCCTCCTCTTCTCTCAGGGGTGCAGGGGCTCTGTGCCCCCCCAGCCCCCTACCCCCCCGCTAAAGCAGAAGCCATGGACGCCTCGGTGGGCGGTGGAGGGACGCCTCCAAGGGCATCTGCAGCTCGGGGGCTGCTGGGGCCGTGAGGCCGCAGCCTCCTTTACTACCTAACGAGAAGAACACGAACGACCAAGTACCCTGGGACCAATACACACAACTCGAGCCTCCCCTGGCCCCCAGAACACAGGTGGCTGGCTGCTGTCAACTCGCAATTTTAATTAAAATCTTAGAGCTCTGGAGCAGGACTGTGGCCCACTTGTTTACATCTTACTAAAGCCCAGGGGTGCGGGGGGCGGTGTCATGTCATTTGTGTAATGTCACCGACCTAGTGAGTGGCAGATCTGGACTCAGAAGCTCCTCCTGGAGCCCTGATTTGTCCGTCCTAAAATGAGCAGGTTACATAGCTGAGCTCCACTTAGGATTCTTTGTTTTTCTTCTTCAGCCTCTTCGGTCAGGCTGCCTGTTGCTTGTGGCCTTCCCCTTAAAGGCCGTGCTCGGTGTTTACTCAGCCTGACTAAATGATGTCCTCTGTGGCCCAGTTCACCTGCAGAGGGCCTCTGAGTGGGCAGCTGGGGCAAGGAAACTTGATTTGGAGGAAGGGGGAGTCAGGCCCTCACTCCCCACGTGACCACCTGGCTGGCTGGCAGGACTGGGCCAGAGCAGGCCGGGGCGGGGGCCTTGGTCAGCCTGGGCTCAAGGAGAGACAGCAGCCAGGGGGAGGGATAGCACAGGTTGCGGAGGACAATAGTGAATGCCTAGGGACCCTCCCTCTCCAAACCTGGACCTGCGGTGACCCAGTCTTAGCAAAGAACAGCACAGCCTCCGGGGGACGCCATTCTCACCCCAGGGCCCATTGGCGATGAGGGAAGCGGCTGCTGATTCAAACTTGGCGGCCCGGGTCTTCAGGAAGGCGAGGCAGGAAACACTCCGGTCTGGGCCTGGGGACCAGGGAGAGCTTGGTTGTACCCCCATCAGGCTCACAGCCCTTTCTTTCCCCCTCTCCTGCAGCTCTGCCCCCTCCACGCCCCACCGCCGGCCTGAAGCAGGAGCTGAGCACACAGCGGTGCGGGCAAGCAGGCACCCTCGCCGGTTAAGAACCAACCCAGGTAAAGTCAGGTGTGAAGGCGAACGGCCCTGGCAGCCCAGGACCCTAGGACTTTTGGAGAGAGCCAAGGATTTGGGAGACTTTGCCCGGGATTTTACAGGTCCTTCTCAAGAAGTCCCCACTCTCCAGAAATTCCTGAATTGGAATAATATGAATTAACCTTTATGTCACCTTTGACATTTACCAAGATGGAAAACCATGTGAAATCCCAGGGTTTATTGGATTATTAGTCCCATGGCCAGATGAGGAAGTGGAGGCTTAGAAAGGTGAAAAGCTTCACTCGAGGGCATAAAGATGTTCATTTTTCCATTTACTTGTTTTTTTAGCAACATCTGTTAAATCTCTGGTATGGCCTAAGCATTGCACTGAAGGCGGTGGAGAGGGGGGAAGCAGAGAGCCAAAGCAAAGCAGAGGGCCCTCTAGGGAGAGACCTCAAACCCCGACCTTCACAGCACAGCCGAGTGTTGGAATAACCTCTAAGCCCACCACCCTGCTTCCCCCCAGCCTTCCACTCCCCATGCTAGACTTTCAGTGCCATCCACACAGGGGACACATCTGTCTCGTTTACCACTTATCTGTAATCCCCTCAGTGTTTGGTACACAGAACTCAAATACTTGCTGTGGAACAAAAATCCAACAAACTTCCTTAGATGCAAAGCTGTGAGAGCCACAAAGAACGCTGCTACGTGAGGTCGTGGGCTAGGAATTCTCTTTCTGTTTTCCTCCTTGAGTCTGTGGGCTCCATGGTACATACGTACGTTGCCCAGACTAGCGGTACAACGAATGGTCTCATGTAAATAAGGGGCCATAGAAATAATGGGGTTGGTGCTGGAGTTAAATACAAGGGGTGCTGCTCCCTGGTCTCACACTGTGAGGACACCCATGTATCAGGCTGTGAATCATTCAGCAATATTTATCTTGGCCTGACTCTGAGCTTGGCACTGTGCCATGCACCCAGGAAACCACAGTGGATATGGCAGACTCAGGCCCTGCCCTCAAGCTGTCATAGTCATGGTTACTGAGCTCTTTGGCTCAGTTTCCTCATCTATGAAGATGGGTACAATAGCACCTATCTCTCAGGGTCAATGTGAGCACTAAATGAGATAAAATGTTAAAAGCACTCAGGAAAATGACATAGAAGGCTAAATATATTATTTTTCTAGTATTTATATATTGTTATATTAATTATCTTATTAAATACTAAATACTATTTAAATTATATTTATTAAATATTATATTGTTATAATAGACAAATGTCATTATTTATAAATAAATAAATATTATTATATTGTTTTCCTAGTTAAAAAGCCTTAGTATCTAAGAACTAATAAATGAATTCAGCAAAGTAGCAGGATACGAAGTCAACACACAGTAATCAGTTGCATTTCTATATACAAATAAGGAACAATCTGAAAAGGAAATTACAAAAACAGCCCCATTTCCAGTAGCATCAAAAAGAATAAAATACTTAGGAATTAAGGAAGGGAAAGACTTGGACAATGAAAACTACAAAACATTGCTGAAAGAACTTGAAGACATAAATAAATGGAAACACATCCATGCTCATGGATTGGCAGACTTAATATTTTAAAATGTCAATTTACGCAAAACAATCTAGGGGCAACTGGGTGGTTCAGTCAGTTAAGCGTCTGCCTTTGGCTCAGGTCATGATCCCAGGGTCCTGGGATGGAGCCCCATGTCAGGCTCCCTGCTCAGCAGAGAACCTGCTTTCCCCCTCCCTCTGCCCTTCCCTCCCCTCAAATAAGCAAAATAAAATAAAACTACACAAAGCAATCTACAGACCCAATGCAAGCTCCGTGGTATCTTTTGCAGAATTAGAAAACCCATCCTAAAGTTTGTATGGAACTTCAAGGAATGCCAAACAATCTTGAAAAAGAAGAGCAAAACTGGAGGACTCACACTTCCCAATTTTAATATTTACTATAAAACTACAGTAATCAAAACAGTGGTGCTGGCATACAGACGGACATGTAGACAAATAGAAGAGAGAGCCCAAAAATGACCCCTCGCATTTACGCCAAGTGATATTTGATAAGGGTGCCAAGACTGTTCAATGGGGAAAGGACAGCCTTTTCAACAAATGGTGTGGGAAACTTGGATATCCACCTGCAAAAGAATGAAGTTGGACTCTTACCTAACACTACAAATAAAAATCAACCCAGGGTGGATAAAAGACCTAAGTGTAAAACCTAAAACAGTCAAACTCTTAGAAGAAAACAGAGGATAAAAATATCAGGACTTTGGATTTGGCAGTGATTTCTGGGATATGACACCAAAGGCACAGGTAACCAAATTTAAAATAGACAAATTGGACTTCATGAAATTTTTTTAAAAATGTGCATCAAAAGACACTACCCAGAGTAAAATGGCAACCGACAGAACGAAAGAAAATATTTGCAAATCATATATCTGATAAGGGATTAATATCCAGAATATAGAGAGAACTTCTAAAACTCAACACAAAAAACCCACAAACAACCTGATTCAAAAGAGGGCAAAGGACTGAAACAGATGGTTTTCCAAAAAAGATATACAAATGGTTGATACGCACAGGAAGAGACGCTCAGCATCACTCGTCATCAGGGAACTGCAAATCAAAACCACAGTGAGCTACCACCTCGCACCCATTCGGATGACTATTAAAAAAAGAAAGAAAAAAAAGAAAAGAACAAGTGTTGGCAAGAATGTGGAGAAATTGGGGTTCTGTGCATTCCTGGTGAGAATGTAAATTGGTGCAGCCACTGTGGAGAACAGTACGGAGGTTCCCCCCCAAATTTAAAAAAATACGGCCTGATTAAGCAATTCCACTTCTGGATACATACCCCAAATCATTGAAAAGCAGGGTCTTGAAGAGATATTTGTACACCTATGTTCATAGCAACATTATTCACAATAGCTAAAATCTGCGAGCAACCCGAGTGGCTACTGATGGGAAAATGGGTAAGCAGACTGTGGTATATCCACACAGTGGAATCTTATTCAGACTTAAAAAGGAAGTAAATTCTTTAATATGCTACAACATGGATGAACCTTGAGGACATTACACTAAGTGAAATAAGCCAGTCACAAGAAGACAAATACTCTATGATCCCACGTACAGGAAGGACTTCGAGTGGTCAGAATCACAAAAACAGAAGGTTTGTAACGGTGGTTGCACCAGCTGCAGGGAGGGGAGGATGGGGAGTTAGTGTTTAGCAGGGACAGGGTTTTAGGTGGGAATGATGAAAGGGTCTGTGGCTGGGCAGGGGTGATGGCTGCAAAGCCACGTGCATGTCGTTAGTACCATTGCCCTGTACATTGTACTGTGTGTATTTTACCAGGATAAACAAAGAAAGAGGAGGAGGGGAAGGAGGGGAAGGAGGAGAAGGAGGAGGAGGTAGGGGTAGGGGAAGGGAAAGAGGAGGGATGTGGGGTGGGTAAGGGGAGGAGGAGAAAGAAAAAGCCTTAGTTTCTCAGTGAGCCCACTGCTTTCCTGGATTTTAGCCTGGTTGAAATCTGTCCCTCTCTTTCCGTCAAATTCTTTCTCTTTGATGTCAAGGAAGATGTGACAATCCCCAATAAAAGGAAGAGTGAAGCTCAAATGTCAAAAAGTCAGCCAAAAGAATTTGTTTTCAGCTCATTTTGCTTTGCTTACACGATTGCCTTTCTCTCTTAGCTCCCTTCTCTACTAAAAATGACTTCAGAAGAACAGTCTGGACAGTTTTCCAAATAAGACTGTGACCTCTTAACCAATCCCATGTGAAAAAGACCACTGGGTTCTGGTTTGACCTTCAAGAAGAGCCAATACTGCTCTTTCCTGGAAGGGTAGGGAACTTTCACATATTTTCATCTCATTTGTGCAATGTAGAAATGTGAATTATTGGTAGCTACGGCTGGCTTTGCATTTGGGGAGCAGAAAAGGAGTTTCTCAAAGCCAGCAGTCACATAACTTTAAACACTAAATGCTCCTGCAAACGGGGTTTGAAATTAGAGCTGCTGGCTAAAAGGTCAACATTGCATTCTTGGCCAGTGACTTTATTTTCATTTTAATGGCAATGAAAATAATCATTTAGAAGGAAATGCCACCACTTTTTCCCCAAAGATTTTTAAAAGTTTTAGGCACTGGCAGAAAGAACCTCATAGAAGAATCTTTCTAAATGTTATAGTAAAGGGGGTAGGAACAGACTGGAGAGTAAGTCTACAGGTAAGAATTTCTTTTTAATCGCGTGGTGTTCAGTTTCTAGCCACTGCCTTCCAGAGTGTCTCTCAAGCACTTCAGTCCAGAGGCTGACTGCATTGCGTTACCAGTCTTTTACCTGCTGGGCATGCACAGCTTGTCTCTGAATTTAGACTGTGAGCCATTTGAAGGCAGCATCAAGCCCCACATCTCTCTCTAGTCTTTTCTATGCATCTCCCTCAAGGTTATGCTCATGGGAATGGCTCAAAGATATTTTCTGATCAAATGAGTCATTAGAGCTGTTCCTTGGCTAAGAAGCTATCAGACGCCTCAAGCTGGGGATTGCAGGGTGGGGTTCTCTGAGGGTTTGCTGGTTGGGTTTCAGGAGATGCAAGAACTCCCCAGTTTTATGTAAAATCACCAGTGCCCTCTGTCTCCCTGTTGAGGCTCCATGGGTGTGGGGTAGTGGGTCCCTCGGCTGCTGACAGATGAGTGTCTGTAGACTGCCACTTGGAAAGGAGGAGCCTGGACTCTGGAAGCAGGGCAAGGAGTGGTAGGAAGTCTTTGACTGTGTGTCCCCATGGTTTTCCATCCAGCACAGCCAGCCATGAAACTGATAGATAAGTGTGTTTTTAGAAGGGTTCATGGCTTGGAGGGAGAGGAGTGTGGTTACCAGCCCCAACACCTAGTACTGGGCCTGGCACATAGCAGGAACTCAACAGTGTGTTTTGAATGAAGACATGAATGAGCGGGCCCGTGATCACATTAGCAGAGAGAGACGGTCTTGAAGAAATGGAACGAGGGCAGAAAAATTAGGGAGAATGGATGGGAGGGTGGGGAAAAGTTTTGCAATGAAATATACAAGTAATAAGAGGCACCTGGGTGACTCAGTTGGTTGAGTGTCTGACTCTTGGTTTCAGCTCAGGTCATGAACTCAGGGTCCTGGGATGGAGCCCCACATCGGGCTCCATGCTTAGTGGGGAGTCTGCTGGAGATTCTCTCTCTCCCCCCACCCTCCCCACCCACTGCTTGTGTGTGCTTTCTGTCAAAATAAATAAATAAATGAAATCTTTAAAATACATATATGTGTATGTGTGTGTGTATACATACAAGTAATAAGGATTGATCCATGTGGCAGAGTATAGGGGGTCACGGGCAATGTGGGGACTCTAGGACCCTGGGGGCCACCCAAGGGGGCTGATGGAGAGGGTGACATAAAGACTGAGGGCACATAGCTGAGTGACACATCGGAAGATGATGTTTGAGGTGGGTTGGGAGAACAGGCTTGCTAGCTGGGCAAAAGGAGCCCGTAAAGACAGAGGGGTAAAATCGGCACTATAACAAAGCCCAAGGCACTCAACAGGGGAGAGGGTGGATGGACAGTGGATGAGAAAATGCTCCCGGAGGTGGTAGGCTGGTCTGAGACAGCCTCTGATGTATGAGTGCCTGGGGATGTGGACTGAACTGGCTGGACTCTTAAACTCCCTCCCAGCTCTGGGAATATCCAGCTGACAGGTTAAACCTGAAACCAGGCTAATCCCTTCTAACTGGGAAGCTGTCCAGAACTGAGATCTCTTTAGGACATGCCAAGAAACCAAGCCTGCTGGGGCCTGTGCAGAGCAGCCATGAAGCCTACCCCTCACCGACCTTTTCTGTCTTCTGCACCATCAGAGGGGCTGGGAGTATTCAGCTTGCAGTATATGTGGCCTGAGATGACATTCCAAATAATGACCTCCCCATCGTAACTGGAGGTGGCAAGAAGAAAAGGTGGGCATTGAGCCACACAGAGGATGTCCTCTTTGTGCCCATGGTTCTGAGAAAGAGACATGGAGAGAGACAGGGTAAGAAGTCAAATCACCAATCACCCCCGGCTAGCTCCCCTTCATCTGATGCCTAAGACAGAGGATGCAGATGGGTTCCTCCTTCTGTGCTTGCCCACATCGAAGACTCACCTGGAAACTTGTGGCCCTGCCCCAGGGATCAGGGCATCCCTCCATGCAGGAGGCTGTGTACAGGTCAGCCAGAGAAGTGCTGTCTCTCTTTGGGTCAGTTGTATTACTTTCCCCAGGGAAGTGATACTCCTAGAAGCCTCCTGACCTCCCCATAGTACTGGCAAGCGTAGTATTTGCAAGGAGGCCTATTTGGGGCTGAAATGTTGATGGCAATGGGATAATGGAAATCAGCTCTGGCCAAGGTGGTTTGGCTTCCCAATAGCTCAGGTCTAAAATCCAGAGTGTGCTGTCCCTTGACTTGATTCCTACAGGGTTCCCATCTGCAGCTTATATATGCGATGAGGAACTGAGATCACCTACTCTCCTCGAAAGGAAGATTTGGATACAGATCCTTAAGAAAGATGAGAAACTAAAATGGAGTTTTTTTTTGGTCACTATCATTTCAACTTTCTCACTGGGGTGTAGTTTCCCTGTAAAGAGGATTGGCTTCTCTTGGCATTGTCAAGATCTTTTTTTCTCCCTTTCCCTCACATTCTTTCCACAGAGTGTCCCTTGAGGACCCACCCATGTCATCTAAGATGTCCCTTCTGCCTGAAAGTGGCTGGAAAGGTGGTGGATTAAGACAGCTGGAAAAGAGAAGACGGCTGGAAAAGAGAAGGTCAATGGCTCTCTCTTTCCCACAATCTTCTGCCAAATCCTGCCTTCTTTTGTGATTTGTGACCACATACGTCTGGAATCCTCCTCCTGTGGTCCCCCACTACCTGCAGTGAGGCGTACATGCCTTAGCATGACTGTCAAGCTCTAACTTAACTTTCCAACCTCAATTTCCTCCTCAAACTTTTTATAATCCTCCAAACAACATGCTTTTCATGCTTCCCCACTTGCCACGTGCTTCCCCCTTTCCCTCATCTAGATTGCTTTCCTTACCTTGGCCTCCTGGAAAAATCCTAGCAATCTTTTGATATCTTGTGTGATATTAGAGCAAAGGTAGTGGTTCCCACTTCTGGGCTTCTCCAGCATCTTATATGTTATTATAGCACCTGTTACATTGTATGTTTATTATTTCCTTAGTTTATCTCCTCACTAGTCTTTGAGATTCTGGGCCAGGAATCACATTTTATTCACATTGTATCTTTTGGACCTATCCACTAAGCACGACACTATGAAACTGTTCAAAAATACATGTTGAGTGAACTAATAGTTTAATGAATAAATGTTTGGATGAACTAACACTTCGCTGACTTGCATAATGCTCATCCTTGCAATGGCCACCTTTTCTGGGGCATTTTCTGCCTAACTTTGTTCGTTCACTCAATAATCACTAATCTGCAAACTCCAGGAAGGCAGAGATCCTGAGATGACCATTTTGCTCATCACTTCATCTTCAGTGAATAAAGCACACTTGGCCCACAATAGGGGTATATGCTAGTTGAATGAAAACAAATTAATTGCATTGCTATAAACTGGATGCTGGGCTAGGTCCTGGGAAGGTCATGGTGAAGACAGACAAGGTCTGGCTTCATGGAGTTTGTATTCTAGTGACTGCACCTTCTGGAATATTTATGGGGGTATAAGATAGGGTTGAGCCATGGCAGCTGATGGTTGGGCACAGTGACTTTTCTTTCTTAGCACTTTCTTATTGGCTTGGCATCCAGGCAATTTTGAGGAAGGTCATTCAACCCTGGGAGGCTGTAGAAAGTTGGGGGGAGGCACTCTGCTAATAAGAATCACAAGAAGTCCCCTGCTTATAGGACCCCAACAAGTCACAGGGAATATTGTCATCTCTTAGGCTCCCTGGCTGCCCAAGGATGACACAGTAATTGCATATAATTTTGCATGCCAAGCAGAGGAAGGAAGTAGATGCTTCTTGAGGAAAGTTACACCCACCACATCTTGGCTGCTATTCCTGCACTGCATGAGTGCTGGCTGAGCTCATAGAGAGCTGCATGGATTGGTTTCTGTGGCCCCATACCCCCATCTGAACACAGGGCCATCACTCTTCCTGGAGGGGAAGCAGCTGCTTGGAGCTCAGTGCTCCTGGTTCTACCTGGACCAGTCATGAATCCTATCATGACAGAGGCAGGCCCAGGAGAGTTAGGGTGAGCCTCTAAGTGAGGGATATCCTCATCATGTGCCACTGTTTGGGCTGAGAGCCAGAGAGTGGACCAGGGCTCACCAGGTCATCCTGCCAGTGTGGCTGTGGCTTCCAGAAGTGATGAAAGTCACATGGTGTATCCTGTATTCAAAGCCAAAGAGGAGACGTTGTATAAGCAGTAAAATGAGCTGCCAACACACTCACAACTTCAGAGAGAAGGTGTTGGCACATTTCATAACCCTACCCCTCACCCCACCAGTGATGTAGATTTTTGAAATGTCAAAGCAAATTCCCCTAGTGCTAGTGGGAATAAAAAGCAATCCACTCTGACGTTTGGGTGATTGCATTTCAACAAATCATATGTCAACTGACAAACTCTCCTGGATGGTCTGCATAGCTTCACCTTCATAATAAAACCCATAACTGTTGCATGTGTTCAAACAAAGTCTCCGGCTCAGGAACCTATAATACCAAAGGACGAATTCAACGTCAGGGCTTCTCAGGTAGTCATCTTTCAAATCATCTGGGGATGCAAGGCTCAGGCTGTGAAATACAGCACACCTTCAAATGAATAAAGAATTTACAATGTTTAAGGACCGTTGGAAATCCATGACCATCCAGCATAGCAAGCAGGGGAAAGAAAATGTCACAGGTAGATTTAAAACTTAGTTTCAGTCAGCATTTTCAGCTTCCCCTGTCTCTGAATCCCTTCCCCATCTCTAAGCCATAAAAATATTTTTTTCCCATAGAGCTGCTTATGGATGGCATTTCATCTCCTCTTTCCACTTAGAGAGGGACCAGGGCCTAAAGACAGGTGGGAGGAAGAAGGAAGAAAGTAAAGGGGTGGAAAGTTGACAGAGAAGTTAACCCTCAGTTAGGGATGAGTGTGTGCAAGGTACAGCTGAAGCCCCTGCATGCTGGGGAGGAGGGAGCATGCCAACCTGTACAAGGGGTAAGACTATGAGGCAAGGCGTAGAGAGATACGCGTTCCAGGTACGGGCTGCTTTGGATTCCCGAGGATGCCCTGTATGGCTCTGATAGCTCTTCAAGCTAACACTTTGTGGTATTGCGATTTACGATAAGAAACAGGTATTTGGTCTTGGTGCCCATTTTTGGCAGATAGCTCCTAAAAGCCTTGGAATTTCTTAAGTGATGAGAGCGTGGGAGGTGTCTGAAGGTGGAGGGCAAGAAGGACAGGCTTGTGGGACTGAGCCTGTAACCTGTAGGATACAATACCATCTCTGGGTAGATGGTGTCAGGATTGAGCTGAATTATAGGACACGAGCTGGTGTCAGAGAGTTGCTTGTTGGTGTGGGAACCACCTGTCTCCCAGAATTGGGTGCAGAGTCATTACGCTTCTTCCCATAAAAGAGACAACTAGAGGGAAAAACTGAAGCATAAAAGAAAGTAAAAAAGGTTTCTTAAAGGGAGAAATGGAAGGAGGGGGATATTCTTCTGTCTATATCATGGTTTGACTTGTAATAGAGAGCAGAAGCATGAAGAATTGCTGCAAGTATTGTTTTTAGTGGGAAAAGAATTCACAGGTCGGGGGAGGAGGATAGCAGTCTGAAGCAGGGTTTCGAATACCTAATACCTAATTTTGTACATTTCACTTACAAAATACACATTTATTCTTCTGTCCCATCCAACAGCTATGATACACCTAGAACAGTAACAGAGTAGTACATTTCAGTACTTAAGCTTAGCATCTCTTCGATTTTTGCCTGCATTCAAGACCGTGGTTTAATTTTGCCCCGTCTATGTGATAAATGGAGAGAGCCAGAGCATTTTTTATGAAGAACAAGATAAAATGTGATTGGATAAATTAGGGTCAGTGTTTCCACTGGTGCTTAAGGGATCTATAATTTCCAAGATCTACAGATGCTACTCCATTCTAACCCTCCTGAGGGTTACTCAATCCTAAGAGCATGGTTGAACCATGGAGGCAAGGGCACGAACAGAATCTGGTCAGGAATTGTTTTTACCCTTAGTGTTCAGGAGAGAATTTATGGAATTTTTGACTTGTGTGTGCTGAATCTAGTCTAATTGCTCTAGTAATCTAGTCTGTGCTTTATTCCTTCAGAAAGCATTTGGTGGAGAGATACAATGTTCTCTATCTCTATCTCTAAACAGTCATAGAAATGGGCAGAGAATTGCTTCCAATATTCTAGAAGAGCCTAGTTGCCTAAATTACCATCAGGGAGCAACTGGGATCCTTGGAAATTTTTTGACACGTTTCCTTCTGGAAAATTCCCTTCACTGTCTCAGTGTCCTCCTCTAGGATAGATTTTGTATAAAAAAGATGCCTCTCTATATCCAAGCTGAATATAACTCACTTATTTTGGTTCACCTCCAAGTAGGTACAATCACAGACTTCATTTTGCTTTTCATCTAGAAAGATCACATTATCAAAGTATATTAGACATTTTTCTTTACTGGTTCTTGAATCAGTTTAAACATATTAACTCAACTAAACTGATGACTGGGGAAAACTTCAGTACTGACTTTCTAGTTTTCAGACCACAGTTAGCTGTCTTTTAAGGCATCACAGCACTGCTGGTTTCCTGCCACACTCATTGCCCTAAAAGGCTGACCCTGCCCTTGCTCAGCTCTGGAAGAGGCTTGCCTTCTGCTGACAGGACTCTACACGGTGCCCGGCACTTGCTGAGCGAGCGAGTGAGCGAACAAGTGAGTGTATGCAAGTCAAAAGCAGACCTGGAAATCACAAACTCATTACCCGGGGTGATTTTTGTCTTTTTAACTTCGACTTCATTTACAGTCTCTGGTAGTTGAAAACTGTCTGCCTCTTATCTTCCTCATAGAAGGGTGACAGGTCAGAATCGTGGAAATTCTACCAAGATCAGGCACAGCACGTGAACAAGTGGAAACAAATCACAACAACGCACAAAACAGACCAGCTTTTAGTTTGTTCATCTAGATTTTGACTTATGTGATGTTTAAAATGTTTAGAAAAGTTAAGCTCATCTAAGAACTCAGATAAATATATCGGGTAATAAAGGACCAAGTGCACGAGGCTTGGCTGGGAGCACATCTATTTATGTAAAGTATGGCTCTCCTCAGTACAAGTTTAGAGTCATTGGTAAAACGAAGTGCCAGAGGAAAAGGATGTAGGGCTGTTACATGCGTTCTAGACGCCATCTCATTTGTTTCTTCTGCACTGACAACAAATGCCCAATCTCACATCATTACGTGCTGTGGACCCTTGGTAGGAAGCGACTTGCCGTGTTTCAGTGTGTGCAGACAATGTCCGTTGTTGTAGCTCCATATTTTCAGACAGCCGTCTCTGCCCCCGTGATTAACTTAGGAAACAGTCTCCTGTCAGGAAGTCATGTCAGAGATCTCACTGATTAATGGTTGAAGAGACTGAAGAAGATACTTACCTTCTTCCACTGGTGTCAAAGGTCAGACATGTGATTCCAGCACTGCCATGAGCCCCAATGAATCCAGACAACAGCCTTCCTGTTTCAAAGTCCCACACTTTTACCACCTGTATCCAGAAGTTGAAAAATAAATGACCCAGAGATAATGGCTATCAAATTAAAGGGAATTTGCCTTTAGAAGTCTAGTGTCTTAGATAAAAAAGATGAAAATTTACCCTGAAAGTATCCATCTGTATATCCAATGGCTTACTTCAGTGTGTTCATTTGCTGGGGCTGCATAACAAAATACCACAGAGTGGGGGACTTAACAATGGACATTTAGTTTCCTATGGTTCTGGAAGCTGGGAGTCCGAGATCAAGTTGCTGGCAGGTTTGGTTTCTTTTGAGACGCCTCTTCTTGGCTCACAAATGACCACCTTCTGGTTGTGTCCTCACATGGTCTTTCCCCTGTGCGTGCACTCCCAGGGTCTTTCTATGTGTCCAAATTTCCTCTTGTTATAGAGACACCAGTCAGATTGTCAGCGTCCACCCTAACATCCTCGTTTTAGTTTAATACCCTCTTTAAAGGCTCTATCACCAAATATAGCCACATTCTGAGCTGCTGGGGTTAGGACTTCAACATACGAATTTTGGGGGAACACAATTTATCTGTAACACTCAGTGAGAAGATTAGAAAATTTAGAAATCTTTGGATAAAAATCTCCTGACTACCTAGGCTCAGAGGAATAGGTGTGGATTGAATTTTGAGCAGCAAAATTTATTCGGCACCAAGGCAAAGCTGAGTGAGAAAGATGGCCTGTTTGGAGGGAAGGACATGTCTTCTAAACCCTCAGCTTTTTTTTTTTTCACTTTCTTATGACAGAAATGTTCTTTTTTTTTCATTACAGTACATCATTTCCTACAGTACATCCTTAGTTTCTGATGTAGTGTTCCATGATTTATTGTTTGCGTATAACACCCAGTGCTCCATGCAATACGTGCCCCCCTTAATACCCATCCCCGGGCTAACCCATCCCTCTACCCCCCTCCCCTCTAAAACCCTCAGTTTGTTTCCAGGAGTCCATAGTCTCGCGTGGTTCATTTCCCCTACTGTTTACGCCCCTTCATTTTTCCCTTCCTTCTACCGATCTCCCTGCTATTCCTGATGTTCCACAAATGAGTGAAACTTAAGATTTCGCTCAGTCCAGCTAGTTCCAGTCTTGGAATTGCTTTGTTTCAGCCCCATCCCTTGAGCAACCTTGAATGAGAATCATCTGTAAAGGGAGTGGAGTGGCGTCTTTCATGACTTCGGGTAGGTAAGTGCCCACCCTAAGGACAGCGTCCTCTGGGGTAGACTTTCTGGAGCCTGCCCCCAAAGGCAGTGACAGTGTGGGAGGAGAAATGCTTGAGGACACCACTCTTTCTCTGAACTACTGTTTGTTCCTTTTAGTCTTTCACTTTGTAAAAGAGGCTGCTCCATCGACATAGAGAAACTTCCAGGTCTCTCAATCCAGAAACCAGAAGGCATGCTCTCACTGGTGTTGATTTCAAGTACCTGAGGCGAGATTTTTGTAGTGTACACTTTGCTTCCTTCCCCTCTGTCTTCTTACAATGTCAGGGTCTACAGCTCACGTGCACCCATTTGTTCTTCTTAATATTGCAATAGACCCTTAGCATTACTGGGCTTTACTCTAGTTATTCCGACATTTGCAAACATCCCAAAGTTCCACAACATGCAATGATTTGTAATATGGTTGAGGTCCAGAACTGAATGAAATACCAGTCGGCATGGAAGAATGAGCAGAAGGGCCTAGAGTGAGGAAGATAGCCCTGGATCGACACCCAAAGGAGACATCCTCCCTGTGGACCTGTCTTCCTGTGAAGTGATTAAACAGTCACACGTTTGTTCCATAAAAAGAAATTCCCCTAAGAACACCACCTGCTACTGCAGGTAATGGGAGTGAAAAGATTGAAGCGAGCAATTAAAATATCTTTAAAAATGACTTTAGGGTTCTATTTATAATCAAGAGAAGTCTAAACTTGCTATTTATCCTCTTTAGGTGCATTGTAGAGGGGATTTCATGCCCTAGCAGGGCTCCTCTAAGAATTTCCTTGCCCCAAGTGATTCTTCCTTTTGAAGTTCCCATTCAATTAAACATATTAAAATGCAACCACATCCCAAATGAAATATAATTTTACTATTAAATTTTAAAATATTTACAAATGTTTATTGTTTTTGCTTTATTTGCTCTGTTGATGAAAAATTATCGTTATTCTTAAAAAAGTAAACTTCCATATTACATGTAACTGGGTATGTGGATGTGTCAAAGTTGCAGTTCCCATGTCACGCATTGAAAACATTTAATTGCATATTTATTAGTTTGCAAGGTGCCCTTTTCAAGCATTTTCAGAAGCATTGGAAGTTGGTGGTCCCTAGCACTCTGCTATGCAACTCGAAGAATAAAATGTGGTGTAGTGGTATTCATAACTTTAAGCATCATGAAGATCTTGGCCTACATTCTCTCCTCCACAAATATAGGCTGCAATGTGGCTTAGATGCTGTGGATCGTGACAGTGAGCACGTGTTGTAAAGATTTCACACAGATCTGCAAGGTGAGCAAATACTCAAATTGATAACTCGATTCAGTACGTATCTGAGAGTTTATTACCAGCGTGTGCCTAATACAGTGAGAGATAGAGAGTATTTATATCTCAATTCAACATCTCCTTACCACCCACAGGCAGGGAAGATATGCATATCAAAAGTAATGCTATTGAAGGAGGCTGACTGTGTTAGCAAGAATTAGGAGCCCAAATGCTAATGGAGCCCTTCATTCTGCCTAGGTGTGGGAGGGATCTAGAGACTTTTCTCAGAGGAGCTGAGATCCAGAGTTGTGCACTGAAGAATAAGAAGGGTTTTGACAGATTAAGAAAGAAGAAGAGGGAAACATAGATGAGCTGCTTGTTCCCCTCAGTGCCTGCCGAATGATTAGAGACTCAAGGCTCACGTGTGTGAAACAAAGCAGGACAAGTGAGAACTGAATCCAGCAGCACATGGGAGGCTCCGACTTGGGTGGTCAAGAAGAGGGAGGTGCCTGTATGAGTCCAGGGCAGTGAAGACAAGTTTTGTGGAAGAGCTAGCACTTGAGTTGGACCTTGAGGGACTGTTGAGGTGTGTAAGAGAAGAGGAGGAAGGAGGACACTCCAGGGTGGAGATGGGAAGAAGTTGAACAGGGCCAGGGACAGGCCGGTGCAGGATGCTGAGACCAGAAGTTTGGCGTCTTTGGAGTCACAGGCGATTCTGATAAATCTGGAGGGAAAATGCTTCTTGATAAGTATGAGCCCAAACTATGCAGGAATCTACCTTCTTTGAGATGAACTGCGACTGAGTCATCATAAAACATTTTTGGTCAACAGACCAAATAATCTATTTCTTTCAATACTTAATAAAACCATGGTGATGACTAATCTCTGAAACAAGGACTGGCAAGAACATATGCAAAGACAACCGAATCTCACTGGGATGAAAACCTGAACCGAATGTATGACATGGCTACTGTGGATGAGGCATCTATTGCTTTATTAAGAAAAGTTAAGAGGACAGGAACACCTGGTTGGCTCAGTAGGTTAAGAATATGACTCCTGGTTTTGGCTCAAGTCATGATCTCAGGGTCGTGATCTCAGGGGCATGAGATTGAGGCTCCCTGCCCCACCTCCTGTTGGGCTCCAGGCTCAGCATGGAGTCTGCTCAAGATTCTCTCTCTCCCCCGCCCCCGCCTCCACCTCTCCTCCCACGCTTGCGTGATCACTCTCTCTCTTTCAAATGAAGAAATAAACATCTTTAAAGGAAAAAAGGTTAAGAGGATAAAAATGGGTCTGTGACCTTGGACAGATTGTTTAACTGCTGAAAACTCTCTTTCTTATCTCTTAAGTGGGGATAATGGTATCTACTTTAAAGGGTTGTTTTGAGGATTCGTTGAAAAAACCTATACAATGTCCTTCCCACAGACCCTCACACAGCATAACTGGTATTCAGTGAGCATGATACCACATGTCTCCTATTTAGGGCAGGAGGAGTGTGATTTCTTAAGGCTACACAGTGGACCTTCTTCCCTATGAATTTACATCTTCCCTCAAACAAACACCAGCGGTAACATCCCGTCCCTAGTCTTCGAGTCTTAAGGGCAGCGTTTCTCACTCACAGTAGGGACAAGGCCATGCAGCATGCTTCCCATGGCACCCCAGGGCCAAGGGCGCACCTCTGTACTTGGGCTTGGTCCCGTGTGCCCCCTCTGCGAAGACAGTGCGCAGAAGGGATAGCTCTAGGAGTTACGCAATCCAGTTGCTTTGCACTCATTTCCTCATCTGTTAAATGGAACCCCATAGAAATTTTGTGAGGAGTAAGTGAGGAAAAGGATGTCAAATGTCTGGAAAAGTCTGGTGAGCGGGGGACACTTAATAAATGAATGTTGGTTGTCAGTACCACCGCTCTGTCCTCTCTCCTGATGGTCCCTCCAGTGCTCGGCCCCAAGGCTGGGCCGCTAATAGAGATTCCGTGGATCTGAAATCTCCGGCTTAGTGCCAGACTGTTCCCAGTGGGAGGAATCTTTTTCAAGGAAGAATGGCATTGGCAGAAGGACAATGAGCACTTTCCCATGAATGGTCTCTGGACTGCTCTGAGGGGAAGTCTGGCCTGTAGGGAAAGAGAAGGGAAGGGCGTGGGAGACACAGTCCCAGAAAGAAAGTGCTAGGCCTGGAGCCAGAGCCTCCTGGGGTTCCCTACACCCCTTCCCCAACACCGGGAGGAAGGCACTGAGTCTCCCCGCTTCACAGATGAGGACACTACCAGAAGGCTAAGAAGGACCAGCTAACGAGATCAAGATCACAAGGTTCCCTGCGACAGAGCAGGGACAGGCAGACATCATGTGACTCCTAAGCGTTGGCACTAGAGATGGGGGCTGTTCTAGCCACGAGGTGGAATTTCATTCACTTTGCTTAAAAAAAAAAAAAAGGAAAATCAATCTAACAAGTTGTTTTTCTACACACGGACTCCACGTAGAACAAACAGCCGTTGGACTGACTGCAGTCCCGTCTTTCAGCAGGTTGCTTTGGTATCCTGAGCGGGGAGCTCACACTTGCACGCCTGGCAGTATCGATGACCACGCAGTCATTCTGCCAGGTGCTCCCCATCCCTGCGAGCCTTCCCCATGGCCTCAGGGGAAACGTTAGGAAGGGTGGGTACAGGCACAGGCAGCAACCTTACGTTCTGGACTTCTCAGTAGAGTTTTCATGCTGTGAAATCTGATCACCTTTCTGTAAGGTTAATTCTTTCTTTTTTTGTAAGATTTATTCATTTGACAGAGAGAGATACAGCGAGAGAGGGACAGGGGGAGTGGGAGAGGGAGAAGCAGGCTTCCCGCTGAGCAGGGAGCTTGATGCAGGGCTGGATCCCAGGACCCTGGGTTCATGACCTGAGCTGAAGGCAGACGCTTAACACCTGAGGCACACCCAGGTGCCCCTGTAAAGTTAATTCTTGATCTGTGATTTAATCACCGAACACAGTAAATATATTTAAGGTTCTTCTTATGCATATGTTCATAAATCTTTTTAAAAGATTTTATTTATTTATTTGACAGGGTGAGATAGAGAGAGTGAGCGCACAAGCAGTGGGAGAGGCAGGCAGAGGGAGAGAGAGACTAGCAGGGAGCCCAACACGGGGCTCAAGCCCAGGACCCTCGGATAAGGATCTGAGCCGAAGGCAGACGCTTAACTGGCTGAGCCACCCAGGCACCCGACACAATTTTTTTTTAAAAACCCACTTTCCGAGACAGTATGCCATCATTTTTGGCTCAGGAAATCCAGTTGTCGTTATCATATAGATGGGATGTGAACCCTGCAAACCACAATATTCAGCCTAATCCTTCTCTGCCTCCTTTCCCTAGTTTTCAAAGACTACGGATTTGGGATCTGTCATCCTGCCGAACAGTGAGGGGAAAAGCTGCAGGCAGGAATGAGGAATGTACTTATGTCAGGGCAGCAAGTGGCGGTAAATGGGTGGGGGAGATAATCATAGGCCATATTTGAACCGTGAGGCTCTAATTATGTTCCTCGTTTTAGTACGGAGAGGGCCTGAAAGTTCTCAAAGCAGAGGTGATGTGCCCTGCCAGCCCTGCCAAGACCAAGGGCAGGGGTATGACTTACCCCAAGACCACTGGACCCAGGGAGGCAGAGCCCATTCTCTCTACTGCTCACAGGTACCTCGTAGGAGCTCTGCAGGCTCTGGAGAAGGAAGACTAGACAATGTGCCTCCCATTGTCTAATTAAACACACAAACAAATTAAGCTCTCCTTCCCATTCAGTGTCTCAGACAGACTTCTGCCCTTCCGGTGGGAGGAGCCGCACACAGGGGAAGGCATGGGGCCAGGCATCCTGAGAGAGGCCTTCTAGTCCCAGCTCTGCTCCTTACTCCCTGCTTGACCTTGGGCAATTCATTCCCTTCTCCAGGCTTCTGTTTGCTTATTTGTAAAACTGCAGCATTGCACTGGGTGACCTGTGAGTGCCCAGGAGGCAGGATTTAAACTCTCCAGTAAGACCAGGCGGTCTCAGCCTAGCAAGCCAGGGACAGGCACTGAAGTGGACATTCATGCTAAGGGTCAATGACCTCCCTGAGTGTGGAAAAGGCAACCAGGCGCCCTCTTTCCTGGCCGAGGAGGAAATGAAATGTGGCCTGGTGAAGGCGTGCCAAGGAACATTTGCAAAGGAATCAGGGAGACGGGTCTTGAAGGCATTCAAGCTCCCTGATATGGAGGCCCTGGGCAGGAAAAGCCCACTAGGGGACCTTCCATAAGGACCTGTCCCATCACTGCGGCTTGTGCTGTCCTTGAATGGCTACCTTGCTGTAGGGACAGGGTCTCACACGTGGCCCACTGCTGCAGCAGTTAAAAGCCCCCAGGGCTCCTTGGACAATTCTCTGTAGAGGTAAGGCCAGTGGGTCGATAAGGGCCCAAGAGGTACATTCCAGACTTTTGGATAATCTACGGAGGTGGTGCTGGAGCAATTAATGGGAAATGTTCAAGGGAGCTCACCAAATACATACTGCAAGATAAAGACATGGGGGCATATAGCTCAGGAGCTCACCCAGAGATCTTATCTGTGGATGGTTCCAGAGAAGGTTGCAAGCAGCTAACTGGGCCCTGCTGTACCCTCTAGAGGACTGACAGCTTGGGGCCAAGAGAATAACCTCATACCTCAGTCTCAGGTGTAGGAGGGCAACGGTGTCAGTGGCCACACACAGGGCTCTGGAGTGGGGGAGATAGAGGCAGGCTGCAAACTCCCCTTAATACCGCTGGCTTTGGAGGAGATGGTAAACAAGCAGCTGTCGGTCTCTAGATCCCAGATCTGAGAAGGGAATGAGGAAAAGAGTAATTGGAGGTCTTGATCAGGCTGCTTTGCTCTGTTTCCAAAGCTGTCACCTGTTGCGGGGGTCTGGTTAGGACTGTCCAAAGTTTAAACCCTGCCTTGCTTCCCCCTCGCCAAAAGGAAACATGTTAAAAGGGCTTCCTTCTCCTCTATCCTTTGTAAAGGAAGCAGAAAGGCAGGCCCTTGTTCCTGAGCCCCTCTGCCATGCTGGAGCTGCCCAAGAAGCGGAGATACCTCTGGCCAAGCTACCCTGGAGCTGAGCTTCACCCCCCACCACGAGGAGCGGCCAGTGGCTTCTCCTCTCCTGGACCCTCTTTCACAGTGGAGGTTTGGTATCATGGGTCTGATGTGTGCAAAGAGCTACCTCTATCCCCCAGATATGTTCCCATTTCTTAATACAGTTCCTCAAAACCAGCCACGGGGGAGAGATTTGGAGGGTTCAGGGAACAAACTTCAGCGTTGCTATTGGTTAAGGACATGGAGGTCCAGAACCCCCTGCCTGGGTTGGAATCCAGGCCAAATTACCATACTCCCTTTCCCTCCGTTTCTTCATCTATAAAATAGGGTGACTAATAATAATGCCTATCTTACAGGATTTAAAATCCTAGGGATTTTCAAATATTTATACAAAATAGTGTTTAGCATTGCTGCTAGGCCATGGTGCAATGGTATATGATTAGAGTGATAATATTACGGTTGATCATTTATTAGGATTATTATGTAAGCCATGCTATGGGTCTTGTATTATTTTAAGGAACTGTGATCTGAAGAGAGCTGCAAGGGATGGCCACATCCCTGGGGAAGAGCAGATGGGCCAAGTGTAAAACGGGGAAGAGAGAATCGTCACAAAGACAGCCGTTGCTTAGTGAGCTGACAAGTGCCAGGCATTGTGTTAAATGCTTTCCATGCATTGTTTCCTTTACTCTGTTATGGGTTGAATTGTGTCCTCCCCCAAAATTTGTATGTTGAAAACGCCCAGTATTTCAGTGTGCCCTTCTTTGGAAATAGTGTTGTTGCTAGTGCAATTAGTTAAGAGGAGGTCAAGCTGGAGTAGGATAGGTCCCCCCAGACAATATGACTGGTGTCCTTGTAAGAAGGGGAAATCCAGAGACAGACACAGAAAGAGGGAGAAGACCATGTGACGATGAAGGCAGGTGTCAGACTGATGCTTCTATAAGCCAAAAAATGCCAAAGGCTGCCAGCAAACCACCGGAAGCTGAGGCACAGAACAAACTCTCCCTCAGCCTCAGAAGGAACCAACCCTGCTGACACCTTGATTTTAGACTTCCAGCCTCTAGAACCGTGAAACATAAATTTCCATTCTTTAAGTCACCCAGTTTGAGGCATTTTGTTACAAACAAATAGGGTCTTAAACCAAGTTTGGGAGGTAGGTACAATCCATTGAGTTCCAGCTCCCTTACAGACGCAGTGAGCAGCTAAAGCGGGAGTCCTTCTCAGGCTTATCTCCCTCCAGAGCTGCACTGGAGAACCTGAGGACTCAACTGGGCGGGATGTACTTGGATGGGGCTCCTTTCCCCTCCTTTGCAACTCCGGGAAGCAAATCAGCTATCAGGAAATTTGAAGCCTTTACCCCTTAAGCTAGACTCTTTATTTGTTGAATTTATACTGTTTATTTTCCTTAGTTCTCCCCAGCAGGTAGCAAACTCATTTTGAAAGTTCTAGCCTGCTTTTTCATCTGTGATTTTAGGTCATGATGTAAAAAGTGGGAAGCAATACACTCTGAGAGGTCAGTATGGGGGTGACAGAGTAAAATAATCCCATGGAAAGGTGACCCCAAGGACTACTTGTGCAAGGAGCATCCCCCACTCCTTTCTGGAGTATTGAATTGTTTGAAAATGCTCATTTTCCTGGATAGAAAGGTAACACCACACAGTTTTTTATCAGTCACTTATACCACAAGGGGAATCCATTCATCTGGTAATTTCTTCTTACTTCATGAGGTAATGTTACTGAAAGAGAGGAAGTTTTGATGAGGGGAAGGATGAGGTAATTCTGAAGCCTGGCAGAGTGATCTCAATTGGGATGCTATTGAGGGACCCCAACGAGGTCTGCGGAAGGGAAAGGTAGGAAGGAACTCTTCCTACTGTTGTTGAGGTTGAGTCAGCAAGTTGGCATTAAATCCCCAAAGTAAAAGTAGTTACAACAAATTAGCATCACTGACTTATCTGTGGCCTGTCCAGCACCCTCCTGTCTTCTGTTAGGAGAATGGCCTCTCTAATTGCAAGCAAGAGACAAGAGACCCAAACCTGGTCAATCTGTGTCTTCTCTTAGATTTTTCTGGCTGGAGCTGATAGTGAATCTGGAGTTCGGTTGTGAGTTCAGACACATCAATGGTCCCAAGCCATTTGGAAGGAGATAGCCTTTCTGCACTAGGAGTTGATATCAGTGTGGACAAAAGTAGGCAGGCAGAGAGCGTGGGAAGAACGGTGCCATCTTTGAACCCAGCTGTCTATGAGGCCATCTGTCTGATGATCTGGTTTCAATAACCAATAAATTCTCCCTTTTTAGCTTAAACTACTTGAGTTGGATTTTTGTCTCTTTGTTTCAAAAGAGTCTTACCTAGTACAACTACTCTGTGGTGAGCATAGTTCATACATTACCTTTTATGAGCACAACTAAGCTACAAGGTGGGTCTTTCCTCCATTTTACAGAAAAGTGACCAATGTCCAAGAGAATTAAGTCACTGAGCTCAGAAGGATTGAATACTTCACCCAGGGTCACCTAGTTTCTGGTAGTTTCAGAGTTTAAACTCAAGTCTGTATTTCTCCAAAGCACGCTGTGCTCCAGCCCCCAAATGCACACAGAGGTCCACAGTGGAAAGGTGTTGCTGGGAACTGGCCACCGAACTAAGGCATTTCCTGGTTTCCCTTTCACCCAGCATTATGAACTCAGTGGTGGAGTGTGAGAGAAAGTGATGGGTCATTTATAGCTGTGATTTTTAAGAGGCAGATATGCCTTATCTGCTCTCATGTCCATTATCCTGGGATGAAGAAGACTCTGAGAACCAAAGGACCTTGCATAAGGACAGCCTGGTTCTTGAATGGGAGAAAAAATGCCCCTCACCAGGAGCACTGGCCTTGGGTATATATGACAGCAAACACATAAATTTCTATTGTCTCAACGTATGGAAAATATAGGGTTTATTTTTTACAGTGACAAGCCTTATCTTAACTATCACACCACGCTTCCTTCCTTCAGGAAATAACTTCCTTTCTATACTAATTCCTGTTGACACAAAACAGCCCTCTTCGTAGTGTGCAATATTAAATTCACAGAAAATAACAAGTGAAAACAGAAAACCGAACCTGTCACTTTACTCTCCTTTAGAGTAATGCCAGAAACCAGCAGACTCCTGAAACGTTTCTTGTGTCCCCATGATTTAGAGAAGTGAAATATTTGGGCTGAAAAATCAATTCAAAGGACAAGGACTATCTGATCAGGCATGCTAGAAATTTAGCTGTCTGGGTCCTGGTTGATTACTTTTTATTTGATAGGAATAATGTATTCTGAAATAAATTACACACCATATTTCCAAGATAGGATTTCAATATATTTTAAACACATTTTGGGAAGTGATTCAATATGCCTGAATCATCACAGGCAAGAAGCTAATCTTGTAATCATGATTTTAGATTGGAAGAAAATGGAGAGGCACTAGGAAAAGAAAATAGGATAGGATACGTGTCCTCACATACAGAATTATGATTATCTGATGGTGCTAAGTTTTGGGGGAAAAAAAGCTCATTAAAAATATGAAGTCTCCAACTTTGTGGCTTGGGAGGATACCTTAGGATGGATTCGATTTTCAAAATAAATCAAATACTGAAGTCCATGAATCTTCCCATTTTAATCAAATTTGTTTGGAGGACTGAATTGAGTGTGGGTCCTGGTTGCATCATTGACCATGATCTCAACACCTACTTTTGTGTAAAATGTCCTCATGGTTGCCATGACATTGACTCTGAGCTCATTCTACGGGAGCCATGGCGTACCCCCACACACAGTGAGAGCATAGTCTTTGAGGCTTTTCTCCCCACTGCTCACTCTTGCTCTCTTTTCCATCTCATCCCCTCCATGGGTTAAAATTCCATCTAAATGCTAATGACTTCTAAACTTATATCTCAAGCCCTGACATCTCCCCTCAACTCGGGATGACCCTATCCAACACATCCACAACTGAGCTCCGGGTCTTATGCTCCTCTTCCCCACCATCTGCCCTGTCTCAGTGGGCTCTAGCCCAAAGCCTTGGTGTCCCCCTTGACTTCTCTCTCTCCCCTCTCCCCCTCCTTTACAAAATAATGGTTTTATTGAGATATAATTCACATCCCACAAAAATTCACATTTTTAAAGTGTACAATTCAGTGGGTTTTAACATATTCACAGAATTGTGCAACCATCACCACTGTCTAACTTCAAAACATTTTCATTATTTCAGAAAGAACCCCCATACCCATTAGTGGCCACTCCCTATCAGCAATGACTAAACTAGTTTCTGTCTCTGTGGATTTGCCTATTCTGGACATTTCATATAAATAGACTCATCCAAAACATGGCATTTTGTGACTGGCTTTCACGTAATATAAGCTTTTTCAAGGCCCATCTATGTGGTAACACCTATTAGTGCTTCATTTCCTTTTGTTGCTTCATAATATTTCATCGTATGGATATACCACATTTTGTTTACCCGTTCATTTGTTCATGGACACTTGGGTTATTTCTACTTTTTGGCTGTTATGAATAATGCTGCTATGAATATTTGTATGTAAGAATTTATGTGAACATAAGTTTCCAATTCTCTTGGGTTTAAATCTAGGAGTAGAATGGGTGGGTCGTATAGTAACTCCATGGCTAGCATTTGAAGAACCACCAAAATGTTTTCCAAAGTGGTTGCACCATTTTAAATTCCCACTAGCAAGGTCTGGAGAGCTCCGATTTCTCCACATCCTTGTCCATGCTTGTTATCATCTATCTTCTGATTTCAGCCATCCTAATGGGTATGAAGTGGTAATTCATGGTGGTTTTGTTTTGCATTTCCATAATGACTAACAATGTGGAGGACCTTGTCCTGTGTTTATTGACCATTTTAATATTTTCTTTGAGGAAATTTCTATTTAAGTCCTTTGCCCAGGCTATTTGTGTTTTTATTGTTGAGCACGCAGGGTTTTTTTGTATTCTAGATCCAACTCCCTTATCAGAAGTGTGATTGGCCACATTTTCTCCCATCCCGTAGGTGGTCTAACCGCTTTCTTAATGGTATCTTCTGAGGCACAAGGTTTTAATTTTGACGACATCCAATTCATTTATTTTCTCCTTTCGTCTCTGTGTTTTGATGGCGTATCTAAGGAATCATTCCCTAGTCCAAAGTCATGAAGATTCACTCCTACGTTTTCTCTGAAGAGTTTTGAAATTGTAGCTCTTTTTACATTTAGTCTATGGACTGTTTTGAGTTAACTTTTGTGTATAGTGTGCAGTAAGGGATTGAAGTCCTGGATCGAGGTGTAAGCAGGTTTGGTTTCTTGCGGACTTTCTCCTTAGCTTGCAGATGACCCCCTTCCTGCCATGTCTTCACGTGGTTACACCTCCATCTAAGTGTGCTGATTTCCTCATCTTATAAAGACACCAGTCGTACTGAATTAGGGCCCACCAATATGACCTCATTTAACCTTAATTAATTTTTTCTAGGCCCTATCTCCAGATACAGTCACATTGTAAGGTACTGGTGGTTAAGACTTCAACATATGAATTTTGAAGGGATGTGATTCAGCCCACAGCATCTACAAATCATTTACTATGTGTGTAGTCGATAAGCTGGTTTTACGTATCTATGCAAAGCAATGATACTGACCTGCCTGAGGCTTCAGCATTCCTTTGATTCAGACTGCTCTAAACTCCCACCCTCTGGTCCCATGATAGTCGAGAAAGAAAGATGGATAAAATCATGAAAACTTTTCATATTCACTGAAAAAGCATATGAAACGCTGGATAAAACAAATCAATAAAATTTCTTTTTTTTTTTTGGTATAAAAAAGTGCATTACAAATGTCACAAGCAGCTGAATTTTAGAGGTGGGTAGGACCTTACATATAAAAAGAGGTGTGAAGGCAAACAAAATGAAGGTGATGATACCATGACCTCTACCAGGGTCAGAAGTGTTTAAATTCTAAGTCTTACAGACAACATTTCAGGAAGGGCCCACCTGCCCTAGGTGTATTGCAAAATAAGGTAAGCACTAGTAGCGAGGGATGGTTGCCTCCCCCATGTCCCCATTCCATCCCTTGCTCCCCCTCTTCATCCTCCAACACACATTCTCCCAGGGGAATCAGGACAGCATGCAAATAGGAACTGAGATGTTTTAAGGTTTACTCATCCCAACAAAACACCAGGTATAGAAAATTCTCTAAGAGACTACCCTTTGATTGCCCACATATCTTCTTTTTCCAAAGCAAACCCACAAATGTAACTACCATTTGAGTATCTGCTAATGCAGAGACCTCTAGAGCTGCAAAGAGGGGAAAGAAAACACCAAACGAACACATTCTCTATCTGAAACTGTTGGACAATGCATCCAAAATGTGAAAGGGTGAAGACCTTAATAGTGTTGTCGGTGGACATGGAAAATATTTTGTTATCCTCAGCAGATACATGGATGTAGATCACTGGAGCCATGTGGCTTTTCAGCATACCTGTCGGTTTTCTAGAATGGAAAAAGAACAGATGAACACCAAGCAGTTCTAAGTGCTATTTCTAAATAAAAATGCAAGACTAAACTTGGCCCGGATCTGGCAGTTCTATTCAGCCTGGAGGAGGGTTATGTCTCCTTCTGAAATCACACAAGTATATATCTTGTGTGATAAAAGGACTGAAGCAAATAATACCCAGTTATAGCAACACAACTCAGTGTGAGATGAAGCTCTGGGTTTTGTTTCTCCAACTGCTGACAATATCACTATAAAAGGAATAAACGAGGAAGAGCACAGGGTGGTGTGGGAATAGATTCTATGGCAGGTTGTTGCTTTATGCAGGCCAGAGTTAACAGTATTCAGATCTGGGGGGAATGTCTTTTTAATATAAGTTTATTTTAAGGAGCTCTGAGGAATCACAATGCCCTCGGGGTTGCAGGGCTGGGTGTGTAGTGAGAGGGCGGGGAGGTGGGAAGAAGGGAGGCAGGGCTGAGGTTGAAGGGGAGAGCACATCATTTTATAACCACGTCACTGGAAGGTAAGTGAATTGTTCTCTGTCACCAGAAGAATGGGAGTCTAAGATAAAAGATGTGGGTCGAAAATCATCTTTCTTTCTTTCTCTTTAGGCATCCAACATTGCACTGGGTGCTATACGTGGATGACCTCATTTGTGATCTTTATTACTACTGAAGGGTAGATACTCCTGTGATCACCATTATCGAGGAGGACCCTGGCTGCAGCCCTTGCTCAGGATCACTGGGCTAGAAGGTGACAGTAGCAGGATCAGATCCCGCGTGCCCCCTGGTCTCCTGGTGCAGCCTCAGCAGCTGCCTGCCCCGGCAGAGGGACATGGGTCACCTTGCAGGTCCTCCACTGATGCCTGGTACAGAGCTCAGCGAGGAAGTGTGGCGCACCTTAGGTGACTTGTTCTTGTCCCCAAGTCCCCACTATCAGTGCATGAGAAGACTACTCCCCATTTTCCACTCTCCTTCTGTCTTCAACACTTACCAATGGAAATGGCATAGGCTTTTAGAATCAACCAAAATGTGTTTGAACCCCAGGTCTGGAATTATTTCCAAAATTTATTTAACTCCTCTAAGT
Source organism: Ursus maritimus (assembly GCF_017311325.1). NCBI lineage: Eukaryota > Metazoa > Chordata > Mammalia > Carnivora > Ursidae > Ursus > Ursus maritimus. The sequence goes on along the minus strand of NW_024423344.1, from coordinate 11,117,145 downwards.
TTCATTTTCTTCATTGATAAATGGAGTCGATGAGTTGCCTATTAACCCCAAAGAATGAGTCTTTAGTGGCCACCAACAGAAGTTTCCCAGGCTGTGTGTATAGGAGATCAATTTTGGACAAGGGTTCTTAAATTATCCTAAAAGGGAATTAGTGATCCCCTGTGTTGCTTTCATGTACTTTATTAGATCAGTGGCACTTTTGGTTGGAGAGAGAAAGAAAACTTACCCAGGCAGATAAGGATTCCAGATTTGAATGATTCGATCCATTCCCCCTGTCAGCAGCAAGTTCTTTCTCTTACAGAATGAAAATGCCTGGACTCCTTTGTAGATGCAAAAACAGTTCGATCACATTCTGCCCGCCTTTGGGGCAGACCAAGGAATGCTTGTTCTCTTCTTGCCTCAACATCTTTTCTAACACCCCTTATCTCTTTCGTCGTTTGCTTGACATTTGTTGTTCTCATAGTGCACCCTAAAAATAATCACAGAAAAACAAAACACAGCTTCTTAGTATGATCAGTCAATTTTCTGACAAGTTGCTGATTTTTAAAGGTCCTGGTTTTGCTTTCAGTGAGGACTACTTTTTTTCTTTCTCCTTTACCCCCTGGTGTTACACCATGGATAGTTTGAAGGATGAAAATGGAGTCTGTAAGAATAGCAAGATTCATTTCCCCTCCTTCTCTGGAAAGAGGCAAGAAGAGTCACCCCGGGGTAAGGAGGAAATGTGAAGAAGGCCAACTCATTCTGAGGAACCTTGATTTTAATAAATCTCTACCTAGCACCAGGCACCGTACCAGGGTCTCACCATACATGATTTTGTTTGAACCTCCAAGAAACTCAGTGAGGCAAGCACCTTTACCTCCATGGGACAAATAAGAAAATTTATACTATAGGGGTTAAGAAACTTGTCATTAACAAGACAATGAAACTACGTCTCAAACCCTAAATCAGGGCTCATTGAGTTGACCTATCAGTTTCATCCACCAACCAGGCAAATGTCTCCTACAATTATTTTGACATTTATTTTTAGCCAAATGACTTTTTTGCTTATGAACGTACTGAACAGTAAAATCAAAACAGTAGCAGCATACCGAAGCAATCACAGGCCTTCTGGTAGGTGTCAGACAGGGTCTCATCAGATGATCATGAAGGACATCCCATCTAGCTTACCCTCAGCTGTGTCCAAGGTGGCTGAAGGGCCTTGGATGAAGAAGGTGGAAGAATATTTCATCTTCCAGCCTCCCCCTGCCCTCACGCCCAAATAAGAATTCTCTTTCATGGCTTGTGACGTCGACAGTTACTTGAGGGATAATTGGTGCTGTCTGGATGTCATGTGTGTTATCACAAGTTACCAGTTCAACCGTTTTCCAGGAATGAGGAGAAGAGTTTGCTATTCGGGAAAGTGGGATGCTTCATGCTTCATCTCAGAGGGTGCTTCTTCAATCCAGCAGGCCTCCTAAAGGAGGACTCCGATGCAGATCTGCTAAGTTTCAGGAGAAGTGAGAAGTGTCTATTTTCATTGGAAACTTCCAGAATTTTAAAGTTTGGTGCACGGTTTCAAAACAGGATCCTGTTTTACGTCTGTCTGTGGCTGCTTGGCCCATGGCTGCCTCTGGAGACCTCTGGTTTGGGACCGTGTTGCTGTGAGGGAGGACAAGAAGGTGTCTGGGAAGGGAAAGGGGGCTGTCATCTTTCCACTTCTGAACCTTTTTTCCTCAGTCACCTGACTGGTCTCCAGTCCATGAATTCCATTTCGAGGGACTGGGGTATGTGATCCCCACTTTATTTGGGGCTATAGTCTGAGTGTTGGGGCAGTTTGTTGATGGTGAGTTGAGGTGACAACCTGCTGTCCACAGTTTCTCCCAGCAGTGGTGAAGGGCTGGCGTGGGTAGTGCAGCTAGCTAGTCCCTCTGGCCCTGTCCTTCCCTTCCTCCTTTGGTATGCAGCAGGAAGGTAAACAGCCTTGAACTCGGAGCTCTTTCATCTGTTAGAGAGAGGGGAGGGGAGGGTGAGCACTGAGTGCAGATAATTACTTCAGACGGCAGAGTGAACCTGTGTATCTGTGTGAGCACTTGAAGATCAGAGCAATGCAGCAAACCCTCCTCAAACACCAGTTTGACACTTTCACCTTTCTTGTTATGAGCAAAGATCTGAAACTTCTAAGCAGGTGTGTCACTTTATTTTTATTTTTTTTTAAGTAGAAGGAGAGCAGCCAGTTCATTTGCATGATCTCTAGCAGTTCTCTTCCAACAGAGCCAGACAGAGATACATGTTTAAATGGTTGTCATGGAAACCAGAGAGCATAGCTCTCCCCCAAGGTCTGAAGGAAGGATGATGAAAAGTTTAAAGCAATCACCATGGAAACCTAGAGCAGATCCAAGGCAGGTTCTGATCCCCAGCACACTAACTAGCAGATAAGTCTTCAGGTGCTGGAGTCCGACAGGAAGGTGGATTCTGTGGCTGCTAACACCAGGGCTGACCTAGAAGCCACGTGCACAGTTCTGGGCTCCCAGCATCCCATGGGATTGGCAGTGAGGTGGGTGTGTTTCCCCAAAGCTCAGACTTTCACTCTTCCTCTTTTGAGGTGGATCTTGGAGCCTCTCCTGCCCATCCTTCCTTTTACCTTATTCCTCCCTTCCGTCAGTTTCTTCAGTGTGGCAGGAACCCACCTTCTGCTGTGACAAATGGAGCCCTGCCCAGGTCTGCAGAGGGAAGGCTTTCAAAGCCCAGCCTTGGTTTCTCTGTGACCTCAACCAAGATATAGCTCCTTTTGATGTTCATTAATAACCAAAATGAAGTCAGAGATTCCTGTCTTCCGTCACCCTGAGTAAACAGATGCACTTGAAAACACTTCCTACTCTACAGAGCCCTCTCTGTAAATCCCATTTAGGGATGGGGAGCGGGTGCTATAGCACCCTGCGGAGGAGTGTGTGTGTGTGTGTGTGTGTGTGTGTGTGTGTGTGTGTGTGTGTGAATACACGGAGAGCTGACAGAAGCAGTGATGTGAATGTAGGACACTGTGGGGACATGCTTGGGGGGCAGTCGATGGGGAGATGGAGAGGGGATAGATAGCACAGAAGGAAAATATTTGTCACCACAGAATTCTACTTTTCCTGGAAGGCAATGCTTCAGAAGATCTCTTGGGGAGAGAGAGGTATGGGGTTTGAATTCTGACCACAGGTAAGTCCATTCAATAAATATTTATTGAGCACCTATTACGTACCAGGCACTATTCTTAGCACTAGAGACACAACACTGAACAAAACAGAAACCTCTACCTTTGTGGGGCTCATCTTCTGTTGGGGGAGGGCAGACCATAAATAACAAACGAGATAAATTATATAGTCTATTAGAAGGTGATTGGATTTATGGATTTAGAGAAGAATAGAACAAGGTAAAGAAGATTAGGAATGCCAGGAGCAGGGGCTGGGCTGTTCCAGGATATGTATAATGAAGTGGGCAGGGGGGCTCACCAAGAAGTGAGGCCTGAGCAAAGACTTCAAGGAAACGAGGGAGTGAACGATGTAGACATTTGCAGGGAGAACCTCCCAGAGGGAGGATCTGGTGAAAGATCTTAAATATATTCCAGGAGATTGGTGTGAATGGGGTGGAGTTCATGAGGGAGAGAAGTAGGAAACCAGGCCAGAGATGCAAGGGCTGGGTTGACACACAGGGCCCTGGAGGACTTTGGCTTTTACTGTGAAGGAGAGGAGGGCGGGTGGAGGATTTGGATGGTCTGACTTCTAATTTTCCAGGCTCTCTGGGTGCTGTGTGGAAAAGAGACCATAGGGGAGGCATGGAAGCAGGGAGAATTGCAAGGCTCTTGTGGTAATCTAGGGGAGAGAAGAGAGTGACTCCCACTAGATGGTAGTGGGGGTGGGGCCAGGGCAAAATGGCCAGATCCTGGGTGCAGTATGAAGACAAAGCCAACAGGTTGGATGTGGCCTGTGAAAGAGAGGGTCAAGGGTGATGAGTAGGTTTTGGCTGGAGCAACTGGAAGGATGGACATAGAAGCAACTGAGCTGGGGAGGATGGTGTGAGGGAGAAGGTGTGGATCCGGGTTTGGATATAATTTGGATGTCTATGAGACATCCAAATGGAGAAGTCCTGTAGACAGACCCACGGCAGTTGGAAACGCCAGACTGAAGTTTGGGGGTGGAGCTGGGCTAGACACATGAATTTGGGAACGGACAGCAATGGTGCTGGAGGGGATCACCGTGGAGCTGATGGAGATGGAAGAGAAGAGCGAGGACAGAACTCTGGGGCTCCAGCAGCTAGTCATGGAGACATGCAGGAGCAAAGGCCAGCTTGCATTGGGTCTTAGACAGACTGGGAGGTGCGGCCTTGGAAAGACCAACTGCAGGCAGCTTTTTCCAGGGGTCTGGCTGCAAAGGCTCTTTGAGCCCCAATATTCTTATCTTAGCACCATGCCTGAGAAACTACAGAGATGGTAACTGGGCTGGGGACGGTGCTGACTCTTCCTGTCCTAGACTTGTCTAGATCTCTAGAGATAATTAATATTGGTTCAGAGTATGAGCAGCTTAGTGGCCCTTGCTTTCTGGAACATGAGAAAGAAGAAGGGATGAACAGGAGACTCAGCAAAATTAGGAATCAGGGAGTGTGAGCTGGATGGATCCTTAGAGCTCATCTCCAGCATTTTAATTGAACTAGGAAGGAAATGGAGGCCTGAGGCCATAGGTCTGTTAGTTGCAGAGCTGGGGTTAGAACTCAGAGATCCTCATTCTGGATTCATTGCTTCTGTTCTGCACAAACACTGAATTTTGAGCTGCTTCAGTTTCTGGAGGCTGAATTTTAGTTTCTTAGGATTCATATCCATGACCATTCCAGAAAACCACAATTTCCCAGTTCCAAGAACATCTAATGAAAATTCCCAAGAAATTTCTTAGCCATTGCACATCTCTTTCTAACGCTTTGGTGATTTAAATGTCAGTGAATCAGAAATGTATAAAGGAAGATTTCCTTGAAAGACAACGTGAGCTTGAAGGCTGTGAATCAGAGGTGGAAGGGGCCTCGGGGAAGCAAGGTGGTATTTGATAGGAGGCTGAGATCTCAGGCATGACTCATTACTGATTTTCCATGATGTTCGGTGGCAATTGGGACAAGATTCTAAAGGAAAGGAAAGGGGAAAAAAAGAAACTCCTAGGATTTCAGCCTTTCCAAATCTCAGAAATGCTCAGGCACAGCTTGGCTGAAAGGCATCACGAAAGAAATGGCTGTCGTCATTATGTGGGTGGTTGACTTCTGAGTTGTTTAAAAAAGCGTTAACTATTTTATTCATTACAAATGCACTGCTTGGTGAGTTCTAAGCAGGCCCTGAAAATCCAGGAGTGAAGCTGCAGGAAGGGAAAGAGGAGGTGAGGGCCAGTTAGAAAGGCCAAGAGAAAAAGGTGAAGATCTTTCCAGCAAAGGAAATATCTGTAAATGAAATGAAACACCCCAAGTCATGCCTGTCCTCTCGGTGGTGAATATCCACCTCTTGCCTCCCAGCCTTCCCCTTCTCTCTGCAGGGAGCCTGGCTGGGCAGCAGACCTGAATGTCTGTGATGGGGCTTTTCGCGGATTCCTTTCTCAGGCTGCTGCTGCTCCTGAGCCCAGGCATGCAAGGCACCCATCCAGAGAGCACAAAGATGATCAAAGGTGGCTTTTCTCGGCCACAACTTTCTCCCTATGTCAGGGTGAATGATAACATTTCTTTTCTCTGCAGTCAGAGTTTTGTTCTGCTCCAGGGTCAGAATCTTCCTTTTGAAACCAGGCTGTCCTAAAACAAGTCCCAGGAGCTGAGGGATAGACTTTCCCAACCCAACTCTAGGGCATGGCAGGTGGACTCCTGGCCTTGGGGTCAGAAAAACTGGACTTGAGTCCCCACCCACCTCTTTTGGCTAAGTGACCCAACGGGCAAACTTTAGCTTATGTGTCCTCACTGGTAAAATGGAGCGTGCACACAATTCCTACCTCACCTGGCTATCATGAATATCAAATAAGAAATATAGTTTATGTGAGTGGTTCTTGCCCTTGGCCACAAATTAAAGTCATTGTGAAGTGTCCAAAACAAAATACAGAGGCCTGGGCCATACCTCCTCGAACAGTGGTTTTAAATCTATAGAACCACCTGGGGGGGGGGGCTTTTAAAGGTCCTGATGCCCAGGTTTTATCCCAAACCAATTAGGTCAGAATATCTGAGAATGAGACCCAGGCAACCAGCTTTTATAAAGTCCCCAGATGATCCAATAGGCAGCCAAGACTGAGAACCTCTAGTGAATGTGGAAGTTCTTTATAAATTAGTAAGTGCTAAACACAAAGAAGGAATCACCATCAGTAGCAACTTGAAAATTAAGTATGGTGATGGGGGTGCTGAATACGTGTATGGGGCTTTCCGACATACTCTCAAGGCCTTCACGTGATAAGTATGAAGTTTAATTAAGTAAATGTGAGGAACTGAGAAGATCTTCAAAGGGCAAATTATTAGAAAAAAAATAAAGATATTAATAAAATATAAAGAGGAATTTTTATGTTATTATGATTAAAGGATGCTTCTCAGACTGGCCGTGTACACAAGTCACCCTCAGTTCTTTTTCAAGTGCCTGGGACCTCTCAATTCTAGCGTACACCCAGGGGACGCCATTGCTGTGGGTCCAAGGATGACAGGCACAGGTCTTGAAGACACACGACCTGGAATCCAGTCCTTTGTCTTCCATTTCTGAGTTGTGTGACTCAGTGCAGTTGTCACTCTTCACTTTTTTGTCATTAGTAAACCCCCTCTTCCCATCCCCACTTCCAGAAAGCACATCTCTTCATGCATCATGTGGTTGAACGGGCACAATCAGGTTCTTATTGCCCCTGCCTTTCCTGGGTCACCGGATTTGCAATTGTCCCAAAGATGGGCCAAATTGGTTCAGTGAGAACCTTCCCAGGGGCAGCAGGACTGGAGACCAAGAGCAGCAGCCAGTCTCTGTTAGTGGCAGTGATGAGAGAGGTGGGCTCTTCACACTCTGAGGGAACTGCTGTGCAGAGGAGAGAGAGAGACAGAGTTGGAGCAGAATCTGAGTCCCTGCTTCTAGGACTTTCCAACACTTGGTTGAGCTTCTGCCCTTCTCATGTTATATGAGCCATCCAAAAAATTCTCCTCTTGTTTGCCCATTTGAATTACATTTCTTTCAATACTGAAAAAAAAAAAAAAAGCCCTGAAGGATACCCCAGGACAAGTTAATGAATGACTTTGTGCTTCACTTTACTCAACTGTAAGATGGACTAATAGTGGGACCTAAACCATAAGGTTGTTAATGGAGATTAAATAAAATAATACATGGAAGGTACAGTGTCTGATACTTTGTGCTCTGGGCCAGAGATTGCAACAACTTCTGACCATGAGCTGTTATGGGGGGAATGATCCATTATAAAGGGGTTGGATTCCTGGTTCAAATCTAGACCAGTCCTTCACCCAGTACCAGGATGTCTGTCCTCCATCTGGTCCAGACGAAATGATTCCCATGTCAATAGCACAGACTTGTTTTGCCATATTCCCTACTTCATGGACCTAAGATCAACCTGACTTAGTCCATGTCCAGACTAGTTGTGCATTTGCGGATGTAAAAGTGAGGGATGAATTGGGATCTGGGTTCTTCCTTGGCCTTTCTCTGAATGCACTTGGTCAACGTCCTGCTTCTAGAAAATGCAAAGGTCTTCAGGTTCTGGGTCTTCCTGTTGCCATCACTGAAAACTGTTATTTCCAGCATGCCTTTTGAATTGTAGAAATTCCCCAATTCCACTTCACACCAATGCCCAAGACCACTGTCCTGTGTTGATATTACTGTATATTTAATATCTTGTAACACATTAAGGGTGCTCAAACGGTGTAGCCTGAGGTTGCCTGAAGTGGATTTTGCTCTTATTTCAAATCAACAAATATTGACCGAGCTCTCAGTATGTGTGAAGCCCTGTGATAGGAGTGCCTTCCCTCACTCTGCCTCTCCAGCAGCCTAGCGTGAGGCTTATAAAGCAAACCGAACAGTGGAGGATGTCACATTTTGAGCTGCGGAGTGTGGGATGCCTGTTGCAATGCAGAAATGATAAAGGTGGGAGACATCCAAGGATCTGGCATACAGAGAACATTACAAACGTAAGGGGGGGTGTAAGCAGTACCTATTACTAGAGCACTGGGCTCATGGTTGGAGTTTGAAATGACAGCTTTGATAGAATCGTAGTAGTTCAGCTAGAAATGACAAAAAAAAAAAAAGAGAAAATGCTAATTAATATGGAGCTCACACACCAGGTCAAGAAAGCGTTTGTAACAATATCCAAAGCATTCTCTTGACACCCGTTTCGAGAAGGAGAAAGGACCCGCTTGCTCATAGGATAGGCACATGTTAAAAAACCCACTTTTGTGAGTGGGCAGACGTGTGTAGGTGGCCTGGCAGAGTGCGAGTGCGTGGGGGTTCTCTCTCCTTGACGCTAGCTCCAGGCTAACACCAGAACGACAATTCCTGGGTATCCTGTCTGGCAGATTGTGCTGAAGCTTCTACTACGTATTTTAGATATTTCTGAGAAAATCGGAATGCTGCCTGCATAGCTGCAGGGGGTTCATGGAGAAAACAGCTTATCCTTCACTATAAATCGCATTTAAATTGGATGCTTCTCTGAGCATCATACTGGGAAGGGTAAAAGACTCCCTTCCCCTGTCTTTGAAATCGAGAGCCAGGGGGCGCCTGGGTGGCTCAGTCAGTTAAGCGTCTGCCTTCAGCTTAGGGCATGATCCCAGGGTCCTGGGATGGAGTCCCCCATTGGGCTCCTTGCTGAGCGGGGAGTCTGCTTCTCCCTCTCCCTCTGCAACCCCCCCATCCTTCTCTCTCTCAAATACATAAATTAAATCTCAAAAAAAAAAAGAAAATGGAGAGCTGGGCTCTGAAGCAGCTGTGCCAGAATTAGGGAACCAGGGCCTTCAGGCAGGTGCCAGGGCTGGTCTTAGGTTCAAAGAACAGGAGTTGGTGGCATTTGCAAGTGTCTCTGCTCGTAGGACACCTCCTCCCTGGAGGAGGTCCTTATGAAGAATATAAACTTGTAAAATGGATAAAGCCACAGTAGTGTGGGAAGAGCAACATGCTAGCTACAAGGGCAAGAATGGGTTCTCCTTTAGACCTTCCAGGCACTCTGCTAGGCTCAGAGGGGCACCGACAGAAGACAACCCTTGGTTCTAACCGCCACGGCGGACAGAAACCAGAAAGCCAGAGACACAGGAAGACGGAGGGGAAGTCTGGGGAGCGAAGAGAGGGTTTCCGGAGCTTGGGGCCTGACCCAGCACGACAGGATTCAGTGTCCCACGCAACCTACAGAGCTCAGAACTGTCTCTGTCTTTTCTCCGTTGGAACAGGCTCCCTCAAGATGGCTCAGGTGGCAGACCTCTGAGTGGGGATATCATGAACACACCCCCTGAGGTGGTGGGAGAGTTCTCCTATGGTTCAGCCCCTCTCTGTTAGCTCCCTTTCTACACAGCCAGTGCCAAGGCCCGCTTTGTCTCCCCCCACCCCACCCCCCCTCCATGTGTGGTCATCCCTTGGATGGCACTGACTCTGGATTTTGGTATTGTTCCTTCTACCTTCCAAGATAATAAGGGTTGGCAGTTCACTAGGACAAAATGTCCACACGCCAAGAATGGCTCCATCTTGCAAAGTAGAAGAAGCCAGGTGCAAAAGGCCATATAGTGTGTGATTCTATGTACATGACATGGCCAGAAAAGGCAAATCAATAGAGATGGAAAGTAGATTAATGGTTGCCTGGCCCTGGGGTTAGGAATGGGGATTAACTCTACCTGGTTAACAGAGGTCTTAGTAAGAGGTGATGGAAATGTTCTGAAACTGCATTATGGTGATAACTGCATAAGTCGGTAAACTTACCCACAATCATTAATTGTACACTTAAAATGGGTAAATTAATGATATGTACGTAGCTCAAGAAAGTTGAATAAAAAAGGATTTTGTGCCAATCACCTTTAAGAGACATATAGGTATTACATATGGCAATTTTACATGTGGTTGTTTCGTTGGGTTGTTTCTTTTTTGTATTCTTAATTAATTTACATTTCCTCTCCAGGAATTTACATTTCCTCTCCAGGAATTAATTTACATTCACCTACTCCAGGATTCCTATTTTATTTTCTTCTTTTTGTGTTTGAAACTTTGTTGGTGTTAATCTTTTAGACAAATGCGATTTTCTTGGCCCAATTTTTCTTCCCCTTGGATTTTCCTTTTCACTTAGCAAATAAATTTGGTCCTTTTCCTAGTTTTCCTTTCACCCAATAATATTTTCTAACTTTCTTTTCTTGCCTTAAGCCTGATGTGTTTAGGAATAGACAAGAAATGTTGGCAGGAGTCTCTTCTCCCCTAACTGGTGCTCTATCAATCCTGAAAAACTCCTCTTCTCTTTCTAATCCTCCGGACAGTGTGTCCACTCTGTATTTGGTTTCTAGGCTGCCTTAACGTAAAGAATAATGTTTTGCTTGTTTATGTGTTTAAGAAACACTAATTTAGCTTCTCAGAGCCAGTAGAAATCTCAGGAAAAGGACTCTCATGTCCAAAGTCGTATTATTGGTCCTAAACACTTGGGTCATTTGACTTGGCTCCCCCCACCAAAGAGGAAAGAAAACACACCTACTGCCTTCAGACCCAGATGATGGCTGAATGGGAACCCCCAAAAACAAGTATGCCAGGAAGTTCAAATTGATCAATTTCACTAGCTTCTAGAAACCAGATGTTTATCATTCTTTGTACTATTCTGGGTATTTCATGCAACTTTTATTTGTTTTTGGCTAAGTTAATAAAATTATCTCAGGAACAGTGGTCACTCATTAAAGAATATATATATTTATTGGATAGTTTGGCCCCTACACCTGGAGAGAGACGTCAGGCTGGCAAATTCCAATTTACTGTTAACTTAAACATTTCTTTCTTTTCTTTTCCCTTTCCTTCCCCCTCTTCCTTCTTCCCTCCCTCCCTCCCTCTCTCACTTCTTTCTTTCTTCCCACTCTGCCTTCCTTACCTACTTCCTTCCCTCCTTCCTTCCTTCCTTCCTTCCTTCCTTCCTTCCTTCCTTTACCTGAGTAATCCAGTCTCCATGCACTTTCCAGCGGATATAGTTTACATTTGGAGAGGTCACAACATTATTAATGCTAATGTTTGGCATGTTCTCAATTTTGGGCAGCTTCTTCCAAGTTCTAAGGAGAAAGATATAAAAATCTCAAATGGATAAGAATGAATGTCCCTCCCACATCCTGCTTATTCCAACCAGGAACTTTTCTCAGATGATCCTTCTGGCCACAAATTCCTTCCCATCCTCTGAGGCCTCTCTAATTCCTCCACAGAAGCCTCTTTGATTATGCTAGACCATTTAATCGCTCCCTTTTCTGGACTCCAGGATACACTTGATGTGCAATGCTCTAGTTTTCTCTCCCAGACTTGCACAACCAACAGGCTTTCAGAGCCCACTAGGCCCGGCAGAGAATAAGGACTCAACCAGTACTGACTGGCTGAGGACTCTGAGTATCCTTGTGTGTCCCAGTAGATGTTTGAGCATCTTTTTTAGAAGAAGATAGGGTTTTTGAAGTCAGTCTGACAAAGAAGCGGACCTTGCTTGTAGGTATCATGCATGAAGTCAAATGGGAAGAACTTGGAAATGGCATCAATGACCTCATGTGTTATAAAAGCTCTTAAATTATTAATTCACATGGTATAGCCACTTTGGAAAACAGTATGGAGGTTCCTCAAAAGGTTAAAAATAGAGCTACCCTATGACCCAGTAATTGTACTATTGGGTATTTACCCCAAAGATACAGATGTAGTGAAAAGAAGGGCCATATGCACCCCAATGTTCATAGCAGCAATGTCCACAATAGCCAAGCAGTGGAAGGAGCCAAGATGCCCTTCAACAGACAAATGGATGAAGAAGATGTGGTCCATATATACAATGGAATATGATTCAGCCATCAGAAAGGATGATTACCCAACAATGGCATCAACATAGATGGAACTGGAGGAGATTATGCTAAGTGAAATAAGTCAAGCAGAGAAAGACAATTATCATATGGTTTCACTTATTTGTGGAACATAAGGAATAGCAGGGAGATCATTAGGAGAAGGAAGGGGTCAATGAAGGGGGGTGAACAGAAGGGGAAATGAACCATGAGAGACTATGGACTCCAGGAAACAAAGTGAAGGTTTTAGAGGGGAGGGAGGTGGGGGGATGGGCCAGCCCGGTGATGGGTATTAAGGAGGGCACATACTGCATGGAGCACTGGGTGTTATATGCAAACAATGCATCATGGAGCACTGCATCAAAAGCTAATGATGTACTACTGTATAGTGACTAACATATCATAATTAAAAAAAAATCACATGAATATTCTGGGAGACAGATTGTCCTTCCACAGCTGAAGCAGGAACAAAGCATTTGGAACAAAACAGAGAAATGATTCACTGCAGTGGACCCATGTCTGCCCAACAGGTATTCTTGCACTTCTTCCCTACCAACAAAACCAAGGCACAGATCCCTTGATTTCAGAGGTGACCTGTGACTCAGTTCTGGCCAATGGGAGAAGGTAAAATTAGTGAGGGGCTCTGGGAAAATATTTTGCTTCTTCAGATAATGTGAAAATAGTGTGAAGCACTGCCTCTCTCTCTCTCTCTCTCTCTCTCTCTCTCATTTTTCTTTCTTGTTTTTCCTCTTCCCGGCTAGCATTCTTTCTGATTTTTAAACACTGTGTGAGATGATGTCTAGAGCTCTGGCAGCCATTGTGAGACAAGAGGCATAGGTTGAAGGTTGAAGGTTGAAGGACGTAGGTTGAAGGACAAAAAACCAACATGCTAAAGATGGTGAAGTGACATAATAGAGACTGAAGGCTCTTCATGACACCACTGATAAGCTAAACCAATGCAGCAACCACCGATATCCTGACATTTTTATTAATGAAAGAAAGATAAATTCCTTTATCCTTTGCTAGTCATTTTTCCCTGTTATTTAAAAATAACAAAAATTAACTTTTTACTATGTCAAGCACAGTTCCAAGCACATTATACATATTAACCCATTTACTCCTCAGCGTAAATCTATGAGATAGGCACTACTATTGTGCCCTTTTTTAAAGACGAGGAACATAAGGCACAGAAAGATTAGAGAACTTCCCAAAATTCACAAGTAGAAGAGTCGGGATTCAAACCTAAGCAGCCTGGATTGCAGCTTAAAGCACTCTTAGTGGTTAAACTAACTGTATACAATAGTCTACAATTGATGCTCTGCTGGTTCAACAAGTCACAGAATTACAGACTGTTTTAGAACTGCCAGGGATCTTTTGAGATGACCTTGAAAATATTTGAGTTAGATATAATCTGGGATGGTGATCTCAGTATCGTGAAGCTTGCCAGTAAGCCATTTTTATATATACCACCAGCAACCACAGAAGTGCACTAGCTTCCCCAAAAGCAGTCCTAATATTGGACTTTTTTCCAGAGTCATTGTGGTTTTCCCCCATTTTATTAATTATATCATAATAAAGTTCTCTTTTCCCCCCTTTATTAGTTATATCGTAATAAAGTTCTCTTACTCTGTGCTTTTTATTTTATTTTTTTTTTAGTTTTTAATTGATCTTACTCTGTACTCATGGCAGTTTATTTTTTCATTTAAATTGTTCATTACTTTTGACAACTTTCGAATAGTCAATTGTATGTTTCAATCCACTCAAAAGTTATTCCTTGAGATTCTTCTGTGAGTAGTGGTTCTATCAGACTGGTAAGAGACCCTCTAAATTGGCGATCACTCAGCACTCCCTCTCAATTTGGTTATAGCCCTTGCTGTACTGTCTCACGTCATAGAGGGGTGAGGGAGAGTCTATGTGAGGACTCACCTTCTCTCCAAATTCCCTGTCAGGTTACCTCGCCTCTTGCACATGCCTTTCCATCCATCCTTACCTGATGAAGCTCTTTAGTGCTGAGTTTTCTTGAATTTTCCACCAAATACCCCTAATCCCCTCGCCACCTAAGCCACAGAGTACAGAAAGTTACAGATTGAATAGATCTCCATTCCCAAACTTCAGAACTCTGGACCCATTCTTTGTCTTTTTTCTACTATCAGATTATGGCACCTCAGAAACCAACACTGACTACTTTGACAACCCCCATTTTACCTGGGGAGTTGTCCTTTTAAAAGTTATTTTATGCTTTAAATTGACTTGGTGTTATAACAATACCCCCGAAGAATCTGATATCACTGGTTAAATGGAACATCCTTCTTTAAAAGCAATTTTCAAGAAGCAGTTTAAAACGTCTGGTATTGTTACTTTATGACGTGTCTGTTCTCCAACAGTAGAGCAAATAACAAGTACGTCTCCTCAGCCTGCACCTTCCTTTGTCGTACTTTGAGAATCCCTCAACTCACTTTTTCTGTCAATTAATCTCTTGTTTAAATTTCTCTCGCATAAAAACTTTTCTGACCTTCTTCCATTAACCTCTCCTTCACAAGACCATTCATCATCTGTGTTACTTTTCTCTGGATACATTTAATTTCTTAGAAGGAATTGGGCAGAATTCCTTGACAGAAATAGGGCAGAAGAGAAAAACTGGCCAAGTTTACAGACTTGGTGAGGTTAAGGAGATGGGGATGATGCTCAGTACTCAAAGGTGACTGACTGGGACCTGCATCAGTATTTCAAGAGCTAAAACTCTAGAAAAAACCTCCAATACTGCTGGGAAACATGGGTTCAGTCTCTAGTGCTGAATTAACTGATGGGGAAAAAGTCTCTAAAATAAGAATAAGAACTTGATTTTAATTTATATTTCATTCTGATAATAGTTTCTTTATGGTCCAGCAGTATTTTTTAAATTCAGACAAGATTTTTTAATTCCACCAGGCATAAAGTAGATAGATTTCTTGAGATACTTATGACAAAAGCTGTTCTTGTTTGAAGGTGCCTACAGGAGAGAATTAAATAATCTTTCTTGTATCAATTTTTCATCCACTCTTAAGAGCTGTTCTCCATAGTGCTGGCTTGATGAGTTCGAGTATGTTTGTATCAGGAGCCAATTGTTCACCTTGAACTTTATCTTTCAGCTTTTCAAAAAAACAAAACAAACAAACAAACAAAAAAAAAAACAACTAACACATTCAAATCACCGGCATGAATCTCCAAGGAAGCAGAGATTGGAGGAAGCTGTCAATGCAACCGGAACCTCAAGTCCCCGGCCCTCCATCCAGGACACTTCAAGAAGCAGTATGGGGCTCTTCCCGGTGACCCATGAGAACCCTTCCCACACTTCAGAAGCTCCATGGCTGTGGAAGGCCAATGTCACCTGGGACTCTGGTTCTCTGGTTCCCAGCAGATATACTGAGAAATTGTTTCACCGTGTGTGTGTGTATGTGTGTGTGTGTGTGTGTGTGTGTGTGTGTGTGTGTGTGTGTTGAGGGGTGATGACTCGTCCATTATAGGGAGAGCTCCAGCAGATTCATTCTTTTTCACCCAGAGGCAACTGAAGAATATTGTGAATTGTCCTGCTGTGACTTGAGAAAACCAAAGATTGCTGGAATTATTATTACCAGTACTGTTTCTTCTGTTTCTTTTCCATTCTTCCCCCAAAGGTGTCCTTGCATTATATCTTTTGAGCAAATGAGTGAACACCTCTAGTCAAAGCGAAATGAATAGTACCAGGTGAATCCCACCCTATGGGGAGGTTTGAGGGACATGCCATAGGACTCTGTTCTTACTGTGCCCTGTTCCATAGTCTCCTCTAGGACCTGGATGAATACAGTGAAGTACTGTTAAATGTATTGACTACACAAAGCTGAGAGAAAGAGAGAATCTATTGGGTGTCAATGTCAGCATTTAACATTATTTTAACCAAATAGATTAAGGATGTAAAAATTCAAAAAAATGAAATTTAACAAGAAGGAAAGTTCTGCATTTAGGTTCAAAACATCAATTTATAAGAAAAGGATGAGGAATACATGGCTTGAATGTGGGAGGTAATGTGCCGGCAGGTAAAGCCTTGGTGGGCCATATGGTGCCTTCTGGTGTCCAGTCTTGAGTACACCAGACAGAAAAATCACACTTTGTTTTTCTTTTCCTTTTAAAAAATTATTTTTATTTCTATCCAAGCTATATGAACTTGCTTAAAGAGTACAATAGTTCTGCAAATTTGAGAAGCTTCACTCTTCTCCCCATTTCTATCCCCAAGGGTCTCCACATTCCCACGTTTTAGATGATTATTTGGCATCTCTTCCATGTCTTTAAATAACATGCCTACGTGGCTTCTTTGGTTTCTCAGAGTGGGGTATTATCTTTTGACTCCCTACTTTCATTTGCTTAGACTTCAGAGTACTTAGCATTTTTTACCCATCATGTCAATCTTCTCTGAAGACACCCAGCTCCACGAAACATTCATTTCATTGGCTTCACCTTCTGAATTGCTCTGGCTGTCCTAACCCTGATCTACAGCTGTCATCTCAGGCCCTCCTTTTCCTGTCATCCTGGGACGCAATTTGCTCCTCTTCTTTGTTATCTCCTGTTTGTTGTATCTCTGTTCTTCCTCTTTTCAGTTTTCTCCCTCACTTTGTAGAGAAAATCCTCTCGTAATTTTCTGAAAGATATACATATATGGGAAGTACATTTTAAAACTCTGGATCTTTGAAAACGGCTTTGTTCTACTCCCACGTTTTGCTAATAGTTTATCTGGGCGTAGAATTCAACACTGGAGATAATTTTTCTTCAAAATTTTTAAAAGATTTTATTTTTAAGTAATCCTTACACCCAACATGGGGCTTGAACTCACAACCCCAAGATCAAAAGTCACATGCTCTACTGACTGAGCCAGCCAGGCACCCCTCCTTCAGATTTTTAAAGAGATTGCTCCATTGTCTTCTGGCTTCCAGTACTGCTCTGGGGAAGTCCAAATTGTGAGTATTAATCCTATGTATAGTGAACTGAATTTTTCCTTCTCTCCACACTTCTAGAATCTTCTCTTTGCTCTTAATGCTTTGGTAACTCTTCTCAAACTATTCACTCGATTATTTTCTCCCCTTTCTTTTCTCTTTTTTGTGGGCCTAATACTTGGATATTGTACTCCCTGGGCTGGTCCTATGGTTTTCTTGTCTTGTCTCTTTTATTTCACACTTTTTCTTGTCTTTTTGTTGTACATTTTGGGAGAATATTATCTTCTAACCATTCTACTGAGTTAAAAAATGTTTGTCACAATTTTAAATTCCAAGAACTTTTTATTCCCCAAATTTTCCTCTGTAATGGCACCTTCTTGTTTAATGGATTTTATCTTGTCTCTCCAAAGATAATAATGACTTTGGATTGCTATTTCATGCCTGAAAGGAGAAAGTATGTCATCAGTGATCTAGCTGGTAGTGCTTCCAATTCTGGGGCCCATGCAGAGGGGCATGGCGTTCTTCCTTGTAAAATGGTTTTTTGGCTCTCAGCTATTCCCATGGCTGACCTCAGGATTTAGTTTTTTGAGGTTTCCTTCGTAACTTATCATGGGTTTATCTGCTTTCCAAACTCCATATTTTGCTGCTGCTGTTTCCATTCATCCTATCCTTGTGGGGTTGTGCCTTCGGAGGGAAAAAAAAAAATCCCCTTCCTGTTGTTCAGATGAATTTTGTTTAGGTGGGAATAAAAGTAGAGGCCTGTGTTCAACCTTTTCTGTTTCCTGGAAGGATGGAAAGTCTATTTGGAATCATGCAAGGGTTTGTCTTCTAATATTTAGAAATAATCTACATTTTGGGCGGGCTGCCTTGAGACAGAAGCTCCCTTTTCCTGGAAGGGCCAAACCAATTTGGAACGTCTACCTCTCAGGGATGTGGTAGAGACGCTTCTAGTTCCACTGGCTTGGTCGCAAATTAGATAAGATGCCTACCTGAGACCTCACTCAGAATCCTTCACATCTATTATTTAAACCTCTGACTACATTACAGTTATTCCAGGCTTGGAATAATGTTCAAATGTTCAAATCTGAGAGAATGTTTTGTTTCATTTTCCACACAGCCTACAGTGTACTTTTGTGGAGGGATGGCCTCGGTGAAAAAGTGATACTAGGAGGGAGAATTTGTGCCTTCTGGTTCTGTCCTCCAGAGATTCAGGGGATGAGAAATATGTCTCTAGCCACCAGCAGGGAATTGTTTCCTCTGCCTTCCTGAAACAATGGGTGGGGTAGGCATCCGCTTCCGGTATGACCCGTACAATCAACATGTTACAGCATTTCTCAAGGTAAGAAGACCCTGAAGCCCTAAAATGACAACACTAGAGAAACAGATGAACTAGGAGATGCTTATGTGTTTCAAAAAGACTCCTCATGTTCTAAAAGGGTTCCCCTCAGTATTTTGCCAAACAGAAATCAATCCTTTCAGCTGAATGATATATCTGACAGAGGCAGCTAGGGAAAGCTGAATATCAAGGAACACAAAGTTATAGTGTGAACCACTGCTAATTGAATAGCATGTCAAGAAAATTGGGGCGCCTGGGTGGCACAGTGGTTAAGCGTCTGCCTTTGGCTCAGGGCGTGATCCCGGCGTTACGGGATCGAGCCCCACGTCAGGCTCCTCCGCTATGAGCCTGCTTCTTCCTCTCCCACTCCCCCTGCTTGTGTTCCCTCTCTCGCTGGCTGTCTCTCTCTGTCAAATAAATAAATAAAATCTAAAAAAAAAAAAAGAAAAGAAAATAAAGCATGACTGAAATTATATTTGGTCAATGGACAAATAAGAGGCCATTTATCAAAACTCCTCTTATAGTCAACTTTCCAGCAACACAGCTGTCATGTGCAGTCGATGAGGACATATGCTCACAAGTGGTTACCTGAATGCAGTCTTTCAGCCATCTCTTCAACAATGAAGAAGTTAATGTCTTAGTTAGTTTTTATGCATTTTCTAATGCTTAACTAATTTTAAACTAAAAATAAAATCCCTTGAATTCAAGATCTTGTGAAGAGCCAGCAACCATCCATCCATGCATCCATCATCCACGCATCTGTCCAAGCATCCATCCATCATCCATCCATCTATTTAATGTCTACTAAGGACTCAGAAAGAAATTACTACCCTCTAGGATCTCGCAGTTTAGTGAAAGAGACAGATTGTTGACAGAACATTTTGTCTCAGAGTTATAATCCCAGTCATTGAAGTATGCATGGACTGCTTTGGGATGCATGGTATGGAGAGGAGAGAAAGGCTTGCTTGAGAAAAAGAGGCCTAGTGAGGGCCCAGAAGGGTACTGTGGTTGAGGCAGAGGAAGCCGTCTACACAGACTCATGGGACCATGAGAGGAGAGAAGAGGATGCTTATTAAAAGCCCACCTGCGTTAGAACATGGGGGCCACTGGGAATGTGAAAATACCAGGAAGAGATGAATCTGAATAAATAAGCAAGGCCCCAATCTTGAAGTGTTTTGTGGGCCACACTGACACATTCAGATTTTATCCGAAGGCAAAGGAAAGTCACTGAAGGATTTTCTGCAGAACAGAGACATCACCACCTCTCAGTCTCCTCTGCTTCCCCCTGGTCTGAGTCACCATCAACAGTGGAGCGATCATTCAACATAGAAGTCAGAGCCTGTCCCACATTGCTTAAAACCCTGCCATGGCTCCAATCTGCTACAAGACCTCAAGTGACTTCCCTTGATTTGGAACTCATGCATTCAACTCCCTGCACGAATCCTGCTCCAGCCACACCAGCACGCTCACTGTGCCACCATAGAGCACTTCTCTGGATGTTCTGTCTGCAAGGAATGTTCTTCCCCACCAATATCCTTGTGGCTCACTCCCTCACTTCCTTTTTGCAAATACCAGCCTTTCAAGAGGACTACACTGGCTACCCTATTATAACATATATGCACATGCTTGTGCACACACACACACACACACACACATGCAAACACACATGCCCTCAGCACTGATGACACCCTGTGCCTTGCTCTGTTTTCTCCTTGTTTCCACAGTACTTATCACCTCCAAAGGTATCGTGTAATTTATTATGCTTATTGTTTTTCTCCTCCCACTAGACTCTAACTAGGTATCGAGTAGACATCTTTGTTGTGTTCACCGTCATGTCCCAAGCAACTAGCATGAAGACTGGCATACAGTAAATGCTCCATAAATGCTTGTTGAATGAGTGGAAGATTTTACAAAAAGATCATTCCATAAAAATATGGAAAATGATCTGTGGGGGTTTGATATTCGAGGCTGGGGAGCTCGATGACGAGTTTGTTGCTGTGATGGCGATAGGTTGGATGCGAAAAGTGGCTGAGGGGAGAGAAAGGAGAGCACAGGTGATAATTACTAGGGGGAGAGAATTTTCAAGACTTGGTGACCAATTATTTGAATGTAGAGCTGCGTGACCTGGATGATTGGCCTGGAGCGGGCACATAGGGCTAGTGAGGCCATTCACGGAGGTGAAGAGAACACGGAGGAAGAGAACAGAGACACTAACTTTTGGTGGATGGCAAAGACATCACTAGACATGCCATCCTTCGGTTCTCTGTAGGACAGGTGAACGGATGCTTACTATCTCTATGTATTATGGCGTATATATGGGTTTTACGGTCTCTCTCCCCCTGTACAACCCTGAAGCAAACACACAATTTACCTTCAATTTTTACCAAAATCAAAATAACTGATGATAATAATTCAGTGCTTATCCTATAGCCACTGGCCTTCCCTCTGGTCTTATCTGAGGCTTTATTTCTTTTTAAGATTTTATTTATTTATTTATTTATTTATTTATTTATTTATTTGCGAGAACAAGCTGGGGGGAGGCACAGAGGGAGATGGAGAAGCAGACTCCCGGCTGAGCAGGGAGGCCCATGTGGGACTCATGAGATCTTGACCTGAGCCGAAGGCAGATGCTTAACTGACTGAGCCACCCAGGCACCCTTTAACTAAGGCTTTAAAAACAACTTCTGTATGAAGCACAACCGAGTACCTCTCTCATTTCCCTATTGTCCATTTTCACATTGACATCCAGAGGTTAATTCTCGATTCCCCTCCACCCTCAGACACCCTCTAATTTTCCCTGAAATGATCATGTCCTTAGCTAGATTACTTGATACAAGAGCAAACTCACTGTAATCCAATCCTTAGGGAAACCACTAGATTTTTTTTTAATGGCTGGCAAGGCTCTGGCTTCTCTCCAGTTCCTCAAAGCAGTAACCTCCTCTCATGATAAAACTGTACCCACTTGCTAGAAACTCAACAACTTTGTTCTTCCCTTTCTTCATAGCTCCCAGATGGCCACCAGCTGGTCTGGGCTATTTCTTGCATTCTAATCCCTTTATCCGTCCTCCTGGTTTTCTTTTTGATCTCTGTGTCTTGCCCCTCCTCCTTCTAACAGCACCATACTATTATACCCCTCTTTGGAAGCACCTACCTTTTAAGAGAATTTGAGGATTTTTTGGAGCATGACTTTTTTTTTTTTTTTTTTTTTGGCTTTTGTATTGTAAGGAAAACCAGCTGCGGGGACGTGTGGGAAGAAAAGCTTTCTCCAACAGAGGGACAACCACCTCCTGCGTGAAAGGGGTCAGAGCTGACTTTGTTCCCTGACAGGGCTGTAGGGGGACAAATGCACCTGGCATGATCCAGAAGCCACACCTCGGTCTTCCACCTGCTCTTCATGGGCACAGCGAGATGTCTGGCTCCCTTCCTGACTTTCTAACCAGCCGGCCGGCCAGGGTGATGGAAAAATGCACCATTTGATCTCATTTGAGTGCTTTTCTATTCCAATCCCCCATGACCAGATAGTGGTGCACCCTATCCCCCGTGCTTTGCAATACAGAACTTTTATTGATTTGCAAGATTATAGCTAGCAGAGTGTCTGAAATAGCAAATCGAGGAAGTGAAGCTACGGTGTCTGTGTCTTCTTCTGTGTTCGTTAGGCCTGTGAGGGTCTGTGTTATGTGTGTTCGGGGGACAGTTTCCGTGAGGTCTTGGTGAAGGCCTTGCAGGTGATGAGCCTCTGTGTGTCTGTGTGGGTGGCATTGCCGATGCAAGGAAAGGGTGGACATATTTGCGTGTCTGGCTTGTGTCTCTGTGTGCACAGGACCCGTGCTTGTGACTGCATGTGTGCGCAGGATCTGTGTGTGACTGCGTGTGTGTGTATGCAAGATCCTCGTGTATGACTGCATGTGTGCGCAGGATCTGTGTGTGACTGCGTGTGTGTGTATGCAAGATCCTCGTGTATGCGTGTGTGCACAGGATCTGCGTGTGACTGCGTGTGTGCACGGGATCTGTGTGACACTCACAGGGGACCTGTGTGGGGTAGTGACTGGGTGTGCATCTGGATCTCTGCACGGTGTTTGGAAGCTCGACTGTGTCGTGCCTGTGTGTCAGAGGGTAACGTGCGGTGCTCTGTGGGGGGAAGTGGTGAGTGTCTGGATGGGGGATTGTGGGGTGAAATTAGGAGATGCACATGGCTGAGTGCTGCAAGGGAAATCTGTGGAAGACGTGTGGAGGGGTGTCTGCAAGGGTTTGGAGGGTATTTTTTGAGATGCTTGTGGAGGACTTTGGGGGTGTTAGTAGAAGTGTCTGTGTGGTGTCAGTGGGGTGTGTGTGGGGTTGTGGGGTGTATGAGAGTGACTGCAGAGTATCTATAGGGTATCTCTGGGGGCGAATGTGAGCATGTAGGAGTGTGTAGGGGTATTCTACTCTGGAGCCTGTGGGGGTATTTGTGGGATGTTTGGGAAGAGTCTGTACATTTGCCTTTGGAGGTATTTGTGGGGATGTCTGTGGGCGGGCTTCTGTGAAGGCATGGCTGGGTGTGGGGGTGCCAGCAGACCCCCACGCCTCTCTCCATGGGTCTGCGTGTCTGTGGACGTATGGTACATGAGGGCAAAACGACCTCAGACAATTCTCGCAGAAGCACACCTTACCCTGCGTTAGTGCCTCAGTGTCCCCAGAGTGTGGCTTGGACAGGCCCAGTTCTCTGGCCACAGCGGGCCACTCTCTCGCTGGGATGCCCGGTCACCAACACTGATTGGCCGACGCCTGTGCTGCACACTGCTGGCCTCTGAGGGCCCAACGTGACTTGGGCGTCACCTCTCTCCCGAGGGGAGCAGCCGTGGGTGCCTGCTGTCTCCTGCAGGGTGCACACAGCTGCGCGGTCCTCACCCCATTCCCAGGGCACCCCCCCCAATGGACCAAGGGAGGCCTCAGCTGATAAAAACACAAACTCGTCATCTCCAGGACTAACTGGAGAGGCAGAAGAGAGAGCATGTCCAGCATCCTTTCTTCCAGCCAGCTTCCAAAAATCAGGTAAAAGTGCAAGAGACACTTGGATTTCAATCCGCTTTTCTCCAAAGGGAGAAAATGAGATGTCCTACAGAGATTGTGCTTTTCGCTTTATCCAGCCAGCTTCAAATTCACCAATGATACGTCCATTCAGAGGAATCCTGTGTCTCCTCATCAAGAGGCCATTGTTGGCAAAGTGGCATTTATGTTTAATGTGGGTAGCGCTGGTGTTCAGCATTAACAATTAAGTCCTTTCAGCATCTCCACGACGCGGCTTGTATTTGCTCCCGGGTTTGCAAATGGAGAAAGCAAAGCAGAAGGAGGTCGCAGTCTTGCGTGAGCCCCTGCGTGGCCCGGATTCCAGAGATGCCCAGCTAGCGTGGGACACGCCAGGCCCTCCTGTGGTCACTCCAGCCACGGGGGAGAACATTCCGGGATGAACCCTGAGGGCCCAAGCAAAAGCAAAAGCTGGGGGCACCTGGGTGGCTCAGTCGTTAAGCGTCTGCCTTCGGCTCAGGGCGTGATCCCAGGGTCCTGGGATCGAGCCCCGCATTGGGCTCCCTGCTCTGCTGGGAGCCTGCTTCTTCCTCTCCCACTCCCCCTGCTTCTGTTCCCTCTTTCACTGGCTGTCTCTCTCTCTGTCAAATAAATAAATAAAATCTTTAAAAAAAAAAAAAAGGCAAAAGCTTGCGGGGAGGCAGGTGAATGGGCTTATTTACATAGAGGTCCCCCACATATCGTGAGGCACGATAAATGCTTCTAAGTAGAGCTCGGAGTTGCCATCATAGTGATTTTAGCCAGCTGTTTCTTTCATCTGAAGAAAGGTATTTTATTAATGTCAAAGCCAAAAGCCAGGGGTGTTCATTCCTGACGTACCCCTTCCTATTCACTTGAGATAAAACTTCTCCAGTTTCCAAGAAGCACCACAGGTGGCCATTCCTTCCCCTCTCTGTCCGGCTGACACAACGAGAGCTTTGTTGGCCCCTTGGCAGGTGCTGAGACAGCACCTGAGCCCCATTCCCAGGATACCCTCGTGTGCTGCCTCTCAATCAGATGAGCCTGGTGACTCATCTTCCTGTCCTCCTTCTAGATACCTGAATTACTTCATTCGATTCTCAAACCCCCTCAGGGAGGAAAGGTGGGGTGGGTATTGCAGGAGCAGAGGTAAGGATCTGGAGACAGCCAGGCTGCAGGGAACACACGGGCAGGGACCAGAGCTGTGGGCTGGCATCCCCACGACCTCAGCCTCCTTTCCCCAGCTCTCAGGTCTGGATGACACGTGCTGTCCTCTCTAACAGCCTCTGGTCTATTGAAAGATGAGGCATCGCTCTAAAGCCTGCCGACCAGGTGGTGAGTGAGAAAGCCTCAGGGGCAGTGCAGACAGTGAGACTTACAGAAGGACTCTGGAAGACACAGGATTTCATCCAAGCACTGAGGGTGGGAGAGGAATTTGAAAAGCCAGGATGGAGGGAACGGCATACTCCAAATGTGCAGTTTGTAAGCCAAGACTTGGAGGAAGGCAAGATTCTGAGATGACCCACCCAGAGCCGGCGGGGAGATGGATTCAGCAGGCCGGGCAGGGCAAAGAGGAATGGAAGGAAGGGGTAAAAGAAAGGTGACAGGGAGAGAGAATTCCCTGGATTGGGGGGGGGGGGCCATGCCACCAGCAGACACAACACAGGACACATGTCGTGTTGGGGTTTTGGTACCTTAGTTTCAGGTGACTGTTTACCTGTCCCAGCGTCCACTGCAATTAAGGTGACCGTGTGGTGGACTTCTGGAATATGGGCAGAAGAGATCCAAGCACTTCCAGCCATGGTCCCCAAATCCTCCTATATGACCCCGCACTCAGCTCTTCCTTCATCGGCTGCCTGCATGCAGAGGCTCCAAGGCCCTAGGGGAGCCTGGGTCCTCGAATCACCACATAGAGGCCCCACACCAAATGCATGTGGTGAGCTGTTACGTGAGCAGGAAATAAATTTCTACTGTGAGAAGCCACTGAATTCGGGGGGCTGTTTGTTGCAGCAGCTTGCCTACACCATGCAGACTGACTGTGTTTTCATCTGATCCTCTGAACGTTTTATGCTCAGGCTTTGTCTGTGACTCGATTGGGTTTCACTGCTCTCTACCCTGAACCAAGCAGAATGACCGGACATACCCTCAGGAAGCATTTCTTGAGTGAATGAATGAAAGTACCAACTTTGGAGGTCCATAGTGGTCTTGTAGCCATGATAGAGACTCCATGATTGGAGCAGGGAAATCAGTATATCAGGGGGCGGGAAAGTGAAGACACAACCTAAGAAAGGGGAAGAAAAAGCTAATCCAAACCCTAAGCTATCTTAAGAACATTTTCTCCTTTTATTATTTTACCCCATGTCAATAGTTACATAACGAGGCTATGCCCTTGCTTAAAAATGTATTATTCCCCTTCTTTTGAAATTAGATTTAAACTTCAATATTTACCTTAATAGTTCACCTACAGAAGCCAAAGACAGAATGTTCACACAGCCCTGCAACACAGTTTAAAAAAGAAAAGAAAAATAAATTCCCTTCCGAAGTAAAGAGCCACCACATTCCATTTATTTCCCATGCTCTAATAAATAGCTGTGCTCTCTTGGCGGAATCAACAAGCAATGTTTTTCCAGTTAAAAGGGAATAGATAGTTTTTCAGGCTTCTCTGTTTCTCCCTGAGCAGATGGACTTTCATATTTAGCAAGTGGAACTGCCATAACCTTGAACGGGACATGAGCGTGGCCAGACCGCACGGTCCAAATGCCCGGACCTCGGTCGCAGGGAGAGCTCCCTGTCGCGTGTGACTGCACACAGAGGACCTTGATCACTGCAGGACATTTTTCACAGTGCCCTGCACTTGGAACAGCATTAGATACGGAGGAAAACACTGGCGTTATAGCAGGTATGTGTGGTAGCAGAGCTCACCCTCTCTTGTATGAACTTGCCCACGGGAGCGTGCTACAGTATTTTCTGGTGTCTATGTGACTAATCTCCTCGAAGAAGTAGCAGGCTCTGCACTAACAGCTTTGTATACATCATCTCACTAAATTTTCACAATAGTCCTGGGAGGGTAGGCACTTTGATTTTCTCCATGATGCAGGAGGAGGCAGAGAGAGGTTGAACGGTGTGCCCAGGGTACCAGAAGTCCAAAGCGGCAGAGCACTGAAATTGCTAGATTTCATGTGGTTTCTGAGCTCAGGTGAATCAGCCGTGGAACCAGGTATGGTCTTAGTTGGGTTCACAGCATGTGGAGTGCATAGGTCTGTAATGTCATTTTTTTGGTCGGTCTGGATACAGATCTCTAGAATTCTCTGGACTCGCACTGGGCTGTTTTTTTAACCTTAGTATGACATGACATACACCAAAAATTCTGTGGCATGTGTCTTATGTAATATTTTTCCAGTGCATAATCGATTAATGAGAATTACATTCGTGTCCTTGGGTTCTGCCACTTTCCATGCAGTACCATTTAGAACCTTGTTTTATTTCAAGAAACCACCGTGTACGGATCCCCTCTCTCCACATTTCTCCTAGTGAATGTGTTGTTTTCTCACTCCGCACTCCCTCCTTAGAGCCCCGCAATCTGTCTCGCTGTTCCTCCAGTGACATTTTTCTCACCACTGGTTCCATTTCTAATAAATCGAATGGAATTTTCCCGGGTTCTCAACTT
The DNA here is from genome assembly GCF_017311325.1 of Ursus maritimus. Taxonomy (NCBI): domain Eukaryota; kingdom Metazoa; phylum Chordata; class Mammalia; order Carnivora; family Ursidae; genus Ursus; species Ursus maritimus. The sequence continues at coordinate 11,090,201 of NW_024423344.1, read as the reverse complement.
CTTCCAGTTCCCTGGATGTTCGGCTGCTAAGCAGCTCTTTCCTCTGAGACATCCCCCTCCCTCGGCTCTTGCTGGTACCGTGTCCTCTCGGCAACTTCCTTGCACCTGCGATGACTCCCAGCCTGCGTGCTCACAGCTGCTCCGTGCTGACTACTCCTGTATGGGTTGTTTTCCGTCCCCCACAGGATTTAACAGCAAAGATCATTTATTGTACTACTTAGTTTCTCTTCCATTGGGCCTACCTAATGGCTGATCAGATGATATTTAATTAACACTCACTTATTCTGACTTCCGGCTTCCAGACTTAATGATACCGTGACCCCAATTAAGTTAAGCAGTTGATGAAGCCAGTGGTCATATCAGGATTATTTGCCTGATAAATAACAGAGCGTAATCAGCAGGCCATGACGACCAGTGACAACCTTGAGAGTACCTTTTTACCATTTCCTTTAGACAAAAAAGAAACCAAGGTAAAAAAAAAAAAAAGAATAAAAAAAATAAGAACAAACCCGAGAGCTCATTGCTAGTCTGAAATCATTTTGTTTCCAAGTCTTATCAAATCATCTCAGAGGCTTTGTTGACATTATCTGCTAACGACTGTAATCCATCTTTCCAAACGGAGAAAGGCACCAGGAGGCCAAACATCACCCTCTGTCCAGAGAGCTGAGGTGTGAGGTCAGACTGTCGTGGCAAGCACACGCGCCCAGGCCAGCTGCCTGCACGGGGCCTCTGGATGCCTTTCTAAAGGGTTATATTTACAGTGTTGGAGAGCTGGGCACTGTGGAGCTTAATGGGATTCTTAATAAAGGCAGCTTTCATTAAGCCAGGGAGCACAGGCAAGGTGCCCTTGCTTTTGAGGGAAGAACGACCCGGCACAAGACCGATGCTCCTCCTTGGTTTGGAAATCATGTGGGTCAAGTGCCTTGTCATGCATTAACAGCCTTTTTAAGTCCCTGGCAGATTGAGAGGAACAGCTTAGATAAATGAAGGAAGAGGAATCATGCGATCTGTCTCGGTAGTATAAACGCGAGACACAGCAGCTGCATTTAAACAGAGCAATTTGCTAAATGAGTGGTTGGCTCCTTTCCAGATGGCCAATGTGACACAGGGCTTGGATGAATTCTTTATTCAATCATGCATCTGTCTAGACGGAAACAGGAAAGGCCAGGTTATAGCCACTGCACCAGCGGCCCGCAGCCACAGCCGCAGCAGCTCTGAAGCCCTTAGATAAAACCGGCTCAGTTTCGCCCACGAGGCGGCTTGGCCAGAGACCAGGCGGGGAGGTTGCGGCAGCGGGGTGTGCGGGAAGCCGCGGGGAAAGCCAGCTCCTCTGCTGAAGGATGGCCAGCTCGGAACAGGGGCCACTCTGTGAACGTCTGCCTGCTGGACCACTTCCCCCGCCTGCCAGGGACGCGCAGCCAGGTGATTCTCATGGGACCAAGCAGCTAAGCTTCGAAAGCACAAACAGCGGTTGTGTTCTACGTGTTTCCTTGATGCGCACTCGTAAAGCATTTCACACGTGTTCTGTCTTGATTCTTCCAGCTAGGCTGTAAAATTCCCAAGGCAGATGAAAGAATATTCTTAGCTTTCACCCACGACCCCACGCTGCTGCCCCTTCCCTCTGCCTCTGACACTTAATTCAGTCCCAACTCAAGCACCTCTTTGGAGATGGTATCTCAGAGATGCTGGCTGGAGAGGCCAGGGGGTAGAGCAGACGATCACTCCCTTCTGGGGTCTCGGGGTCTATGACACATGTTGATTGACCGATGGAAACTAGGTCAGGTAAAACGGAGCCACTCGATGGGCAGGCTGCCCAACTTTAATAAAATAGGCAGTCCTAGGACTTCACTGGGCTGTAACGGGGACTTACAGGAAGGCAGCTGTACTGACCTATTTCTCTCTGCTCAGTTATCCCCCAAGCCTATTTAATTCTTATAATTGTACTGAAAGTTTCCACGGTGAGAGTTTCACTGTATTCTTTAGCAGGCTAGTTGACTTTCATGGCTGGGAGTTCTGACCAGTTAGTAAACCAGCCTCCCACCCCCCACCCCACCCCACTGAGCCCTCTGAGCCTCCACCGTGGACAGCAGCTTCTGCCTACTTCTGACTCAGGAGGAAAAGTTTAACCTGGTGAATCACCAGCAGCACTTCCTGTGACAGTCTGAGGAAAACTACAGTCTGCTTAGGAAGAACTCTGAAGCAATTCATTTCCTGCTTTTCTGATCTACACGGGGTGGAAACATTTGAGTTCTGCTCTGTGCCGATCCACCAAAGCTTTCTCACCAGCATTTTTCTCTCTTGGAAGTTTCCTCTCATCAGGGCTCTGCTGACCCTACGGTCAGCCTGACATAATGAACAGGGCTGTCCTGTAGGGGACTATAGCATTATCCCTCTGCCCGTCTCACCCAGGTTCCACTTCTTTTGTAACCATCTGAGCCCGGTTTCCTCATCTGTACCACAAAGCACAGAAAATGATTTGTGGGATGATTTTGTCAATTCCGCCAAGGATGGTAAGTAACTAGCATCACTCTAGATGGGTAAGTGAGAAGTTAATCCATACACAAGGGTTGCCTTTGGGCGTGGTCACCCTAGCCGCTATCAATGGAGGTCTTTAAGGCAAGACTCCAGGCTCTGGAAAGGGAGTTATTCTAATATCTAGAATATTCTAGTAGTAGATATGCCAAAAGGTCAGAGCAACAAAGTTACTGAACTCTGAGATAATTACAAGTCTGTTCAAGTCCTTGCAACAAGGAAATAGCTCAGAAAGGGTATAAAAGTAGATTATTAATTTTAAGGAACAGGTTCCTCAGCACGCCGAATGTAACACTCATGAATATTATGAAATGATCTTAAAGTGCACGATCCTGGGCTAGATGCAAATCTAAAGAAGTCCAAGGATAATCTCTCATCAAGAGAGCCTTTGTGGTATGATGTCGGTGCACCAAATTCCCCTTGCCTTTGTCAGCGTATTGCAAGTGTAGCTTCCCTTCTGCTGAGTGTGACTGGGTCCTCAACTCCAGGTCTTCAATGTGTGACCTCCAGAAGTATGCACCTTGTGAAGACCTTGAAACCTGCCAGACGATGATTAGGCAACAAGACAGGCAGAGCCAGTGCTTCCGCCTTATAATAAACTTATTTCTCTCTCAGGCACCACTGATGGCTTTGCTAGGTGGCAACACGAACTCTTTGATGCTACATTCACTGTAAGCCTTTTTCTAGCCTAAAGAAAATTTGATTTTTAAAAATAAACCTCAAATGAGGATGCAAACACTGAAAATGTCATGGCTTTTTAACATTCAAATACAGCTCCACAAAGAGTCCCCACGATTGACATTTTATCTTATTAAAGTGCCGTTAATTAAGAACTGCAGACACCAGCGACAACGACTAAGGCAAGACTCTGGCAAACTCTTTCCTGACATAAAATGCAACTCTGATTTGCTTAGAAGCCGAATCAAAAGAACACAGGGTACCGGCTCATTCACATCTTGTCCACTAGGGGGCAGTGAATGATCGAGTTTCCAGCGAGGCGGGCTTCAACGCCGGTTGGTTGCTATATATACACCTGAAGTGTGGCAGGCCTTTTACACAAAGTGAGCAGCGCGGCAGCGATGACAGGTGTAGGGAGCAGCCAGTTATTGCTACCAGAACCGTCTGTCAGAAGGATGAAGTGAAACGAAGCATTTGCATTTTTACCAATGAACCCGCATTATAATGAACAGGCGGTGTCGCCCGGATGGGCCCTGGCTTCGCCTTCCCGGCTTCCGCAGGACCGCTGCCGCAGGCACCAGGCTGGACCGCACCCAGGACTGCAGCAAGGAGACGAACAGAGCCAGTGAGCCCGATTTACCAGGCGCCTGGGGCTGGTGACCACTGGGGCACGACTGACCCGCGGCAGGGGTCGGGGTGGGGATGCTTCCCTCTTGCATCCCCTCCCGGGGCCAAAGTCCATCGGAGACATTCCAGGCCGGGAAGCCGTGCTGCATAAATCCAAGGACACCATTCACCTCGTAGTCTGTGTGAACGGCGCCCCCTACAGTTGGGATGTGCGCAGATCATTCCCCGCTCCCACCACGTGGGGCCTTTTGGCTCCAGGTCTCTGCGCAAGAGTCCATCTGCTCTCTCCCCTGCTCCTAGTGTTTTGTTGTTGTTGTTGTTGTTGTTGTTGTTGTTGTTGTTGTTGTTGTTTTAATCTGCTATAAAAGGCTTTCGGGGAAGTAGAGAGTAAGGGAACACCTGAGCAAAATTAGAAATTGGGACCCGTTGGATTTCAGTGTCTGCAATGGTTCCCTCTTCCTTCCTCTGTTCCGTTGGAGAGCTAGCGCCCTCGCGGTGGTCTGTCTTTGCCCTGTGCTCGTACTTTCTTCAGGCCGATCCTAGGATACCAGACCATTCAACTTTAGCTGGGTTTGCAGCACTCTGTCTCCTCTCCCACTGGAATCTGCGTTTAAGCCTTATTTATGTGAGTGGGAAACAGAGTACCGAGAAGGGAATCCTCCCCTCTGGCCGTGATTTGCTAGAGCCTCTCCTTCCTAATGGGAGACAAACCAGATGTGCCGTTTCCCCCTGTGCTCCGATGTCAATGCTTTCAGACCGACTTCTTCATTCCGGGCCTGTTTCTTCACACATTTGCCTAGAACATCCCTTCTGTTTTCCTTCGAAGTCAGTCAAGCATAGTGGTTAAATGCACAGACTTGGGTCAAACTGCTTGGGTTCCAATCCCAGTCTGTCACCTCCCAGGAGCATGTACACTCAAAAACTGCATGACTGCCCCGTGCCTCAGTTTCCCCATTCGCACAAATGGCAGTCGTAACATCACTTTGTGTTTTGAACCGAATGGATCCAATGGAAAGCACTAAGCGCAACACCAGGCATGTGAACGAGTACTTCATACACGTTACCTCTTCGTAGTTCATTTTATTTGACATAATGTTGTATTTCTTCTTTGTCTCCGTTTTAAGACACAGATGCTCCCACCCTCCTTTTCTCCCCCTTGCTTCTCCCTGAAAGAATGGCAGATGGTCTCCTGGCCCCTGAATAAATGCCTACCGCTCCCTTCCTCCCTCCACACCTACCCGATTATCGCCGTAGAGAATCAGGCACTTGTCAGGATCCTCGTAACTAAAGCAACGAACGTGAAGAGAAAACATCTTCAGACACCAAGAACGAGCGCAGGGATGGGGTGGGGGGGAATCTGACAAATGTCCTTTATGTCATGCCTGTGTTCTATTTGTAGAACCATCTTGGAAATAGGCACTTGTTTACTTCGCCCAGATCAGGAGTGATTTCAGATTCTCTTCCTTTAATTGTCCATTTCCCCTGTGCAGCTTTGCAATTAAAATAAGAAACTTATTTATAAAGCCAGTGCCAGAGCTGAGAGATAACCGTAAGGAGGTGCTCCTCTGTGAAGCTGACTCTAAACCATGTTGGCCTGCCTGGAAGGAGGGGCAGGCACATCCCACGTGGCAGGAATCCCTACTGTAGGGTGGGACTTGGAGAAAGTATGGAGGGACCACTGGCTCCCCAGTCCAAGTGTATAAGATAAGAGTGAGGACATTCCTTTCACAGAGCAGCCAGATGTTTATGGGGAAATGCAGCAACTCCCTGCTTTGAGTAAATGGCTGGTTCCAAAGGTTTGGACAACACTGGCTGGTACCAGGACCGGCAAAGGGAGATGGCTGCCCCACGGAGGAAGGCTTGAGCGTGGGTGGCGTTGGCAGGAGGGGCAAGGGAGGCAGGGAGGGGGATGAAGAGGCCGAGCAGGATAAGATGGTGAGGAGAGTGGGCAACAAAGCAGCAAGACCCCGAGTGTACCATCTTTCCCTGCGACCCCTGGAATCTTCAGTTTCGTCTGTGAAAATCACAAAATGCTTGGTGCGGTTGGATTTCTTATCAAAACCAGTGACGTGGCTATGTGGACGCAGGAGAAGGACGCCCACCAGTATCTGGGAAGCATCAACGTGACAACCGCAAGGCTTGTTTGACAGTATGCGGCCACATTAAATCTGGCAAATGACTCAGCCATTTATGTTGGATTTATTTATTCTTTTATTTCCCAAGACAAGAAGGGACCTACTAGAGGGGTGCTTGGGTGGCACAGTCGTTCAGCGTCTGCTTTCAGCTCAGGGCGTGATCCCAGCGTTCTGGGATCGAGCCCCACATCAGGCTACTCTGCTGGGAGCCTGCTTCTTCCTCTCCCACTCCCCCTGCTTGTGTTCCCTCTCTTGCTGGCTGTCTCTCTATGTCAAATTAATAAATAAAATCTTTAAAAAAAAAAAAAAAGAAGAAGAAGGGACCTACTAGAGACATTTCTTCTTTGTGTCCGTACCAGAAATCCATGTGTCTCTTAAACACCTTAATTGTTCTCTTACAGACACTATGAAGCTGCCAATGGATGTTGTTTCCCTCTTTTTTCGGGCTTCTAGGAAGTCCAGAAAGAAATACTATATTCGTATTTCAGTTTTTAGAAAAAAATTGTTTAAGGTATTGTAGAATATATTTTGCTCATTGGCTTTATCTTTCTACATATGTTTTTTGTCTTCACCCCCATTCACATATGTACATGTGTATTATCTTCTATCCTATTCTATACTCATTGCTGTAAGTGTTCCCAAATCCTGTTTCAGACAATGTGGTTCTTAATAAACAATAACAGCAATAAATGCATTTTTTGTCTTTCCTGAAGCTTTTATACTTTAATCTGTAGTAAAAGAAAGGTTCTTCAAGTTTTGTTGTCAAACTGTTAATCTTTTCTTGACTTCTATTTCTAGAGTCCTGTTTTTGCAAAAGACTTTTTTTTTTAAAGATTTTATTTTTAAGTAATTTCTATACCCAACATGGGGCTCAAACTCATGACCCCAAGATCAAGACTCGTATGCTCTTCCTACTGAGTCGGCCAGGCAATACACTTTTTTTTAACCCTAATTATTGATAAGATGGTCTCTTATATTTTCTTAGCTCTTTACCTGGAGTTTATTTTTATATGTATTGTGATATAAGGACTTAATTTTTACCCTAAATAAATAGCCAACTGTTATCCGTTAGACTGTTCTCTCACTAATTTGAAATGCTTGTTTCATCAAATACTATTTTCCACATAAACGTAGGTCTGTCATCAATCCATTTGTCTCTTCTTTGCACCAGTATCTTATCTCTTTCATTTACTATAACTTAATAGCATACTTTGATATCTGGTAGCTTAAGTCATTATCCCTTTTCAACATTTCTTGGCCATTTTCACATATTTATTCTTCCAGATGAACTTTAGAATCAACCTGTTGAGCTCCAAAACAATCTCATAGAGATTTTGATTGGAATTCCTTTGAATTTGACATTTAATTTGGGGCGAGGTGACATCTTCACAATACTGAATTTTCTCATCCAGGAACGTAGTCGCTTCCCATTTATTTGGGCTTTCTTTCATGTTTTTAGAAAGGTTATCTATCTTAACATTTCTTGTTAAGGTTATTTCTGGGAATATTAAATAATGTACCAGTCAATTTCTTCCTCAGAGAAAAAATGAGAAAGATAGGAAGGAGTCAAGTTCCCCACGGCCAAGGTATTCTTAGTATGCAGCTATATTCACCTGCAAAGATACGACATACCTTTCCCGGCAAAGACCAGTTCAGCCCACATATGATATTGGAAATACTGGCTAAGAACCGTTGGCCAGTAAAGTAAATTACAAAAAGAAAAAGAAGTCATACAGGTCCCTCAAGAAGACGAAGATCTGAGGCCATCTGCTAAGCTATCTAAAACACCTGTTTGGGGGCACCTGGGTGGCACAGTCGGTTAAGCATCTGACTCTTGGTTTCAGCTTAGGTCATGATCTCAGGGTTGTGAGATCGAGCCCCACGTCGGGCTCCACATTCAGTGCAGAGTCGGCTGGAGATTCTCTCTCTTCCTCTTCTTCTGTCCCTCCCCCTGCTCTCTCTCATTCTCTCTAAAAAAAGTAAAGAAATCTAAAAAAAAAAAAAAAAAAGATCTGTTGGACCAAAAAACATTTCTTTCTACCTCATACTTATATAAAAGATTTAAAATAGAGAATTTAGCTCCTTGCACATTATCATTCTCCCCAACACTACTCTTTTCATAATTCTTGGGATTTAATATCAATCATAAATCATACGGTTTCTCATTTTCTCACAATGGTTTTGTCTTCTACCGCACTGCGGTCGCTCACGGCCACGGTCACACCCTTGATTTTGTCATTAGTAATAACTGCAACCTTCAGTGGAGAATCTCAATTTCAAACATTCTACCTCCAGTCTTTCACAATGTACTACAGATTTAACTCCAGGACTTTCCATCCGTTGATCCGAACACATTTTCACTGTCCACGACCCTTTCGTGCTTCGCTTCCCTTCCTCTGTGGCTTAGATTCCACGGTCAGTTATAACCACTTCCTCATGTGTGCCCTCAACTTTCTCTTTTGTTGTTGTTCTTTCTTGGCACAAGCACACCCCTGGTTCATTTTGACTTTCCACCCACCCCATGCATGAAAATGTGGCTGGAGACAAACCACACAACTGTGCTGAGTGGTCTGACTTCAACTTCATGACCACAAACCACAAATAGTTCTTACTGCTTCCTGGCAGCCATCCCTCATCTCCCACTCTCCAAGACCATTTCCACTTCCTCCTTTGTCTGAAAATCTCCAACAGCTCCCAATTCCCATTCTCAGATCAAGATCTTGCTTTCTAAGTCACTGAGAAAATGGAAACTCTCTGCAGAGGCCCTCCACCAGATCCCACCAGATCCCCTGCTTTATCAATGTTCTGGATCATTCCCATCAGCACACATACTCTTATTTCCCTCAACGGGGAAAAATTTTTTAAATTGTCTTGCTGGCTTTGCCCCTCTAATTATCACCCCGTTTTCTCCTTCCCTTTACAGAAGAGTTGCTTGAGACAGGTTTATGCTGCTGCCCCCATTTCCCTTCCTGTTCCCACGGGAAGGCATTCCCATCAGGCTTTCGCCCCACCTCACACAAAACTGCAGTGACCTCTAGTGGAAATTCTGTGTCCTCGTCTTTCCAGCAGCCGCACTTGACACTGGTCGCCGGGGGTTTGAGAACCCTGGACCCGAGCCTCACTACCTACTTTGTGCCATCAGCGAGCACGCCCATCAGCCTCAGGGCTTTACCTCCATCTCTTTATGGTAACGACCTGAGTCCGCACAACACGCACACACGAGACCACCCTGAATTTCTGAGGCCCTCACCTGGTCTGTTTTCTTCATAGCACGTACCGCTTTCCAGTGTCCTACGTAATCATATATTGACTGTTTATTGTCTAAAAGCCAGGCTCTGCTAGAGCAAGGGTTCTGGCCTGTTTTATTCATTAACATATCCCAACTGCCCAGAACAGTGTTGGGCCCATAATGAACGACACTGATCTTTGTTGTTGATGCATTTATACACTTCCAGGCTGGCCGCACAAACTCCTTGCCTGAACCAGGCATGTCTCACCGCGCAACCTTGCCTGGAAACTTTGTGACTCATTGCTGTGCTCCCTTCAAGTCCTTGCCGCACTGGCGCCTGGCAAGCTTTGCCCTTCCACCGCCCCATGTTTCAGTCCCTCCTCTGCTACAGTTGCTCTCCTTAGTTCTTATTCCCTAACATACTGCCCACCGGTTTTGCATATTGCCTGTCTCTTCCACTAGGATGGAAGTTCCCTGAGAGCGTAGCTTCTACCTGCCTCTTCTGCTGTCCTGGCACCCGAAACGGTACCTTGCATTGATCTGTGGAAGTACCTACATAGAAATCATCCTTTATAGAGTTCTCTGTGATCCACGTGCACACTCATCGCTGTGTGTGACAGTCCACACTAGCTGGATGCACTGTGTGTAGCCCGCACATTTCATCCACATTCCTCAGGGTGGCCCTCATCCACCCTGGGCTGCTTGGCCTCCGAGCCCCATGCCGTGACCAGCCCCAGCCAATACCACAGCCTGCCCTGGAGGTCACAGGGCTTCCCTTCTCAGTCGCAGTGCTACCACTACGTGTGGCCTCTCTGATTTCTGAGCCTCAGCCGAACTCAGGGACCACGTTGCCCACTCTGGGCTTTGTCTTCCAGTTGAATGAATGTTGGTGTTGAGGACAGTGTCTGTCATAGTCTAGGTACTCCCCCACACCCATTCATTCCTTCATTCTTCAAATATAAATATATATAATACATAGCACATGCCCAGCCCTGTTCTAGGCTAATGGGATAGAATAGATAAAGTTCTTGCCCTTATGGTGCTTATATTCTAATCAGGAGGCAGATAATAAATAAAAAACCAAATAAATACATCATCTGTCAGGTGGTGATAATGCTGTGAAGATAAATAAAGCAGGGTAAAGGCAATAAGGAATTCTGGGTCTGGGGGAGAGGTGGTGTGGAGAGTGTGTTTGCACGTAGGGTGGTCAGAGAGGCCTCTCTGAGTGGGTGACATTGGATTGAGCCACATGGATTTCAGGAGAAGAACGCTTCTGGAAGAGCTAATGGGGAAGGCCCTGAGGCACAAGGGTGCTTGGGCTCGTCCAAGAACAACCGGGAGTCCAGCAGTCTGGAGCAGGCTGAGCAAGCAGGAGGGTCAGAGTAGGGATGGAATGGTGTGGAGAAAGCAGAAAGGGAGGAGGGTTTCTCCCACAACCAAAAGAGAGCCTCCATAGGCTGGGAAAAGAGTAGGAAAAGGAGAAGAACCACGAGGCAAGGGAGGAAGAGAGGGTTGAGGGTCCCATAGCGGGTACCCAGACCCCACTTCCTAGAAGGGCTGCCAGAGGGAGCAGTGGGTCCCCGTGAGAGAAGTGGCCGTGTGCAGCCAGCCTCCTGCAGGGCCTTGTATCCAAGACAACCAACCACAGGGCCCGAGGGGCCTTGACATGCTTCCCAGCAATGGGCCCCCCACCTGTGCCATGATGTTGGTGGGGGAACCCCTCAAGCGACTGATATTATGGTGGGTGATACGAACTCAAAATAGAACTGAACTCAAGTTTTGGGAAAGAAAATAAGTGATGTTTCTTGCACACCCGAAGCTAGGGACGGAAATTCACACTTGCTACATTATTCCAAGTACATTAAAATAAGGGGAAACATACTGTGGGTGCATCCCCGGCTTATCTTTCACAATCTTTGCTCCTGGATACGGGCCTATTTTTCTTACAACAAGACTGTTGAAAAAAATGGGAAGAGTTGCCTCAAGTGGAGATCTCTGCTCTGCTGTTGCTCACCCTGAAAGGAGCCTCTGAGCCTGCCTCGCGGCATGAAATCGCTGACTTCTCTAAGAGAGATAGACTCCGGCCGTATTTCTGCCAAAAAAATCCCAGAAACACATCCATCCTGAGTATCAGAGCCCAGAAATTATTCATATCACTCTGCGGCTCTGGCAAGAGACCAGATTCCTGGAATTCAAGGCATCTGAAGCATTTCATTGTTGCAGTAACAGCAACAGACATGGGCGATAACCATCTAGAAAGATGGAGTTTTCCTGAGAGGGTATCTTTGATTTCTTTTTAAGATGCAAAGAGGTCCACTTTAAGACTGATAATTTCCTTCCTTCTTCAGAAATGTCTCTGGCTAATCGGTGGGTGTACCCAAGTCTCCATAAAAGAAGCGAAGGCTCTCATCTCCTTTGGGAGTTAGAGGTGACAGAGAGGCGTTTTATCCAACTAGCTGCCGCTGAGAGATTCATGAGAGCATTTTGTCACATCTAATAACCTGCAGCTTTCATACGGTGCTTAGGACAGGGCCCCAGACCCAGGACAAGCTCAGCATATGCCCCTGGAAAGAACAGGGGAGCCAGGAAATTGGAAGTACCCCGCAGTGTTGGGATTGGCTCCAGATTTCTTTTCTTTGAACTTTTCTAAATTGCAAAGTATCATGATAAGTGAGTCGATTTCTGACAAGTCTTGGTATTCGAAATCCTAATGATCTTACCAACTCCATATATTTTTCTGTCTGGAGTGCAATAAGATAAAGCATAGAACAAATCTCGTTTTCCCCTTTAAAATGGAGAGAATCATTGACTCCCAGTTATGAAAGGTGATCCAGGAGATTGATACCGATGACAACCGTCCACAAGGGGCCAACCAGTGCCCTCCTTTAGGTGGCAAAATGTGTCTCTAATTATGATGTTAGATTCTTCTTCTCTAGACATCAGCCTTCCAGAAAGACAGTGAATGGATGAGCAGTGTTCCCGACTCACGACTCAGCTAAGAAAAGAATGCAGGCCGTTTTTATTTAGCACATGCTTGACCTGAAGCAAATTGATTATATTAAGGCACTGAAGGGTAGCTGGGGTTCTGTCACTTTTGTGAGAAGGTTCACCTGGGGCATCATGGAGATTGGTGTTATGGGATGAACTATGTCTTGAAAGTGCCAGATAGTCTTAATGTCATCTTGGAAGAAAACCAGAAAACAATAGTGATATTCACCACTTTTATGCCTTGAGGAACCTGTAGGGAGTTCAGATCATATGGCAAACATCAGTGTCCCAAAAGGTCTTGACCTATAGCTTAGGAGCCAATATCACTGAGGTTTATTCAACACTGAGCAGAGCATAATCCAATCTGCCCAGAGTGTGTGGGCCAAGTTGCGAAAAGGAGAGACTGCAGGCCGTGGGCCAATTAACTAGCACACGTAAGAAACTGGGAGGACTCACACTGGGCAGTGATCACAAGTGGACACAGAATCACAAAATGGACAAGATTTGGCCAGTGATTGCAAATGGAAGGTGAGGAGGAAAAGAAGTGACCACAGGAAATTCTAAGGTTTTCAGTTTGAATGATGAAATAGAGCTGGAAATCAAGACAGGACACACAGGAAGCACTGCAGAACTTGAAGGGAGTGCATTTGTCTTTTGACACTTCGAGTCTGAAAGGCCTACAGGTTATCCACATGGAAATGAATCTAGCATTTCAAGAGCAGGTGTCAAGAAGTAGATTCTAAATAATGGCCAAACCCAGTAAAGGAAAGACAATACTCAAATAGGGAATGTGGTACAAGGAGAAGGCCAAGGATAGCACCTGAGGGGCTCTCAGCATGTGAGTGGGGTGAGGAAGAAGAAGGGAGGAGGAGCAGTTAGAGGAGGTGAACCAGAGACAGGGCACTATTGCAGAGGTCAAGGAGAGAGGAATGGTCTATGTCACAGAGTGTGATATAATGAAGACTCAAAAGAGGGAAAAGATTCACCTCTTGGAGGTCATTGAATTAGGACCAGTGAGAAATAGTGAAGTTGTAAAGCCTCGAAGTGGTGGTGTCATGGGCACATAGCAGAGGACCAGTGACAGGCTGCTGTGAGTCCCTGAACGTGCAGGGCGAGGAGGTATGTCCCACTTCAGGCCTTTGCTCTGGCTGTTCCATTGTCTGGACTGCTGTCTTCCAGGTATCCCCTTGGCTTCCTTGACTCACTCCCTTGCTTCCTCTGGGTTTTTATTTGAATGTCACCTTCTCACTGAAGCCGTCCCTGATCACCTTATTTAATACTGCAACTGACAGCTCCCGCCCCCCAATTCCCATCAATATATTCACATACATCCTTGGCATTACCTTTTCTTTTGTCCAAACACTCATCACCTTCTAACAATACTATATCATTTGTATATTTATAATATTTATTATTTATTGTCAATTCACCCCCCACTTGAATGGATACATCTTAAGGGCAGAAAATCTTACTTATTTTGTACACTGAAGGAGTCTCTGTATCCAGAATAGTGTCTGACCCACAGCAGTCCTTCTACAGTATTTGTTGAGTGGCAGTCCTTCTATAGTATTTGTTGAGTGAATGAATACAGTGGACTGTAAAAAAAAGACAGAGGATGATAGTGCCTAGAATAGATACATAAATAAAGTACTATGGAAACCCAGAAGAAGAAATTAATTCTGTTTCAGAGAATTGATAAAGGCTTTGGGAAGAGTGATATTGGGGATTGGCTGGATATCAGCAGTCATAAGTGGATGCTGAACGGGTGTGTAGGTGAAGAAAACTGTGATGGGGCTTCTAGGTGGGAAATAACTCACACATGCAGGGAAAAGCAAGCCACCCAGTTGGCTAGAACATGATTCCAAGAGAAGGACTATGGGAAGGTTGGGTATGGGTAGTCAAAGGATCTCCAAAGTCATATGTTCTGGTGTCTACATGTGCGTACCAGATTTCAAGGTAGAGACATTGAGTAGGTAGTTGGATGCAAGACTCTGGAGTTTGAACGAAGATGTGTTCCAAAGATATAAATTTGAGCCATTGACATATTGGTGGTATTTAAAGCCAAGAGACTGAAGATCACCAAAGGGAATGAGTATAGATAGAGAAAAGGACCAAGGATGGAAGTTGGGGATGCTCCAAGTATAAGAGGTGAGGGAAAAGGGTAGGAAACAGCAAAAGAGACTGAAAAGAATTACCAGTGAAATAGAAGGAAAATCAAAAGTATGGTGTCCAGGAAGGTAAGTAAAGAAGGTAATCAACAATCAGCTAGGTCAAATATAGCTGATGGGTTGTCAGATGCGCTCAAAAGGATGAGTTGAGCTGACTAAAGGATGTTCCATGTGGGTTTTGTTGGTAACCTTGGTAGCTCGGTGGAAGGGGGAGGAAGAGAAAAGCCTGGTCAGAGTAGGTTGCTTCTTTTAAGAAGTTCTGCTGCAAAACAATGGGACATGAGCTGGCAGTACCAGTGGGATATAGAGCAGGATGTTGTTTGCTTACAATGGAAGAAATAGCATTTTTATTATTTAATGGGAAGGATCCAGTGGAGAATGAAAAGTTGATGGAAAAAAGAGGGAGATTTGTAGAAGGGATCTCTTGAGAAAGAGGATAGACTCTGTTACCTAAATAGAGAGATTCGCTTTTGATGGAGCATGGAAAGTTTATTTGGTATAGCAAGTGAGAAGGCAGAGTATGTGGTACAGATACTGGTAGGGGATATGAAGGGATGGAAGCTGGTGAAAGTTCTTTCCTAGTAGCTTCAGTTTTCACAGTAAGATAAGAAACAAGGTCAATAGCTGAGATGAGGAAAAGGGAGGGGCTGATGGGGTTTTGAGGAGAGAGGAGAAAGAATGAAATTACAGATTTGGAACAAGGTTAGAGTGAGTACACTTGGAATGTGTAGATGACTGCCTGGGATCTCAAGGGATCTCTTGAGCTTCATGGTCATGAATTTAAAGTGAGCTCTATTGGTGTAACTCTGTGTTTTTCTTCACTATACTCATATGTATCTCCTTCACTTCATTTAATCTTCATTCCTTACTCATCATTTGACTTCTGTAAGGACTGGTGCATACAACAAGCTAAATCAATGTTTGCTATTTGCAACTGAGATCTTTAATACTTAAGGAAAGTACTTAGAGGAAATTCTGACAGGCAAAGGCAGGAGATCTAAGATTCCCAAGTAGGCTGAGCGGTAAAGCAGGGGGTACTTTTGAGATCCTCTCCTCTGACCCTCTCCTTTATCCTGGTTCTTCTCTATTATTGTGATAGATATAGTGTTGGAGAGCGGGTGAGAAGGAGAGAATGGAAGGGATCTTAATGATTATTTTCCCTAAACTAAGCAAAACCGAATGACCGCGTTAGTCCCTGAGTGGTGAAAGGCTCCATCAACTACCCAGACTTAGAGTGACCTCTGCTCAGGTGCTCTCAGGCCTGCACCTCCAACCAGTAAGAAGCCCAGTTTACATGGCCTTCTGAAAAACTTGAGTCATTTTCTTCTCCACCCCATCTGTATTTCAGCTTCTGTTGGTTACCTTCAGCATTTGTCATATGGATAATAATAATAATAATTGCTACTATTTATTGAGTACCTATTATATGTCAGTCACTAGTTCAAGGGCTTTGTACTTATTCCTTCATTTAATCCTCAAAATAAACCCATTTTACAGATGATGAGCTTGAGGCATCTGAATTTCTGCAATATTCTACCAGTCTCTCTGAACCCAGTCTAAATCATCCCTCATTTCTCTATGAGTCTCCTTAGATATCAATTTAAAATATGCACTGGGGGTGCCTGGATGGTTTAGTTGGTTAAGAATCTAACTCTTGATTTCAGCTCAGGTCATGATCTCAGGTGTGAGATCAAGCGCCATGTTGAGATCTGAGCTCAGTACAGAGTCTGCTTGTCCTTCTCCCTCTGTTCCTCCCCCAACTTGCTCACTATCCCTCAAATAAATAAAATCTTTAAAAATAAAATTAAATATGCATTGAAGGGATGTCAGCAAAATGGTGGAGTAGGAAGCCCTGGGCCCTGAACAAACACACTAGTTCAGCAACAATCCACAGACAAATTTCCTTTGTAAGAAATCCAGAAAGTAACTGAAAGCCTCCAGCACCATGGAAGAGTATGAAATCAGCCTTCCTGAAGCCCCAGGGAGGTTTAAGACATCGTCTCACAAGAATCCCTGACTGTGGCACAGTGCCATATGATCAGGAAGAGTCCCCCTTGCTCCCAGCTTCATCCAGGGGAGGGAAGGGTTGGTTTGTGTGTCCAGTATCCCAACTCTTCAGCTCTCAGCTTCCCCCTAGGGAGTCAGAATCTCTGGCTGAGCTGATTAATGGGGATCTTCTCCTATGAAGACAGTCTATCAAGGCTGGGAAAGATGCCCGCTTTGTCTAATAAGCAGACACCAACACAAAGAGCCAAGCAGAATAAAGATTCAGCAAAGATATTCCTAATAAAGGAACAAGATAAATCCCCAGAAACCAACCCTAATAAAGTGGAATTATATGATTTACCTGACAGAGAATTCAAAATAGCTATCATAAAGATGCTCACCGTCAAGAGACCAATGTGAGAATCTCAATGAAAAGAAAATATTTAAAAGTACCAAACAGAAGTCATGGAGCCAAAGAGAACAAAACTACACTGAAAAATTTACTAGAGGTATTCAAAATCAGACTAGCTCAAGTAGAAGAAAAGATTGGCAAACTCAAATATAGGTCATTGGAAATAATTCAGTCAGAGGAACAAAAATAAAAAAGAATGAAGAAAGTTTAAGGGACTTATGAGATACCATGAAGTGGGCCAATACACAAATTAAGGGAGTTCCAGAAAGAGAAGAGAGAGAGAAAGAAAGGAAAAAAAGAAAGCTTATTTAAAGAAACAATGGCTAAAAACTTCCCAAATCTAGAGAATGGAATGAACATCCAGATCCAGGAAATGGAAATTAGATGATAAAGGTAAATATGTAGACAAATGTAGAATACTGAGTTGCTGTAATAGTGGTGGGTAAATTAGTTTTAATTCTAATATAAAAGTGAAAGACAGGGGCACCTGAGTGGCTCAGTCAGTTAAGCATCTGGCTTTGGCTCAGGTCATGATCCCAGGGGCCTAGGATTGAGCCTAAAGTTGGGCTCTCTGCTCAGTGGGGAGCCTGCTTCTCCCTCTGCCTGCTCCCCCTGTTTGTGCTCTCTCTCTGTGACAAATAAATAAATAAAATATTTAAAAAATTAAAAGACGAAAGTATTAAAATAATAACTAAAATGTATTAAGTAAAACAAAAAATTGTGACAATAACAAAGTGTGTACATAGGGCTATGTTAAAGTGTAGAGATTTTGTATGTGATTGAAGTTGTTATGTGCTAAAAAGGAATCGTTATCATTATAAGGTATTTTATGTAAGCCCCGAGGTGACCACACACAAAAATTAGAATAGAACATGTGACAAGATGTACAATTAGTATGGAGACTGAACCAGTAATCAAAAACCTTCTACAAAGAAAAGCCCGGGACCAGATGACTTCACTGGTGAAGTCAAACTTACAAAACTAAAAATTTTTAATACTGATCCTTCTCAAACATTTCCAAAAAAAGGAAGGGGAAAGCACACTTCCAAACTCATGAGGCCAACATTACCCAGATATCACAGCCAGCCACATACCACCAGAAAAGAAAACTACAGGGCAATATCCCTGTGGCATTTGACAAAATTCAACACCCTTTCATGCTAAAAACTCTGAACAAACTAGGAATGGAAAGAAAGTACCTCAATATAATAAAGACTCTATATGAAAAACCTGCTGCTAGCATCACACTCACTAGTGAAAAACTGAACAGTTTTCCTCTAAGATCAGGAACAAAGCAAGGATGCTTGCTTTGCCACTTCTATGCCACACAGTATTGGAAGCCCTAGCCAGAGCAATTAGGCAAGAAAAAGAAATAAAAGACATCTGAGTCAGAGAAGAAGAATTAAAATTGTTCCTGTTTGCAAACATAATGATCTTACGTATAGTAAGCCCTACACATTCCATTAAAAAAAAACTATTAGAAATGATAAAGTCAGTAAAGTTGCAGGATACAAAATCAACATGCAAAAATCAGTTGTATTTCTATACACTAAAATGAACTATCTGAAAAGGAATTTAGGAAAACAATGCAATATAAAATAGACCAAAAAGAATATAATACTTAGGAATAAGATTAACTAAGGAGATGAATTGGAAGCTATAATACATTGATGAAAGGAATTAAACAAGACACAAACAAATGGAAAGATACATGTTCATGGATAAGAAGACTTAATACCCAAAGCCATCTACAGATTCAATGCCAACCCTATCAAAATCCCAATGTCATTTTTTAACAAAAATAGAAAAAACAATTTAAAAATACATATGGAACCATGAATTACCAAATAAATCTTGATCAAGAAGAACAAAGCTGGAGACATCATACGTCTTAATTTTAAACCATATTACAAAGCTATAATAATTGAAACATTATGGTACTGGCATGAAGACAGATGTATAGATCAATGGAAAAGAATAGAGAGCCTGGAAATGAATCCACACATATATGGTCAACTGATCTTCAAAAAGGGTGCCAAGAATATACAATGGGGAAAGGGTAGTCTCTTCATCCAATGGTGTTGGGAAACCTGGATATCCACATACAAGAGGATTCAATTGAACCCCTGTTTTACATCATACACAAGTCAACTCAAAATGGATTAAAGATTTATATAAGACCTGAAACTATAAAACTCCTAGAAGAAAACATAGAAGAAAAACTTCATGACGCTGGTGTTTGCAGTGATTTCATGGATGTGATACCAAAAGCAAAGGCCACAAAAGTTTTATGCAAAGTGAAATAAGACAGTCACAGAAAGACACTGTATGATTCCACTCATACGAGGCATCTAAAGTAGTCAGATTCACAGAATCAAAGAATGGAACAGTGGTTGCCAGGAGTTGGGGAGATGAGAAAATGGGGAGTTACTAATCAATGGCCATAGGGTTCACTTAAGCAAGAGGAATAAAACCTTAGGGATCTAGCTGTAGAACATTGTACCTACAGTCAACGATAGTCTATTGAACATTTAAAAATTTGTCAAGAGGTTAGATTTCATGTTAAGCATTCTTACAACAATAACTAAAATAAATCTTAATATGTAATCCAAATCTTCTAGAACTGTTGTCCAAATTATCCCAAAGAGCATTTCTAAATCAGGCAAGCAATGTGGTCATTAAATAAAAAGTTAGAAACATGTTTAAGCTAATATAGTTCTTGGGGCCAAATTTATAATCTACCAAAATTCTGTTTTGTGAGCTTCATGTGTATTTTATAGAACAGGTTGAATGATAAGAAATTGCATTCATTTGACCATGTTGGGCCTACAAAATGAAAATATATTGCTGGCTGTAGTATACAATATAATGTTCTATTTCTTTTTCTAAGACTGAATAAAAGTAGACTATTAAATATTTATTAAAATGAAAATGAAATAAAATCCACACAGAGTTGAGGATGCAAGACAAAGTGCTTAGCAGGGCATAAGTGACTCTTCATTAGCAAATCTGTTGCCTGTCTTTCCTGATGTTCTTTTCTTTTCTTTCCTTAACAGATGTTCTTCATTCCAAAGTATCCTAGTTTCTCCAAAAACTTCAACATCTTCTACTCCTCCCTCTCCCCACCTATACTCATACTATTGTCATGGATTGGAATGCCCTCTCTGTCCCTGGCCCACTACCTATTTGTCCTCCAGTTCAAAGGTCACTCCCCTGTGGAGACTTTGCTGTCAGCTGCCATCTTTCCTCCAGTTTAACCGGTAGGACTCCTGCCTTCACACTTCATGCACATCTCTATCCAGCACTTAATCCTCATCTTGTAACAATTGGTTGGTTGGCTTGTCTATCTGCCCCCCTGGGGTGAAACATTATGAGAAAGTAGTGTTTTTTAAATATGTATTCCAGAGCTAATTTCATGGAGAAGTAGTATTCAAGATAAAACATGTTTTTTACACATAACAAGAGGAATGTCTCTAATTTGGGAAGTAAAGCCAATCCCTGTTTGGTCTTTTACTGACATATTGTTTTAACAAGAGAAAAACTTCAGTTTTTCTTCCAAGAAATTTTCTGAGGTAAGTTGATGTTATACCCCTGAGCAAAGTGGGGTTTTTTTCCTTCTTCTGTTGCTGTCAATTTATGTCCAAGGAGAGCAATGTCTTGTCCTGGGTTAGCAGACAAATTAGCAGTAGATCAAGCCAGGATTAAAAAATACTTCTTTTTTCCATATTTGTTAAGTCAAAAAAATAGCTATTGAATGTCTCCTATGATCCAAAGTTTCTATTAGGCAGATACATTTATCATTCATCAAACATATTTCTCTTGCCTGTCTGTTTAACTTTTATATCTAAAATTTTTAAGGCTGAAGCATACCATAGAGTGTGTCTACAGTAGTGTGAAAGCAACAAAACAGAAGTTGTATTGTATGTGAAATTGTATATTAAAGGTAATGATAGAGTGAGCTCCATACACGGCAATTAGTTTACAATGTGCTCCCACAAATGCACTCAGACACCATGATTAATGCTCCCTGGAGCATTCAGTCCCTGTAACTAGCTCTCATTGTACTTACCAGAACCCTACTCTCCCAGGATATTATGATAAATACCATGTTGGTTCTAATATTGCTCTAAGCGATTAGGTCTGGGTGTGAGGGGGTGGTGAGATGAAATAGAGATAAAATGCAAAGCTTATGTTCTGGTTGCTTAGCAAGAAATCAGTAAGGAATCAAACCAGCAACTCTTAAGTGAGGTTTTAGGGTGACATAGGGTCATCTCCCTCCAATACACCTCCATGCCCAGTCTGCGGGGGTTATAATGGGTTACAAGTGCTGTTTCACATTGGTTTTCTGTTGGGTGTGTCTGGAAGCTAAAGATCAGAAGTTGAAAGAAAGAAAAGAAGGGAAAACTAGTCTCCACATCACAGAAACAGAGAAGTATCTGAAACCTCACCCCTACTCTCCTGGGATAACCCTTCAACAGAGGAGGGGCTCTCAGAGAATGACATCATCAACAGACAACCCCATTAGTTGATGGGACTGGTATGTAGCCAACACCACTGACTCCATCCCAGATGAACACCTCAGCAAGGAAAAGATAACATAATTAGAGAGCACCACCCATGTCAGTAAACATTCACTGTAGTGGACTGCACGTTTGTGTCCCCCAGAATTCATATGTTGAAGCCCTAATTCCCAATGCAATGGTATTTGGGGATGGGGCCTTTGGGAGCTAATTAGGGTAGATTAAGTTGTGAAGGTAGTATTCTCATGATAGGATTAGTGTTTTTATAAGAAGAGACACCAGACAGTGCTCGCTCTCTCTCTCTCTCCATGTATACATATCACAGGAAGGTCACATGAGGACACAGTGAGAAGGTGGCTATCTGTGAGCCAGGAAGAGAGCTTTCACCAGAAACAGAACAGGCCCGCACCTTGATCTTGAACTTCCCATCCTCTAGAACTGTGAGAAAATTAGTTTCTGTTGTCTTAGCTACACAGTCTATAATATTTTGTTATGGTAGCCCAAGCAGACTAACACATTCACACCCACCAGACTGTACTCTTCTTGAGGCTAGGTGTCCTGTGTGTTCAATTCCTGAATCTCTAGCCCATAACAAAGGACTCCCTTCACACACACACACACACACACACACACACAGAGAGAAGAAAAAGGAAGAGTAGGGAGGAAAGGGCAAAATAAAACTGGAGCCTCCTTTTGTCAACTCACATAAGAGTTTTCGGACTTCGTCATTCAACAAACATTTCTTGAGAGCCTGCGTTGATCCCACCAGTCAGTGTGTAGGTGTCAGAGAACACACAGAAAAGACTAAGGCACTGGTGCTGCTTTTGAGTTACTCAGGACCTGCACCCCGTGACATGCAGGACCACCAACGCCAAAGGTTGGGGAGGCTTCTAGGAGACGTTGACTTTTGGGTATGGAGGAGATTCAAGGGAATCCACGGAGGTTTGGGCCATGAAGAATGATAGGATTTCA